>NW_027185383.1:1837500-2224446 GCF_022577435.1 Embiotoca jacksoni | reverse complement strand
GTTAATTATCATTACAATTAGGAGACACAGCAGCCGGAGAAGCTGGAGTTATACCAACATGTTATTAATAGTGAGATGATTGTTAAAAAAAATACTTCTGCAAAGCATTTCTGGACCCTTTTATTATTACATTTAAAAGCGTAGCAGCAGGATAATACCACTGGCCCACTTTTAAAGCTGAAAAATGTGATCCTTTCCCATAACATGATGCCAGTGGCCTTCTCCAAACTTCCTGCAAGATAATCAAATAATGGGCCCAGAAGTCGATTTTCTCTAATAGGCAAAGGGGCAATTCAAACGATAGACTTCATACCATTACATCACTCACAGAGCTCTCTGACAAGCCATTTACTGACAATGAATTACCTCACTGCCCATAAAAACTAAACTAATGTGAAATATCACATATTTTAATCAACTTGGAGGAGGGGAAAAAAGTATAGCACTTCTCAAATATTTGGACCAAGGCCGGACATTTGGGAGGTAGGCTTTAATTAAATTAACATGGAACTACATTTGATTTGGCCCATTAAAACGCTGGGCTTTATGGCATAATTCCTAAAAAGTATCGTGAGAGGTTAACGGTTGGTAGAAAAGGAGCGTGCAGGTTTTTTAATTACGTTTGGACAGTGTTTTATTGTCCAAAACTAAATTCAGGAAAGTGATTCTTCAACAGGCTCTCTCAGCCTTAAATCACAAGAGGAGCTTCATCTAAAGGACACGGGGCTTCATTTAGTGTTTCTGTGAAACCACGTGAGGAGAGGAAGAGGAGGATGGATTGGGTATCTGCACATAATATATTCTCCCTCACACTTGTAGCACAGTGAGTCGTCTCAATGGAACTTACTCTTAAAGGAATCAATCATCCCCAGAAAGAAATTGGAACAATTGAGAATGATAACTATACTACAAAAACATGTTGCTAAAGGATTTTTATAATTATACTGTATTATAATTAACTACTGAGTCACTTTAAACACCACAGATACACAATTCAATAAGCTACATATACATCATATAAATTAAAGATGGATAGTTCACAGTGGACATTAACATTACTTTAAATATTTCAATTTTTGTATTTATTTTTTTATTTAAAAAAAAATGATTTTCGAGTTTAACTGGTTATTTCATATTCATCTTCTTTTTAAATATTTTGTAAAAGACCACAACCAATATCTCTTCCATCTCTGAATACCATCTGACTTCCTGTACTGTATGTCACACTTATTTTTTCTTTCTAAAGATGAAGGTAAAATAATTATAAACATGTTTTAAAGGCTCAGAGACTTTCTAAAATAGCTGGGAACTGTAGTATTTTAGAAAACTTTACTTTAACAAGAGTAACATGTATTTTCAAGGCACTATTTTCTGCTGCGGAATAATACAGAGAGGTTCATGGCAAAGAGGAACAAGTTATATCCACGTTTGTGCACAAAGACCATATTTAAAAATGATCAATTCAATGATTGTTCTGGTGTTTTCATGATTTTTTGTTGACAATTGAAAGTCTTTGATCTGACATTATATTAGTACATTAACACAACATTTTCATTTGTAAAGAATTACAGAGTTGAATCTGTTCTTGTAGGAACAACCCCAAAGAAGAACATTATTTAATTAATTGTATTGTGACCCAAATTAATCAGAGCCTTCCATTAGATTCTATAGAAATGCTGAGAGAGAGAGAGAGAGACAGAAAGAGACAGAAAGAGAAATAGAGAGCTTCATGAAGATCTTCCACTAACCGGGGCTGGTTTGCTGAGCACTAAATTCTCTCATATAACAAAGGCTGAATGGCTGAGAAAGAAACTGCAGAGTAGTGTCAGTGTTAGTGTGTGTGTGTGTGTGTGTGTGTGTGTGTGTGTGTGTGTGTGTGTGTGTGTGTGTGTGTGAGAGAGAGAGACCTCTTGTTTCTTGACCTCCAGAGCCCTCAGTCCGAGCTGAGCTACTCAGACACAAGCTGACAGGACCCCCCACCCTCTCCCTCCTTCGGTCTATCAATTATCATTTGTCCAGATTGAGCATGCATCATCTGCCTCAACTTTAGTGCACGCACTTACTCAAAATGCTAATTTTCCAGCCACTGTTTTTCTTGATGGGCTACTTGTCACTCGGTTTGTGTGCGGGACAGAGTGTGTGTGTGTGTGTGTGTGTGTGTGTGTGTGTGTGTGTGTGTGTGTGTGTGTGTGTGTGTTGGGAAAGCAGGGGGTCTGTCCTCCCCATTCAGTGAAAGAAAAGCAGCTTGTCAGCATTATCAGCTTTCCCTCTCGAAACCAGAGGCCATTTAGTGTCTTGCGTACAGGGAGTTGAACCCCTGACACTGCAGAATGAGTGCCTTGCTCAACTGGCCAAGCATATTTGCATTCTGGCAAAAGAAAGACAAAAAAAATAAAGTTTTGTTTTCCCTACTTTTTGTAGAGATAAAGTAACACTGGAAACATTATTGATTCATAGCATTTACAGATCAACCAAAAATAAAATACAAATTTGACCCAAGTTAAATCTATTGAAGAACATCTTGAAAGCTCAATTCTCTGATGATTAAAAGAGATGCAAAAGCATAGGGAAGATGTGTTGGGTGGACCGAGGAGAGGGGATGGGTCAGTGTGTGTGTGTGTGTGTGTGGGGGGGGGGGGGGGGGGGGGGGGGGGGGGGCGCTGAAAGAGGGATGCCTGATGAAGGCTGAATGCCACCACCCAGTAGGCCGTGAAATCAGAAACCCTTGCCAACAAGACAGCCACCCGCACACCAGCTATCGCTCAGTGTGTGTGTGTGTGTGTGTGTGTGTGTGTGTGTGTGTGTGTGTGTGTGTGTGTGTGTGTGTGTGGCAGGGCTCCTCTAGGGAAAGCGCAGTCATGCAAGGTATCACCCAGCTCCTCCTCCTGCTGCTATCTCCTGCCCTCCTTTCTCCTCCTGCTCTCCACAGAACCTCGTGTCCACCCTGCATGTGTGTCCGTCTCCATTATAGCTCTGTTTATTCTCAAAGCGTTGCATGCACTGTGGCACAAATTCTATCGCGCATCGGTTTCATAAGAACAATTGTCGTCTTTAACATTATAAGTGCCTCAGTAAGGTGTAAGCTGTAAAGTGTCTTTAAGAATTGAGTTTATTGAAATAAATGATGTTTTTAAGATGAATAAAGCCACTTGGATAAGGACACATTGGCAACTTGACCACTTCACCCACTTACAATGTATTTGAAACCTGATGTCTAAAATCACTCTACAACAAGTCAAGTGAATTTAAACGTGCACTGTGAGTTCAGATAAAAGAAAGAGCCTGAATAACCAATGAGAAAAGGTCACTGTGTCAAAGCAGTGCTGTAAAAAAAACACCTGTTTCCAACACCGACTTTAATCTTTTTTTCTCATTTTCTCGAAGAAAAACGGTTTTGTTTGCATGTAAAATTTACTTCCCTCCCTTTTTCCTTCTCCGCTTTTACAAAAAAAAGTCTTCTGAAAACGTCGCCTCCCTCTTCTGCTTCCTCTCCACTCTTTCTCTTTTCTTTTCTCCTTTAACAAACTCTCCTCTTTTCTTGGTGTCTCGGTTAGCAGGCCTGATTACCATGCTGCCGGTGACTTTTCCCCTCTTGTCTCACTCTCACTCTTTCTAAAGGGTACTTAATAAAATTCTGAGTCTGGTCTTCATGTGTGTGTGTGTGTGTGTGTGTGTGTGTGTGTGTGTGTGTGTGTGTGTGTGTGTGTGTGTGTGTGTGTGTGTGTGTTTGTGTGTGTGTTTGTGTGTGTCCGAAAGAGAGACAGAGAGAGGGAGACAGAAAACGACTTTTCCCTTGTTTTGTTTCTCTCTCTTTCTCTAAAGGGTACTTAATAAAATCCGAGTCCTGCGAGGTTGTGTCACAAAAGCATGGCACACAAACACGCACACACATACATGGTCCTTAATTTCCATTAGAGAAGAGAAACGCACAGCTTTCACAAACTAGCGTCTGGGGCTGCAGTTCATTCTCACTCCAATCTGCCAAAGTATATAGTTTGGCCAGACAGAGAGAGAGAGAGAGAGAGAGAGGAGCATGAACAACTCAGACAAGTATCTCCTGAATGCTCCATTGCAGCAGATTAGAAAAAAGCCTCTGAGTACAAAAATGCAAATATGTTTAATTCCAAGAGTTTTAACTTGTAGACACATACATGTCACTGAAATGTCCATTCTCAGTGTGTGTGAATTAGAGACAAAGATATGTCATTCTACACAGTAAATCTCAAGTGAAGTGATAAGAAACAGAAAACATTTATGGGGTCATTAACATTTGACCAGTTTGATTACTATTTTTTAAATAAAACAATTCATGTCAGAAGTAGGTCATTTTTGGAGTTTGTCGACCATGTTTCCAACACTGGGCACAAAAAAGAAAAATGTTTATTCTGTACCTCTCTAATCATTTAGCAGGATGAGAGATTAATCTATAACAACCGAATATGGGCTTCCTTCCTGCAGGAAGACTAATGGCTTTAGTATTAATGAAACTCTTTCTTTCCCAGGATGAGAAATTAATCAAAGATGGAGTGGGAGAAGGAAGATATTAAAAGTTTAAGTGGGGCTAAGTAATTAATTACCCTCTCAGAAAGCATTTGACGAAGATAAACTCTTCCAGATTAAGATTTGTTTCTGCTTATACACTGTCCAGATGAGTACATAATAAAAGGCAGAATCATATGTGGAAGAATGTAAAGACAGACAGGAAACAAAAGTATGGGAAAAGGAAAGGGCGGAGGAGTAGAAGAAGAAAGGAAGAGAGGCAAATGAGAACATTAAAGAAAATAAGTTAGGGAAAAAGCTGCAAGGTTGGAAAACAATAAAACTGAGAAAGATGTGGGGAAAATAGAAAAGGAGAAGCAGAACGAAATAGGGTATAAGAGTGATGAAAAAACGTGAACATGAAAAGAAAAAGGGAAGAAACGATAGGACCTAACGAGAGTAAAAGGAAATAAACATTAACGATTGTTTCTTTTTTAAGTACAAAAAGAGAAAAGATGAAGTATGGGCAGAGTGGAGGGCAGAAGGAAGAAACTCTTCTCATCCACCTTCCTCTCCTTTCCCTCCTGACACCCTCCTCTGCCTCTTCTCCCCTCACTGTTAAATTATTCAGGACCACTTCTGCAGCATGCTTGATTAAGTTTTCATTTCTGCAAATTACCATTCAGAAACGCGCTTCGCTACTGAATCACATCCCCACTACAAGCTACAAGGCTGTTTACCTGCTGTTATACAGAGAGCGGAGGAGATACACGCAGAGAAACAAAGGCAGCATAAATGATTACATTATACCTTAATCATTTCTTTGTATTGTTGTGATCATTATGTATTGTAAACCTCTTTGTCAACACTGCTAATTCTTCGGCAGTCATGCCAGTAAAGTATCTTTCAATTTAATTGCAAATTACAAGCTGAAAAAGAGATGAGAGGGAGACAAAAATTCAGAAGGAAATGAAGAGATGTAAAGAGAGAGTGAGACAGTCGTTGGAGTGTCTAATCTACTGTACATACATACTGATGTACTGTGATTGCACAAACAGTCAATAGGTCCCATTAGGAAGAACAATGAGGAGGACCAAACATTTTGCACCCAGTTAAACCCCTATTAGTGGGAATGCACTGTAGTCACTCTTCAACCGTTTGAAGTGTCCAGCACCACAGACCCTCACTGAGGAATATCTCTGCCTGACTAATTAGGATTCAATCTGTTTGTCGAGGTGGAACTGTAGTGGCAGGTTGGTACATTTGTTGTTAAAGAAACTAATTTAAAGCTGCACTGATCTTTTTTTTTTTTTTTTTTTTTTATAATCTTAAACATGAGAAAATAAACATACTTTGTGTGATGCAAAGGAAATCATAGTGATATAACCAAAGAGAAGCGATTCTGCTACCTTCAGTTCTATGCAGCATTTAGCATCTTTTTGCAAATTGTTTTGGTTGATGTACGACTTTAGTGTTTCGCTTCACTGTCTAATGCTGCTCTTATCAGCCTTGTTTCCAGCTGCAGCCAGCTGCTGTTTCCACAGAAAAAGGCTGTAACACATTATCAGCTAATGAGCAGGTGGAGACCAAAACAGAGCTAACGGGAGATTGGATATTAGAATCACGTTTATGAGCTGGCCAGAGACATGATTACAAATTAATGTTAAAGTGGCTGCATGTCTGCTGGATTTGTAAATAGGCAACTTCTTACTAACACATTATAACCTCTCTTGCCCTCAATAAAGCCCTCAACCTGTGAAAAGTTTTTGACCTTGTTAACATGTTCGTGTGTTGTTGTTTTGTATATGCGAAAGGACATATCGTGAGCGGAATAAACGTTCAATACCATGTGGGAGAGTTTTCACTTTAAAACAGCCAGGGTTTGATACATCACAGACCTAAAGAAGCAATCCCATCAACTCGGGGGAGGGGCTTTCTATGTCAATAAACTGCCAGTTGCAGGTGGGTGGCAGAGGGGTGGACACAGACAGAGGCGGGGACGCTTATACTGAATGAAGCTAAAGGCGTAGCATTACATCAATGTTGAGGCATAGGGGATGAGATTTAAGGGTTTAGTCAATGCCCGGACGGGGACTTATATATAATATATTAATAGATTTAATTCGGACAAAGATCACTGCCTTTTTGCCTTGCTTTGTGGAACAGGTGGTGTAAAGGAGGGATTTGACCAAACGTCCCCTTAAACCATGGCTTCTGGAGAATCCTGCAGAGCGTCCTGCATGTAGCCCGTCGTGACTATGATCGGATGTGGACGGTGTCCTCCGAGACGACGCAAGCGGCAGTTAGGGAAATGATGGTGGTTAGGATGAAGAACGTGCATGTTTAGGCTTTGTAGAGGCGGTGGGAGGTGTGTGCATGATGTGTGTGGTGGTGCCGGCAGGCGTACTGGACAGTAGGAGCTCCACACATTGTTTCTGGGAGTATGGTATGATTAGGGAAGGGCAAAGTCCTAGCAGGGGTGAGGACTATGGCTGTGCGTAATGCATATGTTCATGTGTGTATTGTCTGTGTGGACGCATGCATTGTGTGTGTAACATAGTGCTCTCCGAGGCCCAACTAAGGCAGCAGGTATCTCGTTCCTGTGAGTCAACCCAATAAATTCCCCAGAAAAGATGGACTAACCCCCGAGGAAATTACAATGAAATTATTAAAACACACACACAAACAAATATGAGCACACCACAAAGACTTTTCCTTTTCTTATGCCTCATTAGAGCTAATATTGGTGCGCATAGAGGTTGAGTGGATTTATGGTCGGGCATGTGTACAGACAGCTAATCAGCAACGGACCACAAAAGGCCCCTTTGTGGCTACAAGATAAAGATAACCATCAGCCCATACACACACATGCACACACCTGTAGCTCGCAGATAAGCACTGGCCTTTCATGACGGAAACAACAGGTTCTGATTTACTACTTTGGATAACTGCAGCAAAAAGGGGCTACTGAATATGCCTCCTTCATAGTGTGTGTGTGTGTGTGTGTGTGTGTGTGTGTGTGTGTGTGTGTGTGTGTGTGTGTGTGTGTGCGCGCGCGTGTGTGTGTGTGTGTGTGTGTGTGTGTGTGTGTGCAGTTGATTTGTCTCTGATGAAAGCAATTCGTCACTGAGTGGCTACACTTGTGTCAGCCGGTATCATGTAGCGTGTACGGCAGCATCTGTATCGTATTGTGAGCGTGCTGTGTAAAGGTTGAGTTGTAGATTTATGGACGTCTCCCATGGCGAAACATCCAACACGGTCCCTCCTGTAGCTCCTGACAATGGGCAGTGGATTAACGGTCTGCCTTCACCCTTCCTCTCCATCTCTTCCTCTCCCTCCCGCTCTCTTTTGCTCTGTTTCTCTCTCCTTGTTAAATTCTGCCTCCTAATTAGTGCTTGTGGAGTCGGGTGATATACTATCTGCTATCTTTCTTACACATGCTGAAGAAAAGGAGACATTTATTTTAGTGCTCTTTGGTCTTTGTCTTTTCTTGTCCGTGCTGCCTGGACATTGTCTGATTCCTTATCTGCTCTGCTCCCTCCCTCGCTGTCCTTTATTCCTCATTTAGCGCGATTGCACTTTTTCTTTCCGCTTGTCTGTTGCTACGTTAATTTAGTGTGTGTTCAGACCAGCATAAGCACTGTGTCACAAAAACGCACGCTCTTCTTTCATTTCAATTAAACGTTGCCAAAGCAGCGATACAATCACAGAAAATCCCCCAAAATGTTGCAACATTTGTTTTTTTAGCTTTTATAATCTAATTTTATAATTCACTATACTAACAAATAAAGAGTGAAAAGTATGTATGTGTGACAGAATATTTTATGACCTATACAAACAACCTTTCATCTTCCTTTGTACAGTTTGGATGAGCTAAGCACTCTCTTTAATTTCTGTTCTTTTGGAAGTTCAAATCTAAGCGGTGTCAGTAAATTATGCCTGACTCGTCTTTAGAAGCTCCAGAGACAACAGGTCAAGATGATGCATTGAAAACAATGGGGGTTGCTTTCCGGCACAAATGAATGCTTTACGGTAGAAACATGTTTTCCTGCAAATGGCAAATAGTGGAAAGAGTGACGTGCTACAATTAAAGACAATTATGTGTAACATGCCCTCTTCATGTATAGGAGTTGAGTTTTAGTTGACTTGGCAACATCGGCAACCCTTGAATTAAAGTCATCTATTAAAGTTTTACTGACTGCATTGGACCTCATAAGATGGAAACTTCATAATCATACAGGAGTCACCTGTCACTTAAAACTTAAAATCAGGTGTTTTGTTAAAGGAAGTTGTTTCCTTGCAGCAGCTTTAATCTTTGCCGTTCATTCTCATGACGTTCTTCCCTTGTATTTCTGCATCTCTCCCCCTCAGCCCTGATCTTTTTCTCCCTCCTTCTCCCCTTCTGTCTCTCTCTCCGGGTGGAGGCCATAGATCTCTCTAACAGGCACTATCTGCAGCCCTAAGCCCTAATGAGGCATCATAAGGCGAACAGTTTGCAGCGGCGCTGCGCTCCTCTTTTATTTGCCAAACCATATCTCTTCCTCTCCCCCCTCCCCGACTGCCCTCTCCTCATCTCTCAATTGCTCTATCAGTCTGCCCTGCTCGCCATATCTCTCCCTCTCTGTCTCTTTCCTCCCCTCGTTCTCTCCATCTCCTCCCTGTCTCTAACACTCTCTCTCTCACACCCTCTCTCTCTCTTTCTCTCTCTCTCATGCCCTTCCCGCCATTGTGTTTTATCTCTTTTCTCATTCACCGGTTGAGCTCCCCTCTCTCCCTGTCGCGGCGGTTTGAATCATATCTGGCCGTCTACATATGCTAAAGCCTGTGTAATTACAGCAGCTCTTAAATAAAGACACGCTCCTAAAGCTGTCGGTTGGAATCACAGCCAAACAAGGCAGGAGGGGCCTCCCAGCGGCAACAAAGCTGTCATAGATAGCTATAGATTTATCACCCGCATGGATACGGGTAAAAGGGAAGGAGGGAGTGAAAAAAAGATATTTCATATGTTGTCTCAGATGGGTAAAACCACCTTCTCTAAAGTTTAATCATGTTTTCATTTGGGGGAGAAAATGCAATGAGATGGGTGGAAAGAGGAAACAACACTGATAAAAGAGGGAATATACAACCCAAGTAAGACAATGATCTAGAAACAAAATGAAAACTGGTGTATTTCTGTTAACCCTGGTAAAAATATGTATCTCTCAAATTTGAATATTGTCAGCCCTTCAATGTGGGTGAAACAATGTTTTGTGAAACCATCAATACAACTAATTTCATTAAACTTTCTTTGTCGGACCGGAACAATTCTTTTTAAATAAACCTTAGTATTTATTGAGTTATTTATTTAACTGATAGAAAGCAGTGGTCAGCAGTGTTACAGCTGGTCAAATGGTGCGTTCATAAGCAACTGGGAAGTAGGAAAGTTCTGACCTCCAAGGATAAGTCAGATGTTTTTGACAGCGCCGTAAGGTAGGTCTGATGTCACTCAACATGGTAACATTTGAGGTGAATGGTCGCGATACACTTGCTCAGCATACAAATAATTAACATCTTGGTTAATTTAGGTCATACTAATTAGAGCAAGGTATTGTGCCCTTATACAATACTAATTACTATATTGACAGATAACGACAAGCGTTAACAGCCCTCCCACACGGCCGGTACGTCGTAGCCGTTAGTTCTCTGGCTGTTTTAAACGTTATCTGTAGAAATGTCGTGTACAAATAATACTGACCCCTCTCGTCCCTGTGACGGTCTACATGGGCGATGATGAGGTTGTTTGTCACTTTTCTGGATTCAGACAGCAGATAGAACAGATTTCCTGGGGGCTGCCATGTTGCCTTTTTGCTGTTGTCGTGTCGGAGGTTACCAAATCTGAATTTTTCCCACTTCCCAGCCGCACCAAAAGTGCGAGACCACATTTCTCTGATTGACAATCCTGTATCTTTGAGCTGTAACTCCTTCACAGCATCTGAGAGTGTGTACTGTATGACCAAATGAGCATCAGAACAATACATCATGATAAAATACGGCCCAGTTGACCACACTTTCTGGCAGGACTGCCTGAAAACACTGCATGCATGATCAATCTTGAACCCTTATGACAGCTTTTTAAAACAACACAGTGTCAGACAGTTTCCATTCCATGAAACAATTTCCCCTTTCTGCCAAACAAAGACGTCTATTCAAGCCTAACATATCTGCCTGCCCGTAAAGTCCCCCTGTCTGTCAAAATGGAACGGCTCGGGATGAATTTAAAACGCTCGCTCGGCTTCTGTGTGCATATATGTCTGTCTGTCCTTGAACCGAGACTGACTGCAACTAAATGGACGTTGTTTTTATCTACATTTTAATCAAACTCGTAGTAATTTCACAAAGACTCTTCCGTGCTTTTCCTCTTTTTCTTTTGTTTCCTTCACCACTGTTTTCATTTCAATATGTAGAAACGTAATCTACATCTTTATTTTCATCAGTACGGTCATCATCCCTCAACCTTTTTCTCATGCGATCCTCATTTTTTGTCAACTCCTTCCCTGTCTCCCAATTAAATGTCTTTGTTTTCTCTCATCTTCCTCCTCCTCCTCCTCCTCCTTCTCCCACCACCTTTCCTCCCTGTCCGTCCCTCTCCCTCTCTCTTTCTGTCTTGACTTCTGTAATTCATCAGTGCAAGCAGCAGTGCAGATTGATCAGCCTCTAAAGGCAGTGCTGTGTGTGCTGCTGATGTTGCAGTAACCTCCGCTGAATAGTGAGCAGCGTGTGTGTGTGTGTGTGTGTGTGTGTGTGTGTGTGTGTGTGTGTGTGTGTGTGTGTGTGTGTGTGTGTGTGTGTGTGTGACCGGCAACAGGGGAAAGTGGAGGGGACATTTTTTAAAATGTATTAATCGTCGTGGTAACAGGGGATGAGAGTGGTTGTGACAGGCCCATCTTTTGAGAGAGAGACCATATGTGACACATACACACACACAAAGACACACTCATACACACACACATGCCTACACACACACACACACACACACAAACACATAGCTGCATTCTAATATCCCGAGGGTTCAGCCCAAGTGCTTTACACCCTTATATCAGCCAACAAACACACAGGCAGATACCTAAGATGCAATCCTTACTGCACACAAACACACACACACACACACACACACACACACACACACACACACACACACACACACACACACACACACACACACACACACACAAACACAAACACCACCTATTGGGAAATACAAGGCAATTTATCACTAATCACTAGACTCCCTAACTTTGTATTCATCGGGATTTCCTATGATTAATAGCTTTCCGCAGCAAACTTTATCTCTCTGAAAACTGCCTTTGAGTGTGTGTGTGTGTGTGTGTGTGTGTGTGTGTGTGTGTGTGTGTGTGTGTGTGTGTTTGGAAGTGAGTGCTCCACGGTATGAGCCGACATAAACCAGTGCTTAATTGTTTGGGGAGCGAATGTTGGATTAGCTACAGGATTCCTCCTTCTATTGCATCTGTCTCACACTCTTTTACTTTCTTTTGCTTTTTTATATTCTGTGATCTATCCAGCAGGATGTGAGGTGAAATGGATAGACAGGAACAAATGAAGGAAATATTTGAAGAAAAGTGTTGAGTGACATTTAGTTTGCTTTGTCTGTTCTGTCTTGAAAAATCATATTAGGAAAACAATAACAATTCCCGCTTTAGAGTGTAAGCAACTTCAGTCAATCAAAAAAACGTAAAATGTATGCATTCGAATGGTAAATTATGGAAAATACTTTTCTTATTTATAAAGTCAGCAGGCAAAACCACATTTAACACAAAACAAATTCTCACCTGTATCAATTGTATAAAAAAATTCATTAAAAGATGAATTGAAGTTTCTGGACAGATTTAAAGCCTTTTTTATTAACTAACACCACTTTGGTTTTTGATGCAGGCTCGTGTGTGGTCGAGTTTTCTGCAAGACTGAGGAGGAAAAAGGAGGTGGAGGGGAAGAGGAGATGAGAGCAAAGCCGGAGGAGGAGGAGGAGGAGGAAGGGATGAAGGCGACAGAGGAGAGGAAGCAGAGAAACTGGCGAGTGGAGGAGAGGTGACAAGGCTTCGGGGACAGACAGAGGCATGAATAATTTATCAACACTTCTGATGGACAGATTAGGGGAAAAAATGAAGAGAGACGGAGCGAGAGAGGGTGAGGGGGGAAGAGGGGTGCGGGGGGGGGGTGCAGGGAGAGAGGAAGCGAGATTGAAAGCAAAGGAAGGGGAGGAATAAAATGACAAACAGAAAGAGAAAGAGGAGAAGAAAGCAAGTGAAGGGTGGAGGGGCCACACACTGGAGCTCTTTGATCCTAACAAACCCCTCTCACCCTGACACCACCATGCCATCTGTGGCCCGCACAGTGTGTGCCTGTGTGTGCCGGTTGGATGTGTATATGTGTGCGACAGAGAGACAGAAGAGACGGTGACAAAAGAACAAGGAGATAGAAACAGACACAGAGAGGGCATGTATGTTGTGTTTTTATGACCTGAATCAAGTTCAGTCACAAATTCAAAAATGTGCTCCTCCGCTGATGGAGTTCGGAAACCGTGCCGTCCACGGATTGTAAAAGTGTTTGAGCATGCTAGAACTATATTCCTCACCATTTTATTGGGGGATGAAGAAGATGGTGTCATGTATTTTTTGTATTTTAGTTCAATTAAAGACAGACGAGTCAAATAGGAAAAACAAATGCATTTTGATTTGCTGCTATCCAGTACGTTAGAGAGGAAAACATCCTAATAATAGAATTCAAACAAACGATTTTGAAATACCATCATAGAAAGGAACAAAAGCACAACAAATGTTATGTAACAGATACATTTTTCATGTAATATTTAAATTGAAATAGAAGAGTCTGCTTTTACATCATGGCATAGTTAGAGACAAAAGGCCACATTGCATTGCATGATATTACATGTATTGTGTTCTGTCCTCTAACTGAGGTCTCCATAGCTACAGTTTTACAATGCTCGTTTTAGGTAATGAAAATTAAAATCACAGTTTTAGTGTCATGCACCAGAAACATGCATGTTTGTCAGGATTTTGAATATTTAAAAAGGCCTTGGTTCATTTGTCAACTCTCTGGTCAAATGCCACAATTAGCATTCTGACCACTTATTGATGAGTGTTTGTGTGTGTGTGTGTGTGTGTGTGTGTGTGTGTGTGTGTGTGTGTGTGTGTGTGTGTGTGTGTGTGTGTGTGTGTGTGTGTGTGTGTGTGTGTGTGTGTGTGTGTGTGTGTGTGTGTTATGCAGACAACATGCATCACCACCTCGGTGTGCAACGTGTGTATTGATGTCGAATAAGTGAATGGAGTGACGACAGGACAGGGGTAGTCGAAGTGCCCTCAGGTGCTACAATGCATTAACCACACACACACACACACACACACACACACACACACACACACACACACACACACGAACATGAAACATATTCTGCCTGTTATATCTGTCTTGCTTTTCGACACAGAGCACCTGTCTCTCACACACATTAAACATCATCATCCTCCACAAATCTGTCACTATTTTTTCACCTGCTTTGACTTTCACATGTTCTTTTTGTCCTCTCTCATTTTCCCTTCCTCTTCCTCTGCCGGCCTCCCGGTGCACCTGCCTTCCATTACAGCAGCCAGCACTTTTCAGCTTATACCACTGACCGTGTGTGTGTGTGTGTGTGTGTGTGTGTGTGTGTGTGTGTGTGTGTGTGTGTGTGTGTGTGTGTGTGTGTTGCAGCAGGGTCAGCATGTGGCCTGTCGACATTACACCTTCATGCTGCAGACAACAACCCCACCATGTCGAAGTCTTTACCTCCCACCACACACTCCCCTCTGACACACACACACACACACACACACACACACACACACACACACACACACACACACACACACACACACACACACAGAAACTACCCTGACCGGTTGCCCCCAGTGACCAGTCATTACCAGAGACCCTGCGCTGTGATGCCGTGCCAGGTCGCAGGACATGTGACCTAACGGTGAGTATAAATACACACACATAGTGTACCTGCAACAAGCCTTCCTGACATTGATGCAAAGTCAGGGTTGTTTTTCTAAGACAGAGTGAAGCCTCTTATTACTAAGAGTGACTGTGAGTGACTACAAAGTTTGACTGTTTAAAGCTGCACCAATCAGGAGTTTTATATAACGATATGTCAAAAGACTGAGTGTAACGTGGAAGGTTTGGCTCATAGTAACAAACTCAAGAGAATTACTGTAGTTCCCCTGAGCTCCAAGGGGCATTTTAGCATCTTTCAGCTTATTATTTTGGTTTTCCAGGAAGAAAATGTCATATTCTGAGTTGTTATTAGCCCCACTTTCACCTGCAGCTAGCAGCGGTTTTCAGAAAGCAGGCTCTGATACTCCAACTGTAGCTGCTCAGCGCTAAATACAACACAAAGTTAGCTGTCAACAATGTCCCTCATTTAGCAGCGACAGAGACAGATTTTTTTTCTTAGGAGACCGAAACAGAGCAAAAAGGAGAGAAAACACAGGATGGCACTTTTCAGGTGGACAGAAAAAAAACCTCCAGGAGAATACCAATGCTGCTCTGTGTCTGCTGGTAGTGTAAATAGGTAACTGTTTGCTAACACATCTAAGGTATCAATTTCATACGTTGATAATATGTTAAAGTTCTGTTTATGACTTTTAGTACTGCATCCAAATGGCTGAAAAATATTAATGCAGGTTAAAAGTAATTCTCTGTAAAACTACAGGTTTTTGCGTTCCTCTTGCGATTCATGTTTCATAATAACTTAATTTTGGTAGGAATGCAATAAGCATATTTCCCAAAATGTCAAACTATTCTTTCAATGGACTTTTAATGGCTAAACCCGGTTGTTTGTCTGCATCAATGCAATTCATTTCAATCTTCCAGTCCAAATCAAAGCAGACTAACTTGATCTTGTTTCATGTTATCTTTTCATCACATTCACTTCCTTGTAAATGTGTAATTCTCTGCAAGTTTGCTTTCAGTGTTCACCCTGCTTTTTATAATTCAAAGAAATATGTACATGTGAATATTTTTTAAATCGTTAACACAGATTTTAGCCACAAACTATGTACAAATAATGATTTCTTCTCCTTTTTTTTTCCTCTTTACAATAGAGGAGTGAACACACAAACCCACAGTGTCAGTAACTGTTGTCCTGTAATTTACACTCCCTGCAGTCACTTCACAGTCTTCAGCAACAACCAGCAAGACGCTTTAGTAAACACCATCTTCAGTAGGATTTGGGAGGTTGATTTTAATCTTCCCACCACTGGCCATGCAGTACTGACCCAGTCTTTGTGTCACAGCAATCTGACAATTACATGAAAGTACACATAGGGTCCCTTACAGTCTGCAGAGCCCCGACTGGTGACGTCCCATAGGTCATTAGGCTTCTTCCCGGGAAACAAGGCAGCGCTAACAAGTGCACAGCGGGTATTCGACTTAAGATAAGAGAGGAGCTCGTCTCTGTGGCATACTCCGTTTGTATTTCTTCGCCCACCGATGCTTTTTTTTTTTTCCTTCAAGAACCAAAACGGAGTATGTAACAGACAGGAAACAGAGCAAGACAGATGAAAACCCTAAAGAAAAGCAAACTAGGTCAGACTGCACTTCAGTATCTGTGGATTTGAAATAATAATCTCTCTCTTCCACTCTAGTGTCGATCTGGAGTCACAAATAAAACGATAAAAACAAGTGAACTGATTACGCAATCAAATGTATTTACTTGATTATTTAACAACGCTGCAGGAACAGATCTCTTCACTTACGAGGGAAGGAAGGAGGAAAGAGGCTGTGTTAAGCACTTTCCCACTTGCACACACACTCACACTCTCTCTCTCACACACACACACACACAGACACACACACCCTCCCCTGTTGGGTGTAGAGGAGAATCAATATGTCTTTGAATGAGGGTCAGAAGGGTTGTCTGCCCAGGGAGAGCTGACAGATTTGCTCTCTTTTGCTCTGCTAAGCCCCTGCCTGCTTCTAACACCCCCTGACACACACACACACACACACACACACACACACACACACACACACACACACACACACACACACACACACACACACACACACACAGACATATAGAAGAAGAAACACGCACACACAAGCAGATGGAAGGAGACACATACACACACATGGATGTGACGCTCCTCCAAGAGGGCAGAATTCCGAGCATTTTTGCCGGAGGGATGTGATATTAGACGTTCCACATAGAAATGAACCCTGCTACGTACCCCGCTGAGTGTGTGTACGCTTGTACTGTGTTGTGTGTGTGCGTGTGCGAGTGTGTGTGTGAGTGAGACACAGAGAGAGAGAGGGGTGGTAGAGTTGAACAGGATCTAACAACACTGCTGGCGAGCGTTGTCCTCCTCAGGGTAAGACAAAAAAATCAGAAAGCAGGAAGATGTAAACAAATGTACAAAAATATAGACGTCAAGCAGTGATGGAGGCAACTGGTCAATACATTTGGTCCCAGAAGAGTAATTTTAAATAGTTAGAAGCAAAGCCTGTCTGTATAGATGTAGCAATTTATCTTCTGAAAGTAGAGAAGACAACAGAAGAGCAGGTGTTGACTTGACAATATGGAAAAGTAAGAAAAGAGCAGGCCGTAGGCAAAAAGTCTTCATTAGAACAGAAAGCAAAGATTAAGAAAACATGAGGTGTGGAAGTGAACTACAATCTTCTTGTAAAATGTTGCCAGTTATCATTGGCTGATTGTCCTGAAATGTCCCTGGTGAGGTGACACCTCTAAAATATCAACAGCAATCTCACGTTTTATTGCCTAAAATGACATTCAGCTCTAAAGCTGGGCATTCTGCCTGATTTACTAAATCATGTATTATTTCATACATCCAAAAAACATATTCCTTGATTTTTATTGGAGGTTTTAGTCCATCCTGATTATATTTCTCCAAACAGTTTGTGCTTCTATTGACCTTTAACAATCAATAATCAATCAATAAATCAATCACTCAAACTCTGTTTACATTCACAAACACAAACATAAGACACAGAAGAAAATAAGAAATAAGAGGTTGTTAAAGAGGTAAAGAGATACGATTGACTGTAAACAGGTGTGAGCTGAACTGTGAGGTCTCTCAGCACAAGAACGCCGCAGGGTTAAGTAGATAATAGTATTAAACCCTGGATATTCCCACTTCTAATAATTCCAAAATGATGCCTAATGGATGCAATTACAAAGATGATCAGAGGCCATTCAAAGTGGATCATCTGATGTGGATTAAAACAATGAAGTCATCAGAGACTAGAGGAGGGAGAGTGTGATGAAAATGTCCACATATAGCCAGATCCTTTTTCTGACCTTGGTCAGGTGATCAGTTGTTGCTACAAACATGTTGTATGTGAGAAAAAAATATGTGTAGTGTCACTGTGATGTACATCTAAATACATCCTCCTTGGTTCGTACATCATTTCACTGAGTTCCTCAGTTATCACTGTGAATATGTTCGTATACAATCAAATCCAACATGATGATTCAAGCAGAAGAATGTATGTGTGTGTGTGTTTGATACATGTGTGTGCGTCCTGTGTGTGCGTCTCTCCGTGTGTACATGTGTGCATGCGTCCTGTGCGGTTAACATACTAAAGCGGCAATTAGTAATCACTCATGGAGCTAATGACATCAATCAATGAGCTTTTAAAACCAGCCATTTGATAATTACAACCATCAATGGTCACCCATGGATTCATTATAGCACTGCGCTGTCTCTCTCGGTATCCCTTCACTGTGTCTGTCTCTGTCTGCCTGTCTCTGTGATTACGCCTCCTTTAACATCTGAAAGTCGCTTTATTATGTACTATATTTACTGTATACAACCATTTAAACCTTGTTTAGCATATTAAGAAGCCGCAGCGCTGATTATTTAATAACCCGTGGAAAAATTGGAAGAGGTAATGCTGTAGTTGCTCAGAAGATGTGTCTGTTTTAGCTGTGAGTTTAAATATTCTTTAATAAACACATTTGAGCACAAAATGCAAGTTTAATGGTCTGATCTGATCTAAATCTGATTCTTTGGGAAACTCCTTTGTTGTAGTCTGTTTGAAGGCTCTACCCAGCCTGAGAGGAAACCAAAGAAAAGGAAGGAAAGAGAAAGTGGAGGGATGGAAACAGGGTCGACTACAGACAATCCTGCTTACTGTTAAATCAGCAGGAGATATAGGATGTCCGTATGAAAGCAGGAATTTGGAACTGAAACAGAAAAGTAAAAGGGATGCTATTATTTCTTCCTCTGTTCTACCTACTTCCCACTTTCACTGCCACATTTTACATTTTGTTCAGAACTCTCAGTCGTCCATTTAATCAACAGCTGAAGCCACTTTTCTTTAAGGGAATTGAAGAAGTGGGGTTTCTGTGCAGTTTAGAAATTGTGGTCTGAAGAAATGTTTAGGTGTCAGTCTGTTTAACCTCATATTTAATCTATATTCTGATTTGAGTCAATTCGAAGAAATTTACCTAAACTTTTATCCACTAAATTCTAATTTGTATATAAAATAAGATTATTGAACTGGAAACTAAACATTTTCAATAAAGTAATTTAACCACAGAACGTACATGTAAATAATCATGCACGTCTTTTTTCTTCATGTAAAACCACAAACAAACAAAAACAAAATTAAGATACCTAAAAAAAAAAAAACCTCTCTGAAGCTGTTGCATTCAATATCAGATTGTTTTGTGTGACCTTGACCCTAAATTCAGTTTCACTCAGTGAAGATGAAGTGTCTGCGGGGCCAGCTGACAACTCCAGGATCTGAATATGAGCTAACCTGCACATCATATAGGTGCACGAGTGTATGTGTGTGTGTGTGTGTGTGTGTGTGTGTGTGTGTGTGTGTGTGTGTGTGTCTAGTGATGTGTGCAGGTTTGTGTATGCTCATCTGTGTGTGTGCGTGTGGCGCGGATGCACAATTACCAGGCAGGCGCGAATCGATAGGTGCCTGCTGACAGATGGATTAGCACGGTAAACAGATGATACACACACCGCTAAATTATTCATCTGCTGAACAGTGGGCTGGGTTTCCACACACACCCGGTGACGGGGGAGAAGAAGGGAGAGCGGGAGGGGTGTGTGGGGGCGGGGGGACGGGGAGGGGTGTGGGGGGCGTTAAAGGGGAGGAGGGAGAGGGGGGGGGTGATGATGAAGAGGGAACTTGTATGTGTGTGTGTTTTTAACACAGTTGCACTAAAAGATTTTGTCCCTTCACTTGAAAATTCTCTGCGAGTGTGTGACCTGCAACAAAGGTTATTGGCAGCGTGTGTGCCTCATCTTTACTTAGAGACTCAAACACAAGGCGGAAACACACAGCCCCCATGTCCCTCTAATGCCTTCTAGATATGCAGAGGCAGCGCGGGGTCAATGAGAAGTGTCTTGCGAGGTGTTTGAGGTAGAAAACACACATGTGCGCAAACATCAAAACTCTCATCCGTTCGTTATCCGAGTCTTTCTCTGAAGTGCGGGCAAATCCGTGATCATCGACTGTTTATGCCTTTAACAAAGTCTGCGGCATGAATGCAATTTCACACGCATACACAAACATAGCAGATGAAATGGAGCGACGTGGGGGATAAACCTGATCATGCCGTAACACAGACATGCACCATTATGTCTGGTGCTGAAGCATCTTGACTGTGGATAAGCGGGGATTTTTTTTCACAACAGGGACACTTTTTAAACCAAAGGACTCTGATGGCCTTTAAATTGGAGCATTTTAGAAAGCTGCATATTGTTCTGACGTAATATCCTTTGAAATATGACTAAAAGAAGTAAACATAAGGACCTGATGCTGATAAAACTGCACACTGTCTTCTATGGAAGCTTTAAGTGTCTGCAGATACCAGAGAGCAATCCCAATATTGAATAGTATAGATTCTGGTGCATGCAAATCATATGAGCATGCGCACACACACACACACACACACACATCCACACACACTCTGGCATGCATATAAAACACATATTATTGATTTGTTTCACCTTTCCAAGGGACTTTGGAGGCTTTTTTTTTTTTACCACAGCAGATGCTAGGCTTTGCCCCTATGGGTGGGCTGCAACTTTTAGGAGGAGGAGGTGGGGATGACAACATACTGTTCACTGTGTGGGGTGCCATATAGCGAACCACAACTCTCAACCTGACGAAATAAAGGAAATAAAAACATTCACAGGCAAATAATAGCAGCAAAAAAAAAAAAAAAAACCAGCGACCCAAATTCTTCTATATTGAAAGTTCTGTTTCACTTCCAAAAAGCTACAGGTGCAAGTGTTTGGCTGCTCCTGTCAGATGGGGGAAAAAAACTAAGGTGTGTGTGTGTGTGTGTGTGTGTGTGTGTGTGTGTGTGTGTGTGTGTGTGGATGTGGATGTGTGTGTGTGTGTGTGTGTGTGTGTGTGTGGATGTGGATGTGTGTGTGCTAAGTGATGGGTCGGTCCAGCTTTGTGAAGCGACAGTGCGTTGAGAAGAGCTAACGATCTCGAACCCGCGACACCCCCCTCCTCATACACGCACACATAAACCGTTCGCTCGCATCATGGCCGCCATCACTAGGAACCAATCAGATTTGATGAATAATTCAATATTAAAGAGGGTGTGACCATGGACAGGGAGGAGGGGGCCTCTGCCAAGCAAGTGGGCTTTTTGGAAACGGGCCTGCTGTTTGTGTGTGTGAAAGTGAGGGAAGTGGAGGTGGTGGTGGTGGTGGGACTGTCACACTAGACTGCATCCACAAACTGGCTGCAGATTAGATTACTGAGGAGAGGAAAGGAGAAGGAGGGAGGGATAGGGGGGTGAGGACAGAGTGGAGGGAGAGCAGGAGGGGGGTTGAGGGGGGGGACAGGAACGAAAAGGAAAGATGAAGAAAGAGAGTCGAGAGGACACATCTTTTAACACATCTGCATTAGCAGGGGTCTAAATCCTGGAGCTCCCCTGAGAAATAAGCACATCTCGGCTGCTGCCAGACGTTCAGGAGCTCTTGGCAAACTGGCAACGTGAAGGTACAACACGCTCACCTCAGCTGTGTATCAGCTCTGCATTAATTAGGATTCTGTGGTGAAGTTAAGCCATGAATTACTGCAGTGTTTCTTTTGGGCTTTACTGAAGAGGATAAAAATGTTTGAGCTGCTTTTGTTAAGATGCTCATTCAATATTTTTTACCAAACTCTGGCAATGAAAGCTAGTACAGAGTATTTAATGTATCTGTATAAGTATATACAGTATTTATATGTTTTAAAACTCCATGAGCTTTCATGAGTAACGCTGCATCTTTTCTGAAAAAAAACCCCACAAAGACAGGCTACTGCAGAGGTAAGTTCAGAGCTATGGCATGCCACGACCTTGTGTGTGTGTGTGTGTGTGTGTGTGTGTGTGTGTGTGTGTGTGTATACACATATTAAAAGCTAAATGTGTGTTGTGTTGCCAGGTGTGCTGCAGTTGTATGAGGCTCAGTGGGGTTTTAACAGAGGGCTTTTTATTGGCCGATGCTGACATCACCGAGGGAACAAAGTGGAATTCCGGAACTTGGGACTTTACGGAACTGAGTATATGTGTGATTGTGATTGTGTGTGTGTGTGTGTGTGTGTGTGTGTGTGTGTGTGTGTGTGTGTGTGTGTGTGTGTGTGTGTGTGTGTGTGTGTGTGTGTGCAACAGGAACAGCAAAACTTCCATTTCAATTCAACCTGTTTCAAGAATTCCCAGCAAATTGACACTGTGTCCTTTTAATGCTCAACCTGATTTTTATTTTTCCAGTTTCTAGAAGATTCCTGAATCAACTCAGACAGCAGTGGAAACAAGTTGGGTATTGTGTCACAGCGTAAGCAGATGTGTTCGTTTCCATAAAAAAAAAAAAAGAAAAAAGAATCCTATTCTAAGAGATAAGATTAATGACTTTTAAAGCTGGAGAATATTTTGCAGGGCGCTGCAGAGGGAATCCTCTCATCTCATCCTCTTCTCTTCATTGGCCTTACACCAGCTCCAGTGGCTCATTTGTGTAACCTACTCCTCCACACACACACACACACACACACACACACACACACACACACACACACACACACACACACACACAGTGATCTATGTCCAAATGGAGTGGCTGGGCCGACAAAAGGCTCGACAGGAAGCGACTAATCCTTGATCTGCGCAGCATCCCAACAATGACTGCAAGACTCACACCAAGCAGCACAAACCCACACACACACATATACATAGACAATTACTGCTTGCTTCCAGTTACCACCCAGTGAGAGAGAAAGGGGGTGCTGAGGTGGCTTGAAAGAAAGATGGGACCAAAGTATGTCCATATTCTTTTGACTATTTCATTTTAAATTAGGAGAAAACTTAATTCAATAAAAGTCATCACGGCCCAATATGTGGATCAGATGCATGAAGGCTGGTATTGACAGGGAAACACACACTCCTCACCCTGGGGGAGCTGCTCGAAGGGCAGAAGGGCACACACACTTGGGGGTAAACAAAGCCACCACAAGTAGGACAGACCCCGATGTGTATGTGTGTGTGTGTGTGTGTGTGTGTGTGTGTGTGTGTGTGTGTGTGTGTGTGTGTGTGTGTGTGTGTGTGTGTGTGTGTGTGTGTGTGTGTGTCTTCCTGTCAGTGCTTAGCCAGATGTTAAAAGGCTTGTCCCTCTCATGTTGCCTCCCTGTCAGTCTCCGCTGTGTGCCACACACACACACACACACACACACACACACACACACACACGGGGGCGAGCAGGCAGGCAGGCAGGCGAGTCCCAGTCCTAATTATTAGAACACTCTTACTTAACTTAACCCTGCCACTAGACCGTGACAGGCAGAGATGGAGGGGGAGATGGGGGGGGGGGGGGGGGGGGGGGGGGGGGGCGTTTTTTTTTTTTTTTTTTTTTTTTTGTGAGGACAAGGAGAAGGATGAGCGTTTCTGTCTCCTTGACTGGGTTTTAACTCCTTGCATGCCACGGCGAGGAGAGAAAGAGGATGGGAAATTATGTGAAATTTTAAGAAAATAAAATAAATTTACAGTTAAAGATCAGCACTTGCTTGAACTATTTGATTGACAGGTGGACTGTGGGAAGTGCAGTGTGGAAATCCCACAGTAATGTGTACTAAAAAAAAGGACACTAAAAAAACAAAATCAGTTTGTCATCCATCAACATCAGAATCACTGTCATCCATTTTCTATTTGTGAGAACTTGGTAGCAGTGTGTGCTAGTCTGCCCCAGAGAGAAACAACACACATGACATTTGGTCTGTGAGAGATGGGGGGAAGAGATGAATATCAACAACAAAAAAAGGAGGAAACACCAAAAAAAGAACAGAAGAAAGGCAAAGAGGAGGCCTCTCGCTGTGTGTTTTAACAGCTGTGACATGCACTTGGTTAAAACTCTGATCTGTGGATGGGAATACTACTTGTTGTAAAATCTTCTTTAAATAGGAAAGTGTCTCCAGGCACGTTTTGAGCTCTTATTTCCTCAATTTGTGATTAAAACTCTTCAAAAGTAGAGCCAGTAATTGTGGATATTGTCACTGTAGCTGTCCATGGTGTGCTTTCTTAAGAATTCTCCTGCTTTTATTTCAGTCAGGCAGATGGGATCTGCATTTCAGCTCAACATCTCACCGTCCTCCTCCTGTCCGTCCTTCCTTCCCACAATCCTCTTTTTTTTTTCTTATAGCTTTTATCCTTTCTTTTATCTCAGCCGCCCCTTCCCTCCCTCATACTTTCCTTCCCTCACTCTGTGCTGAAAGAATTTGTTTTCTTTGTTTTTGTGCCAAACACTCTTTTTTTTTTCACTGTATATTTGTCTTCTAAATGACATGTTTTCACTCTTTTCTTGTATTTTCCTTTTTCTTGTATGTTAACTGTGTGTAAAACAAAATATCAATTGAAAAATGAAGAATAAAAAAAATATAGGCGAGGAAGCTGCGTTTGGCATTTGGGGTCAGGTTCAGTGTAAATCTCTCAGCCTTGTAAATGTGGGGAGCGGAGAGAATGTAAACAAACAGACTACAGCTGTCACACACTCGCATTGGGAGACGGAGGGAGGAAGAAAGAGGAAGACACACAAGCAAAGAGGCGGAGGAGAACAAAGATGATGGAACGTGATCATACCAAACACACAAACCTTCACACTGACACCATCAAATCCCCTCCACAAACAAACAAGTGCACCGCGAGGGTGGATTGTTTTAACTGTCAACACTCCCATTAATTCCAATCACACATCCCATAATTCCATTCTCACCTTTACTCACTTTTTATACCCATAAAAACCCTCCTCCACTTTGAATTCCCTCCTTCAGGTGCTAAAACCTCCCGATGTGAATACAGTAAATGGTAATAGCTTTTTACAATAAGATGACATGCGTTGTCCTCTTAAGGCATGATGGGGCCTTTATGTGCAGGTTTAGCGGCTGACAGGTTAGCAGGTTTAGTTAACAGCCGACGTGCCTGCCGGTGCAGTGGGGGGATTTAGGGAAGCTTAGCTCAGAGTAGACCACTGCTGCCTGGAGTGGCACGAGGCAAACGCAACACTTTTTTTTTTTTCATGTTGGGAAGTTGGTGCTTTTTCAAGTTGTTTAACACCTTTTTTTTTTTTTGTAGGTGTGGAGGAAAAAGGAGCAGGGATCACCTTTACATCTGGGATTTTGCATGGCATGGTGACTGGATTATACATTGTAAAACTAAATATAAGTTTTGTTTGACTACAGGTGTAAAGGCCCTTATAGATTCACAGAGACAAACAGCAGACACCGAGGTAGTTCTCTTTACACAACATCAGGTGTCTGCATAGACAATCCTATCAGCAGAGAAAACATTCAGCGACCCTGCAAATCCAGATTCATTTTAAAGCAACACTTTGGATAATCTACTTACTGAAAACAGCTAGTGATTAGGGATAAACAAAACATCTTGTTATGTTGCAATGTGTCTGCAGGCTGTGAATGTGTGACATGCAGCTCGAATCGTCACATATTTATGAAAGAAAATGTGACAGCAACAGTTGAACAACAAGCAACACAGTATGCTTCCTGTCAGCTCAGTAAATTCACATCATTACAATCAGATGGCCACATAATTTGATGACGGGAGACAGATAACAGTATTTAACTGTCAAATATGAATTGAATCCACACACTGTCAATAATATCAACACAGATATGCTGCAGATTTAATGGCAAACAGCGATTTAAAGCCCCCTTAAATTAACAATGACATCGTTGTACCGTTGTGAGCTAAGCCATGTAGTGCGTGGAAATATATCAAACTTTAAAAACTTCTTCATAGTTTAAAAGTTTTAATATATTACGAATTGTAATGTAAAATTTGAACTCATCCTGTATTTGTTATAATATTTTTTAGGAGTCTAACTCATGTCAATAACAAACAAGTTTTTTTTTAGACCACAATCTGTGATGACACTGTGTGATCTCGAGCAATACAAACAGAAATAGTCTATTGTATGTGTGAAGCAGCACGGAAGCTGCTAGTTAGCTAATGTGTGTGTGAAGCAGTGAGAGCAGTGTCCTCGTGGGATTGTACCAAAGTGTTGTTTGTGCTTTACGCCTCCTCTGGATAGCCAAAACCAGTGAAGGAGAACCCATAATTCTTTGCTGTAAGCAGTGCCTGTGCACATCCAATTGCATTAGAAGCCTATGGTAGAGGTGGAGGCTACTTGTGCCAAGATTTAACCTGATTAGATACAGATTCAGCCGTTCCAAAAGACAGCACAGAAGCCTTGTACCCATCTTCTATTCTATTTCTGGCCTCCTTCTTACAGTACTTATGAATCTGAAGTGATAACGTGGCAGTGAAATACCCAACATTCAATGCCAGTAGCAGTGCCTTCGTGCTGCCACAAACAGAAGATGTTAAAGTGGAATTAAAGAGAAATCTCCAGTAATATGACACTAAGATGAGTTGAATATTTCTCTTTTCTCTCTCTTTGTTCTTATCTCATTCCGTCTCTCACATTATGTGCTCTTGGATATCTTTCTCCTCCTTCTTATGTCCCCCCACCCCCCTACCCCGCCAACCACCGGGTGTCATTTTCCCAATTTCCTCCTCTCCATTTCTTCCTTCACCACTCTCTTTCTCACCCTCTCTGTCTCTCCTGCAGTGGTCTTTTTTATCGGATCAGTCTCAGGTCGTCGCCTCTGTCTCTCATGTGTTCCTTCAAGGATGCACCCCTCAAACACACACACAAGCTCAAAGATGGAAGAGGATGGAGAGGAGGAAGGGGGAAGTAACGACAAAAAAAGCAGAGAAACTGTATAGTAAACTTAAAAGAAGAGAAGCTGAATAATTAAAACTAGAGACAGAGAAAGACTTCCTAAATTATACACTATAAGCACGTCTCTCTGTCTGCCTGTCTCCTAATTTGTCAGCGAGATCCGATGCAGCTTGTTGACATGTGTAGGAGCTGTCGGTGCTCATGCTAAAAGCTGTTTGTGTGGCTGGAAGAGTGTTTGTGCATGCTTGTGTATTTGTGCTTGGAGCTCTTACAACTCCTCTCCCACCCTCCTTTTTTTTTCCACACACACACACACACACACACACACACACACACACACACACACACACACCCTGCAAAGCTTTTGGGTATGTGGGTAAATCCTTTGGCAACAGGGCTGCCAGCGCGGAGCTATGATGAATGCTGATGGCAAAGAGCATGGCCGGTCTCTGAACCAGTCACTCACACACTCACACTCACACACACACACACACACACACACACACACACACACACACACACATGCTCACACACTAATCAGATTCCCAGTGCGTGAGGGCCAAATGGCATCCTTCCACTGGTGAATGCTAATGTGACCAGTGGAGCTTGTGGACTTGTGAAACAAGGATAGGGAGAGCCAAGAGAGATGATGACAAGAGAACAGAGATGGGAACATTTATTGGAGTGTGTGATGCTAGTATGTGAACACTTTTACAAATTGCTGCAAGTTGTACTTTTTTTTTGTATGTGAGAGCCAGAATTAGTTTTGGCTGTGTGTGTGTGTGTGTGTTTGTGTGTCTTGCTGTACAGGTTTGTGCACGTGTCTCATTTGCAGGTCTAATCATTACATTTGCTCGCAGAATAATCCAGAAATGTGATGTGGTTGTATCAGTCTTGTTACAATCGGAGCTGGGTATTAGAAGTGTGACATTGTGTAAAACCTGCACACAATGTTCCAAAAGCGACTATTATATTACAAATCTAATCTGAGACCATTCATTAGAATAACCAGCTCTAAATAGCTGAATTCATAATGAAAAATTGGATCAGTACTGCGGTTTGTTGCGGTGTGTGTTTTCTTTTCTGTACAAGACTGATTTGTGTTTGCCCTGGAATAAACTTTCAGAAGAATACTGGATAGGAAAAGGCAATTTGAATGTGGTGTAAATATATTGTTATATGAGCAAATTTTAGAAGGGTAACAAATGTAAAGAAGAGTGAGCATAAAGAGTACAATTTTCTAGCTCCATAAGGAACAGCTCCAATGCAAACCTTTCCAAATCTTTGAACTCCACAGGGATATACACAATTATTCCAAAATGTATTCATTCATTGTGTGTTTTGATGAAGGTGGTGAAGAGCACTGTCTGACCAAAACCGCCAATAGATGTTCAGTTCGGTTGAAATCTGGTTACTGTAAAGATCATAGCACAACGATTCATGTAAATGCCATACTCAAACTGAAGAGTGTCCCTTTGGGCCTCGTACGGTTGTGTTTCCTCTCCTATACTCAGGTTTTCCCTGTGAGTTGTCACCCATTCGTATGCACAAGTCAATGTGGTTTCCTTGAGTGCGATGGGGGACAGATATGAACAGGTACTTACAGCGCTCGATGCGGTCCTCTGGGCTGGAGGAAGTCTCTCGATCAGACAGGAGGCCTGACACAGCGAAGATCTTTTTCCCACTGTCCTCCACTGCTTTCAAGACGCTGCTGGGCGAGCCTCCAGGGGGGATCTGGGAACCGCAAAAGTCGTACTCTTTCCCCTCAGCATCGGAGTACCGCAGGTGGGGTGAAGCGTCTGCATCCAGGCAGCCTTTGAGGCGCTTGGCTGGGGTGAAAGCCGACTGATACCCGCCTGGCACCCCGTCCCGATCATCCGGTGAGGCAAAAGGCCTGAAGGCGCCAACGCCACTGTGATTCAGCATGCTGATGGGCGAGCAGTCCAGGTTAGGTGGGGCAAACTGATGGTGAAGGTGGAGGAGGGATGGAGGAAAGTCCCTGTTGGGGAATCCCGGGGGGACTGCACCTTGGCGATGGTACATTGACGCAAAAGTGTAAGAACCATTATTAAATGGCAAATGGACGTCTTTCTCGACAGAAACTGGGACACCAAATGGACGTGGCTGCTGGCAGGGAATCGAGGCATCGCGAGAAGCTTCAGCGGTCGAGGCCAAGACCATGAGGGCTGGGGAGGCCAGGGGATTAGGCAGGTAGGAGGAGCTCTCCATCTTGAAGGCTGCCCGGTGGAGGTCCATGTCTGGACAGACGAACAAGGTTGTAAAAATATTTGAAAGAGGAGGAGGAGATGATTCCTCCTCAGTGAGACGGGAGACAACACCCAAGACCCTTAAGAAGGGTCTGAGGAAGTGAAGGAATCTGGGTTGGAAAGAATTTGGCTCTTTGAAGGAAGGGGCTCTGGAAAAAGCTCTCCGTAAGAAAGGTAAATATTTCTGAAGAAATTAAAGAGTGTCAGCCAACGTCAGTTCAGGTTAGCTGTCAGTTCATTTCTCCTCAGTGGAACTTCAGCAATTTACTCTTTCTGCGGCCAAATTCACTTGAGATCAGTTTATGATCAGTCGTTCACACTTGTCACAGTTTGAACCAGTTCAGTCCTGATAACAAAAACACAATACAAGTTCTTGATGAGGTTTTTCCTCCTGAGGAACCAGCCTCCCTCGTTTGTGATCGCCGGATGAGTTGCCGAAGCCAATAGGTCCGGGGAGGGTGGACATCTGTGGGTCATCAAAGCAGGTTCTTCATCTTCTTATGGTCACCAAACTGAGGACAAACAAAATACAAGCATTAGATTTCAATTGACTTTCAGAGATTTACATTTTGTTTAGGATTCACGGGTAGTTCCACATCACCAATGTCTAACATGAGCAAGAAAAGCAAACTCAAAACCTTGCACTAAAAATTTGGCCACAGACACTTAATTTGCTGTGATACAAGTAGCAGGACCAACTGTTTCACCTGACCTTCCCTCTAAACCTATTTAGATTCGAAATGTGATTGGAAAAGACAAGTATGTGTGTGTTTTGTCCACTTACAGTCAGACGAGACCTCTACCTTGAAAAATATTCACTCAGGAGATCCCTTTGGCTTTTGCCAGTTTTAGACAGTCCTACAAAAAGGCTCTACCTTTGCCTCCAAAAGTGTTTAAAGACCCTTTCACATTTATCTTAGACCTCCTCATCTTTTCTCAATGATGAGAACTCCCAGAGACAAGAGCTGTGACAAAAACGTGTTGCTTTTTTAAGAGACAAATATCGATGTCTTGCTCTCAATCTGTATGTAGTGGAAAGGAGAGGTGGAACAATTTTAATCAAAAAGCTGCTGGAAGCCCAGGCTTGAAGTCAAGGCCTTTGGGGATGGAGTGTTCATAAGTGGACACTTGTCAAAGTCACAAATTCAAAACCTCTTGGGAAAAAATGTCCTCAAGTTGACACTGTTGATCAAATCCTGTAAATCCCTGTCCTTTGACAAAAAGCCAAGAATTATTTCAAACCCCAAACTTCTCCCCCCTCCCCGTCCTCTTTAAAAAAAACTTCTCCAAACTGTTTCCACATCACATCTTTCCATTGCGATCTCCACAGCCCTCTACGTCTCATCTCTTTCCAAATGTCCCCTTCTTGTCCTCCATCTTCTTAATCTGTCCATCTCCTCCTCCTCTTGCTCTTCTCTCCATCCTCATCTCATCCTCTCATCTCCCCTGCGCTATCTATCCTCCCTCCCTCATCTCAGATCTCGGTCTAAGCCGCTTATTCCTACCATCTCCCAGGATATTATTGGACCAGAACCACTTGTCTTAAGATAAGGACACACACACACATCCACACTTCACCCGCACCCACACATCTGATAAGAGCCTGTGTGGCTCAATGTTCAGCTCAACACCCGGCTCGCTGGGGCGAACACACTCCTCACTCTTGCAGGCTATGCTACCCTATCTCGTATCTCTCCATCTAACCACTTTTAATTCCCCAATTTTTACTATCAGTCCTCCCTTTTCTTTTTACATCTTCCCTGTCAGTCTCTTCTCCTCTCATCCCTCCATCTTTCTGTCCCTTTCCCATCCCTGCCCCCTCCTTCTCCCTTGGGTGATTCAGATGGGTGATATCATATCAAACCTCTCCATCTGCCATCCACGAGCCAGAGGAAATCTGACTGAGTGAATAAATTAGCCGTACTTGACCTCACGACCCCCGGCATCCGCGGCAACAGACTAAAATCTTCCCTCTCGAGGATTAGATCGGAGCGGACGATTGGTCGGTCGGGGGAACACAGGGAGGCACCCGATGAAACGACAAAATAACATTTCAGAGATTTTTATCCCCAAAGGGCAATTTGAAGGTGGCTGGCTTGTTAAGGGTCCAATATGTTCAGATTTAGAGGAGGTAAAGGTATGCATGTCATATATATAATGGATGGTGGGATTTTGTGCTAGAGGAAGAAAAAAAAAAAAGATCAGCTTAAATGCAAGTAAAAATTACTTGAGTAATTGTATCTGCTTTTATTAAATTAGATAAAATAAACGTCATCATTGTCATCAGAACTCCACACCAACGTGACTTAAAAAGGTCAAACATGGAGTCATCCATAAACACACAACAAATACAAACTCACACAGTATCAAGTGGCAGCCCGGCCTGCTCAAGACGAGCTTCAAAGCTGCGTTGACTACCAGCTAACATCAAAGGAGAAACTCCCTGGGAAATGAAAGGAGAAAATCTTTTATAGCTATCAGCTGTCCACAACACTCATTCAAATCAATTTCCAAACCTGATCTCGGCTTTGGCACGCTCCTCTACCTCCCACACAAAGACGCACACACACACACACACACACACACACACACACACACACACACACACACACACACACACACACACACACACACACACACAGAACAACAACTGCCAAGAGGAAGGAGAGAGGAGGAGAGGGCCCAGAGACAGAGAGAGATGGGGAGATGTGAGATGTTTTACATTACCGCAAATGTACAGTAGACGCGTGTGGAGTGTTGAGAACAGCTTACGATAACACACCTCTGGTCTGGACAGATGCCACAGAGTCACATTACACGCCTCTCCTCCAAGTCCACCACCGCTCCTTTTCACTCCCTCTCTCCAATCTATCCTGGAAATAGCACCTTGAAAATGCAGCCAAAACAAAACTCCTTTCTCTACTTCCTTTCATCACTTTCTCTATCAGTTTACTCCCTCTTCTTCTCTCCCTCTCTTCCTCACTGTCTCGGCTGGCATGCTCTCCGTCCGCGCTGTATATCAGATCATGCTTTCTCCTGTATAACCTCTAGAGTAGGAGGGTGTCTGAGGTGTTGATAGCAAGGTAATACACTGATAAGTACTGGGATATTTCAATTTTATTATCATTACCCAACAGGCCGAGGGGCGGCGAGCGAAGGGCCGCCAACACGAAGCAACCAATCCAATAAAAGGACACTGGATATTTCCTTACAGGCCGCGAGAGGAGAGGAGAGGAGAGGAGAGGAGAGGAGAGGAGAGGAGAGGAGAGGAGAGGAGAGGAGAGGAGAGGAGAAGCAAAGATTGGAGATTAAAAAAAAATAGAGGTAAGAATGCAAGATAAACGAGACAAGGAGAGGAAACAAAAGAAGAGATAAGAAAAAATGCAAGGCCTGGTGGTCCTGTGTGCATATACACAAACACACACATAAATCTAAATGTGTGTTTTCAGGCCTGATACTGGAAGAACCCTCGATCTGTCGCCCTTGTTTTTTGCTTGCTTTTTTTTTTATCAGTACTTTTACATATTAATGACATTATGTGTGTGACATATAGTAAAATGCTACATTTGCAATATTACACGAATAAAAGTGCCAAAAAGCTGCTTACAGTCGGTGGTGTTTTTTTTTTTTTTTACCTTACCTCTAGAACAACAATCTTAATGTCATATGACACACACACCTATACATATCGTCAATACAAGCGCAATTACATCCAATGCAAACACGCATAATGTCAGTCGGTGCCACTTACAATCCCATTTGCCACCGAGGGATACCACCCACACATTGTCTGACACCAGCTATATGCATTTTATAATAGAAAATGTCACAGGGGAACATTTACCACGCTGTCATAATTTGATTACAGTGTGCAAGAATGATACAGCTGTCAGTGCGATATTAAATACAAACAGCGAGGAGGGCTTTTCACGTCGAATATGCACTTTAAGTGACAATGTTTTACCAGTCGGTGAAATTGCGGTGTCAACAACAATGTGCTTTAACATCAGTCTGAGGGGTAATTTCACTCAGGTAATACGAGTTGGAGGGCGGCAGCAGGTGAGGGCACAGATCCCATGTAAAATAATTTGTAAGTGTGGTCATAAACCTTATTATTGTTGCTTAAAATAATCATAAAATGTTATTGTTTGACCACTCAAAGGCCATATTTCCAAGGTTAGAGACATTTCAATGGTGGCATTATAGATAGAAGATATCTCTTTAGGTCTCTGCTGATAAGAATAAGGGCTGTTTCCAACATAAGGTTGTCTCTAAGACATTTTATCATCCTCACTGTCTGTCTTCCAGATGTTGCAGTGGACGGTCAAGAAATAGAGGAAAGAAGCATCAGCAGTCCTGAGTGTCAGGATCAAAGAAGTTAGAAGGAAAATAGGATCTGAACAACAACACTAGCAGCCATCTCATCGGAGCCATCCTTTTTGTTGACTGGTGGGAATAAATATTTTTCTTGCATGGCTGCTTTGAGTGTGTAACTGATGCTTTTTTGCTGCTCCAACATGCCGCTGAAACTTGTCACATCAAGTTTTCCAGTGTGTCTGCTGAGTTTTGGAGAGGAACGAAGAGGAATACAATTTTTGTTATAAAAATGTCTTGTCGACTGTGACTGGTGTGTGTACGCAAGCATGTGTGTTTGTGTGTGTTTCTGCTGAAACTTTTTTTTTAATGGAGACGGAGAGAAAAGCAGTCACAACCGCAGGCCTGTCTAAGTGTGTGTGTGTGTGTGTGTGTGTGTGTGTGTGTGTGTGTGTGTGTGCGCACACTTCCCGGTCCATGGGTATATTTAGAGATTGTTGACAAGCGTGAAAGTGGCACTCTTACATTTTAGTTCAAGACAGGACAGGCTGTGTCATTCATCTCATCTCTGGTGAACACACAGACACACATTCACTCACACGTACCGGATCATGTATGTTCAGACAATTTAGAGTTACAGAACACTGAACATTGCCATACAGTGTCTTTGAACTATATAAGTGTACAAAAAAATAGAAGCTTTGGAATTGAATTTATTTCCAACTAATCAGAAGTGATCTAAAGTGTGTTGTGTGGTAGAAACAAAATCTCCTCAGAACAAAATGTCTTAAAGTCCTCTCACTCCAGTTAAAGTTTACAGCTTCAAAAGTACACGGACCCTACTCCTCTTCATCACCCTTCCCTGAAAGCTTTGGCACATCTTATTTTTGGGTCATTACTGCAATATACATGTTTACCACCATAAAATTCAACTTAACAAATATTTTTAGAGAACTATCAACCTCTTAGATTATTACACACTAATTGTGTTGTCATATTTTAGGTTGAAAATAATTAAAAATTGATCTTTATTAATTACGGAACATATTGTTAATGTCCGCAAGTGTCATTTTTATGAATATAGCCGCAGTATGCCAAAACTGTCCAATGAAAATGTTTATGTATCATCAAAAAAAAATCAACAAAAAAAAACTGTTTTAGTGTCTTTTAGGATATTCAGTGAGTTCAGCTTAAAACATGCAAAATAAACATTTAATCATTCAGTATATCTGAAAACTTTAAAATTCACCAAAGATAGCAGCGACATACTTGTAAAAGTTCACCTCTCCTGCTTGATAAAGTATAAAAGGTTTCTGACAATAACCGCGGTGCCCCACACAACAAACGGAGCCTTAAGATGGTTAAAACACATTTTCAAAGACTGCAGGTGAAACCAGCCTGAACTCTCTTCCACCAGCCAAAAGACAAAGAAAACACATTTCAAACGCTGCTGTCACATCCTAAATATTAACCACCGGGAAACATGCATGGAGGGAAACATAAACTGTCTGCGAGTGTTTGCGTATCTGTGTTTCACCATAAAAAGAGTGAGCTGACCTGCAAACGGGTTCACTCTGTATTCCAGACAGACTGCAGTGCGTGTGTGTGTGTGTGTGTGTGTGTGTGTGTGTGTGTGTGTGTGTGTGCGTGTGCGTGTGCGTGTGCGTGTGTGTGTGTGCGTGCGTGCGTGCGTGTATCTGTGCGTGTGTGTTTGCTGATGTCCGAAGCAACAGTCGATACTATTGAAATCTACTCATTCATGTCTGGCCGTGAGGCAAAGCTCAAACGTCCTTGTGAATAAGAATCACACCCATTTATCTCTCCGCTCATATTATTCGTCCTTGTCTTTTCCTCTCAGCTGCAAAACTCTAATTTGGTTTCCAAATGTCTTTTAGATATCTAATCTCACGTTTCTCTTCTCCTTCCTTCCTCCTCTCCAATATGAAATCTGTAACCAGGTTATTTGCTGCAGTCAACAGCTGCTGTAGTTAACAGGAGATATATGCATCAGCAGTGAAAAATATTACTGTAAGATTTAATAACCCACACACACACACATCCTGAGGTGGATGACGACAATTGGACAATATTCAGCACTGAAATCTATAAGGATTGGACAAGCCTGCATGCAGCAGTTCACAGACAGCAAATATATTTTGTAGTATGTGTCACTTAACCAAAACTGTTTTAACTATTTTGTGTTTTTTTTTTCCAAAATGTTTGAATTCAGACAAAAACAGGGTCAGTCTTTTAGTCGTTTTTCTTTCCTCGCCTCTTTCTGACATTCATTAAATACTCCTGCAAAGAGAGAGAAAAAAAAAAAAAGGATTTACTTCTCCAATGAGCCTTTGTGATTTCCGAGACGGAGTCATGGCAGGCAGACAAAAAAAATCATTCTGGTAGTCGGCCCTGACCTGTGGCAAGGATTTCTATTCATGGCAGCACCAGCGAGGCCCAGTTCAGCTAATTCCTGGTACCAGGCGAGGCTAAATGGGAAAAGCACGCCATTCCATTGCTCATAGATTTAACATCCTCAAAGTGTATTTCTGGATCCTTGGTAAACCAAATCTCAGCTATTCTTTTTGGAAAATACATTTTATTTTGCATATTTGGCTGCTATTAGGTGGAACATGTATCAGTCTATGTTGTGGACATTCCATACACATAATTAAACTACTTCTGGTAACTTAAAAGCATTTTCAGCCGTTTCTGTGATTGAAACAGTTTAAAACTGGCTTTATATTTCTTAATATCTCACAATATATCCTTCCCTCACTACTTCACATGAAGCGTTTTCTTAGCTCGATCAGTGTTGCAGTTGATACTGAGGCTGAACCTGGACATGCAGCAGTGAGCTTGACAGCAGCCAGAAGAGACGATCACCCAAAAAGTGACAATCTGCTTTTATTGATCGTAGTTATCCCTTTCTGCTGACATCTTGTAAAGTCTGACTTTTTAAAGAAAAGGCAAGGCACCCCAAAGAAAAAGAAGAAAATTATATTCCTGACAGATGACACCGCTGTCTCCTTGGTGACGGACAGGTGACAGAGCTCTGCTGTCTATCCTGCAGGAGTGTGACTGAGTGTGTGTGTGTGGCACCGGCCGCCCTCCTATGAGTCTTTATTGCTGTGCCGGGTTGTACAACAGCAGCCACTAATCTAGCTGGCTGGCAGGCAGACAGGCGGCTGCCTGGCCGGTTTGTACTACAGCCTGCGTGCAAGCCAATTAGTTCCAGTTTAACAAGGAAAAACTGCTGCCAGGTACACAGTTTTCACTCCGGTTTTGCTGTAATAATCCTCTAGTGTGGAGTTAATCATGATAATATGAAGAAAGGCAAACTTCTTTTAAGGCCTGCGGGGAAGTGATCTGCTCTGCTCGTCATGGAGGTCAAAGGTCAGAGTCAGACAGTGAGCAGCGGTGCTGGATGTGGTGGGCGATTCGGGAGGATGCTCAACCAACAGCTGAAGCTCTATCTTTATTTATCACGAGGCTGCCAAGCAAGCAGTGTGAATATCGGGCTGCCCGTGTGTGGACATGCAGATGTGTGTAGTGGTGTGTTCCTGCAGGTACGTGTGTGTGCGCTGGGCGTTAGATCAGCCTCCCTGTATCAGCCCTGCTTCCTGCCTGGATGACTGGCCAGGCCGCACGGAGAAAAATGATAAGTAGGCTACACAAATAGTGCCTGTCTGCAATCGATGGAGGCAAATTCACCAACAGTGTCTTCTCGGGAGGTGTGTGTGTGTGTGTGTGTGTGTGTGTGTGTGTGTGTGTGTGTGTGGGGAGGGAGGGGGGGGGGTATTAGCTTATTTTCCAAGAAGGGAGCCTGTGATACGGCTCAGTGTAATTGACGAATGGTGTGTGTGTGGGGGGGGGGGGGGGGGTGAGGGAGACCTGAGAGAGATATGATGTGGTAGGGTGGAGGGGGGGGGGCTAGACACAGACAGAGACAGGCAGCAATATGGAGAATAGAAAGTATCTGACATTCGACACAACCCCCCCACCCCACTCTGCACCCACCCTCCACCACCACCAACACCACTCCCTCCCCCATTACGCTAATTCTTTGACTTTCTCTTGTTGCCAATAGCATCTCCAAGTGATATTTCCTCCTATAACGGCATTACCAGTGACTGCCTGCGCCAATGCAATCAAACCATTAAACACAGAGCTGCTGCATCCCCTCCATGGACTGATTTCCTTCCAATAGAAAATGACTGGACGTGAGCTACTCCTCTTTCCTGTCATCGATAAAAGGAACGATGGGCTCTGCATCCATATTTGTAAGGAGAGGATAAACTTCAGGTCTAGATTTCAGGTTTCCGATTTGCTTTGGAAAATAATAATGTCCATAATAATAATAATCTCAATAGAAGCAAGTATGAGCTGCATTTTTATATATTTCTAAAGAGAATATGTGCTTAATATGATTTAATATGACTTCCACATCCACTAAAATACAGACAAATCTCACTCGTTTCACATTTAATAACCTTCATTTCTTTATTATTTTTTTTTTAGGAAAATACAAAACATAATTAACTGATTGCACTCTAATAATTCGACATGAAAGTAATGTGTGTGTAAAATTATGAAAATGTAAACTTTTGATCCAAGTTCCAACATGGAACATTAGACAAATCAATCTAAATCCCCCCCACCCCCACCCCCCCCCAAAAAAAAAAAAAAAAAAAAAAACACACAATCTGCGTGGCGGACAGGCTGCAATTTCCAGCGAGGCAAAACATTTGGTTGGTTTGATAAGCGCGACACCCCCACAGCATCCACCCATTAACTGATCGCATCCGACTCTCAGAACTTAATTATGGTGATTATAACAGCGATAACGAGACAATAATAACGCAAAAGTTTTTAAGATGCAGACCGCGCACGGCGCACTTTCTCTCCAAGGGGGGCCCCCCGCGCGCGCTCTCGTGCCGCCGTGTTCAAACACTTGTTATTTACCGGCGACGCGTTTATTTCAATTACCGTCTGCATGTCAAATAAGCTCGTGCATGTAGTGTTTATTAGCACAACAAAATAATAAAACACACACGGAGGACTGGGGGAGGAGGAGGAGGAGGGTGGGGATGACGGCAGGGGGGAAGGAGGGAGGGTGAAGACGTGGAAGAGGAGTTGGTTCTACTTTTAATAAAGAATGAGGAATTAGTGCATATTGATAGGACTTAATAGACCGAGGGGGGGTCATCAAACTAGTCGCGACTGAGCGATTCGCGGTTAATTTACTATCAGTGTCATGTTATGAGAGGGAGAGGAGGGGGGTGAGGCTTTAATGCGCACGTCATGACGCATTCGTATTTCCAAATAGGAGAAATAGAGCCTTTTTTTTTGGATGAGAATGCGTTTATGAAGGCCTGGATAAATATGAATTTAGAGCGGATTTGTTCGGGCGCTTATTCAAATGAAAAAAAATAAAAAATAAGTTGGAAGAGAAGAACAAGTGGAAGAAAAGTTACTTCGTCTTCCTCTTTAACAGTTCTTAATTACTCTCTTCTTCTCCCTCAGAGAGATGGCGGCATAAATAAAACTGAACATAAATCCATTCCAACATTCAGGAGAAGAAAAAAAAAAATCCCTTCTGCTTTTCATGCTCTAATAAAAACATCTGGACCTGATGGATATGATTTGAAGCTGCTTACCAGCTACTTAATGATTATCTGCGTCGCGATAAAAGCGAGAGTTAACTGGTTTCCTGATAATTAAGCAGGCGGGAGGGTTCCCTTTTATGTCGGACGTGGCGCTTCTTGGGATCCAAATTAAAATAAACTTCTCTCCCTGCGGCCATCGATCCAGGAGAGAGGTGTGAAATGGACATTAATTTTAGTTCACTTCTCGCTGCGCAAAGAGGGGCGCGAGGGAGATCAATGGCGAGCAATAACAGCTGACTGCTGAGAGAGAGAGAGAGAGAGAGAGAGGGAGAGGAGGAGAGGAGGAGCGGAGGAGCGGAGGGGGGTGGGAAGAGGGGGAGATTCGAAAACGCTGACAAATAAATCATCTTTTGCTACTTTTCCAACTCGACACTTTTTCCCCCCTCGACTTCGCGACTACAGACTATTCCTTTGGGGAGGATGAGGAGAGAGGGAGAGAGGAAGGTGAGGCCTAAATGAATAAATAAAATAAATAGGTTTGGGTGTGATGGAAAATTACAAGTGATGCTTTTACACTGAATCTGTTTGATAAAACAAATACGCAAACTTATGACTTCGGTTTAAAGTTCCGTGTTGTGTTGTTCCATTCAAAAATAATTTTTTCCATATTTTTTGCTGACGACAGGCATCGTTATGGTGAATCCCAGAGCGCAGAGGCACATCCTCTGCATTAAATCAAAACACACAGCACACATCACTTCAAAAAAAAAAAAAAAAAAAAAATCCCAAAAGTGAAAATCGAAGTCCAACTTCCGTAGAAAGGTGTCAGTAAAAAATAGCAGGCGTCCGTAGCGCGTTTGAATCTGAACGTCAAACAAACGAGTTGAATTCATCTGACAGATTAAATAAACTGCATAATATAAATCACTCTGGTCTGAAAAGTGAAGCGGAAAATAATGAAATGATATAGAAACTGACGAGCTGCTGCGACACTCTGCATGACTGCATTTTACAACCAAACACGTTTAATTCGACAACATATTTAATGACGTAAATATGTAAAAAAACAAAACAATTTAGCTTTAATTCATTTAATTCAAAATGTCGCTTTAGGTAACTGATGCTTGTTTAAATTATCCTTTAAAATCACAATATTTGATGTAACAAACGTGAAAGAAATTAATCTGATAGATGTATTCAAATGTCTCATTAGCTAATAATACAAATTTTAAAAAAAGATTTAAGAATTCGACTTTGATCTGGAGATTTTTAATAGAAAAATAAAAAGCGGCATCCGGCTTAAATTAAAGTGAATTCAAATTTCAAAATATCCACTTTGCATTATTAATCATCAGAATTATTAATTTAAAAAAAATAGGTGGGTGTCAGTGTACAAGACGAATGGGAAATACACTGAAGCTTTAAGTGGATAAATGAAATGTCTCATGTACAGATAATTACAGGAAACCACGTGTGCTCACTTTTTCTTCATCAGTAAATTGTTTATAAGAAATCAGCTCCAGAATTAGAACTTCCGTCCTCACCGACAGCCTCGACGACAAACCATAATTTTTCAATATGACTCCATTTGTACGTAAAATATATGTTTGTGTGCCACCTCTATTCCCTCCTCTCTCTGCCGTTTAAAAGACAATTATTGCTCACTACTGTGTTTGGTTGGAAAATGAAAAGGCTCGGCTGCTCGTTAGAAGTCAATGCTGGTTGATTTGACAATCAATAAAATCAATATAAAGGGGTACATCACGCGGGGATCTCTGGATGTGGATGTGGAGTAGAGTTTGGGATTTTTTTGGAGAAGCTATAATTCAATCATCTGTGTGCGGTGAGTTCAATGACCCGCCTCGGGCGCACCTTCGCTCCACAAGTGCGTTTTTACGCGCTATTTATTGCTGGCACTGAGATGACTTTTTAACTTGGAAATTACTGCTAATAGGTCTGCCGCATTTTTCCCACACTCCTAATTTTATTATTCCCTCTTCGGTGTGTTGCGGCTTTGTGCGGCAACGTGCGTTGACGTGGGCGCGTGCGCAACTGCATACTTGTTTGCTGAATCGTTTTATTTCCCTTTTTTAAAATACATACGGGATGAATGAGGTTTGACCGGCACGCAGGCAAATAAATAAAGGTGTGAATGAAGTTGGCAGAATATTATTTCTACTAAAAACTATTACAAAATGTGAGTCCAAAGAAAAAAAGGGCAGTGTCAGCCCACTGCGTTTTATTAATTTAGACAATTATTGACATATAATGCCACTCAGTAAGTCTACAGTAAATAGAGTATGAAAAGAGACCTCACACAAAACCTACAAAGTATTTTACAGGAGTGACATTTATCGGCCAAAATAAATTAAAACAAAAGAGTTCTATTACCGGAAAGAATCACGTTACGTGACGAAACACGGCAGAAAGCCGAAAATGTAAATTAAAAGTAAATGCTGTATTCAGTAATAAGGACGCAGCGGGAGCTGGCACTTGCATGAATCCGTGTTTTGGCTCCCTGTCCTCGGCCATGAAGCTGGAAGGCCCCCGGGACTTCAACTGACTGGTCGCTTCTTTTTTAGGGGGAGGATGCAAATTATAGTGGCTCCCTTGTTAACAGGTGTTTCCCAACCGTGTTTAGGCCTGTGTGTGTGTGTGTGTGTACATGATTGTGTGTACACACAAGGATGTGCACGTGCACACGCGTGTTACGCACAAAGTTGCCTGCTTTTTTTTTTTTTAAATTCAAGCCGTTCCTTTGAAAGATTAATTTTGAGACTTGCATTCACACACGCTCACAGATGGTAGAATCACCCGTAAAACTCCGCTCTGTCCTTTCATTTGACTGATTTCGTCTTTATCCTTTATCATTTTATTATTATTTGAATTTGTACATTAACACCAGTTTGACTGAAGACAGGAGTTCAACATTCTAAATTAAAACGCAAATGTGTTTATAAAGATCTGTGATCCAAACACAGCTGCAGAACAAGAGTCTTCGGTACTGTTCTATGTTATGTGATGCATTAAAATCCGCTTCATCAGAGTCTTTATTAAACCCCAGATAACGGGGCCAATATGCGGCAGTTAAGCCACATGCCCTCGTCGTTATGAGGCCATTCTTTAGTGCTCCAAAGCAACAGTCCTTTCATTTCCAGTGAGCTTTAACCGCTGCCTTCATGTGAACAACTAAAACTTCACTTTCAAATAAATACATTCACAGCAGGCCTGCGCACTGACGCTCATTATCGCGGGTCAGTCGGGTAATGATGCTGAAGGCTCTCAGGAACACTGCTAAAATAAAGATATTATCTTCAATGAAAAAAAACAAAATAAAAATAGATTTGTATTTATTTAAATGAAGGCTTTTAGGATAACTCAAGTAGCCTCACGAGCTCTTAGAACATGACCCATGTTCCTCAGAAACAATGACAAAATCAATTATAGTTAAGCAAAGTTCAAATTTGGTTGCGGTGTAATGCAGTAATGTATGGTGATGGCAATGTATGCGTGATGGCATCGACACAAACTAAACAATTCAATAAGCTCCATTCTTGTTTGGGAACATCGCATACGCACACACGCGCGCGCACACAAAGTGACATAAACACATATAAACGCACACGCACTCGCGTGCACACGTGTAAAACTCGGGTGTCCAAGCGGAGACAGACCGTGCCGTGACTTTTTTTTTTTGTTTTGTTTTTTTCTATTTTTTTTCACGCGTGAAAATGCCCCGCGCGCAGCGACCAAAGCGCACAATACCGGAGAAAGTTTCCTGAAACGTCTCGAAATACGTTCCCAAAACAGAAAGAAGCGGCGGAACGCGAAGAGGCGTGGAAGCACAAACTGTATAAGCTTCAAACCCAACAACAACAACAACAAAAAAAAAACAGTCAGTGTTACTCACCTCGCCGCGGCAGAATCCGCTTCTAATGCAGACGACTCCTCGGTTTCCGGCTTCTTTTTTATCCTCACAACAAACCGAAAAGTTTTCAGCGGAGCGGGAATATCAGTAGCACTGGCCCTTCTGGCTCCTGCGCAGCAGCACCGGAGATAACGGGAGGCGCTTTGGAGAAGCAAAAGTAGTTAACACCTCCCTGTTAGTTTACCAAAGCGCAACCACAGAAGAGGACGGAGAGAGCCGGGGAGAGAGAGAGAGAGAGAGAGAGAGAGAGAGAGAGGCTGACTTTTCCACAGACACACTGTAAAGTGGGTATCAATAGCGCAATCGCGCGTGCAGCCCCTCCGCTGAAACACGGAGAGGGACGATCAGTAAGAGGAAAGAGGAGTGAAGCCGGTGAGGGAGCGCAGGATCGCAGTCACAGTGGCAGGCAGTGGCGGTGGTGTGAGGGGAGAGTGGTGGTGGTGGTGTGGTGGTGGTGGTGGTGGTGGGGGGGGGGGATCACAGTGCTCAACAGCGACGTGTGTGAGGCTGGAAGGGCTGCGCGAGGCTGAGCGGTGAGAGTGGGGGTGGATGGGGAGGACGGGAGAGGGGGGAGGGGGGTGTCCAGGGTCCACAGCGCTCCGAGGCGCAGTGCTGCCGCGCAGCGCTCGGGTCGCTCAATGACTGACAGACACACAAGATACACCAGCTCTGTCTTTCTCTGGGTTAAAAAACAAAACATTGTTATTTAACACTCTTTATTTTGATGCGAGTTTTTTTTTTCTTTAGGGAACATCAACCGTCTACTGCTCCCAAACAGGGGGGGGGGGGGGGGGGGTGCGTTCATTCTGGCCTTTCAATATCCCGGATCACACAACCTCCCCTCCTGTGGGAGATCCGAACAGTGTTAACATCCCAAATCACCGTCTTGTGCGTTTGACAATATAAAATCAACAAAGCGATAATATCTCTGCCACGTCGAGTCAATTTGACCAACATCTGTTGTCATTGACTAATTTCTCAAAATGATGAAGAATTAAGGAATCAAATAATAGAGTTTTGGAATTCCTCCGTGTGTGTTTTTTTCCGTGTGGACACTGTTTCTCAGCACCGCACCATCCCGCCACCCCCTTCTGCCTCTCGCTCCTGTCTGGCGTGTCGTTCCCCTGGGTGATTTCCACTGCGCTTTGTGCGCAAAGTGAATGAATTACCCCCCCACCCCCTCCACACACACACACACACACACACACACACACACACACACACACACACACACACACCTCTCTCGCTCTCTCTTTCACTCTATCTCTCTCTCCCTCCACCCCGTTTTTCTCTTTCACCCGTTGGAGAGACTGCTATTTGCCATAAAGCCAATGAAGTCCACCTCTTAACAAAAAGAGGTGGTCCACCAGACACTCTTATAAAGTGCGCACTAGAGACTGAAGTTAGGGAGACAGAGGGAAGTTCACTAAAGCCGGAGCAGTGTAGACAAGTCCTGGCAACGAACTTACACAACTTTTACAAGTCCATAGTTTTTTTTTGGGGGGGGATAAGAACGACTATCACTTGCTTAATTGTGAGCTACTTAAATGTGTAAATTGCACCAAAATAATATGGACAACACTGGTTTGCAGCTGGTATTGGATCCTTTATATAAAAATGACCTCCAGCACCAGATTTTTTTTTCTTTTTTTTCATCCAAATTTAAGTTTGGTCTCTTTTTTTCAGCTCCTTTTATTTAACATTTTGATTAAAGTCATCTGGCCACTATTGTCAGAGACATCAATGGGGAAATAACAAGTCACAGCTGAAGTCCTACGTGCAGTTTTTCGCCCAGCAACCGAATATTAGACCTGAATAGAAGTTACAGCCTATCCGATGATTGTTTGGCAAAAATCAAATGTGTGTGCGTGTGTTTTGGGGATGGACTGAGGAGGAGAGGAAGACACAGTGAGAGTTGAAGCTTTCCTGCCTCCGGTCTCCCTCTGCACTACACCCCCCTGCTGGTCACACGTGGAACTGTCCAATCGCCCAGGCAGCTTTAAACTAACACTTCTCTGCTGTAAACCACTTTTCAGTCAGTGAGTGTAAGTTACTAAGTGGTGCTGCAGTGGCACACGTTTGCTTTCATTGTCTGATTCAACACCAAAAGGGAAAATAAAGATTTTGGAAAACGGTGACTTAAAGTGAATTATGTCAATACAGCAGATGTGAATTAATACTAATAAATCACTTTGTGTCACAGACACCAAAAAATGAGCAGAAGGAACAAATAGTACCATATGGGGTGTGGGTTAAATATGTCCTGTTACCATCATTTTATTATTGGGCCAGATACTTGTGGGTTAAACAATATTTAACAACAAAGAAGAGATGAATGTCTACCTTACATGCTTCTTAGATACCATAGAAATGATTCTGTAACAGTAAGGAGACAATCCAGATATATAATTAGATTATTGCTTTCAAGATGGGCCCTTCTTTTCTCACTCACATCAACATTGAACATATCCAGAGCATCCACATCAAGTCCACCACCTGCTCATGAAGCTGCTCGTCATTTGTATTAGATCCTGAATGGGTTAGGACGTTTTTAAGATTTCTCCAAACTCTGTTGTTCTCTTAACCAACATGTAACAGCTTGGACCAATAAGGCCTATTCTATTTCATTTTCCTCAAACTTTCTGTCTCCCACCTACAGACAGTCCATCACACAAAACTACCAGTACGTTCAGTCCTAACAGGGTGTTCATGTTTTCTAATGGAACCAACACTTGATCTGGTTTCACGCTATAATATACTAATGTTTTAGGGAACAATAGCGTGGGAAAAGTGAAAGGGGTTGTGTGTGTGTGTGTGTGTGTGTGTGTGTGTGTGTGTGTGTGTGTGTGTGTGTGTGTGTGCTGGGTGGTCTCCATACACATGAGGGGCAGCAGCAGCAGTCGCACTGCCATTAGTGGTGTGTTGTCTTGCTAATAGGCTCAGTTTGGAGTCAATGGGCTGACTGAGGAAGAGGACCATCCATGTATTAGATCCCTCGCCATTCAAAGTCTAATGCCACCCTTCAGTCCAGCCCCCTGATGTTTTTAAATGCTGCCTCTGTGTGTATTGACTAGGAAGCACTTTGATAGCACCTGTTCCACGGCTGAGGCATCTGTACTGCTTCTTTCCCCCACTTTAAACTTACAACGTGAAGTATCTTGAAATCACTTTAAATGATTTCGCTGAGGGTCATGGGGGACAAAATAGGAAATATGAGTCAATCCAGCTTTGTCAAATCAAATGGATAATTTTCAATGTAACAGTCAGAATAAGGAAAGGAGAGACAGTAACAAAAAAAAGGAATTTAGACCCTACAAACACTGTAACTTCTGAAAATATCTTCTTTATTTGGCCTCCAACCTGTTTCCTCTGAGAGCTCCTTTGATTTACCAGGTAGATTGCTGTCTATTGGTTGGAGACCCCTGTTTCAAGTGTTAAAGCCTCAAATTAGCTTCAGCTGAACTTTAGAACTAATGTTTGACTTTGGACTTTGTCTTTCATCACTCACTGATATCAAAATCACTTTATAAAGGGATCTCTTTGCTCCAGTCTGGACAGGAAAAACAATTACAGTGACCAACAGATCTCTTTTTAGAATGACACTCATAGAGGCCTTTTCAGACTTGACATCAGTGTCAGCACAAAGACGTTTTTTGACCTCCAAAACCATCCGAAATCATAGCTGAAAATAAATGTCACTTAATACTAGTTTAGGTGTCAGCATGAAAACAACACGTTTAGAGTACTTAGAGATAAGGGAACGTTCTTGTCATGGTTACAGTAATAACCACGTGGATAAATTTATGGAACCTTATTTAAAAAAAGACTTTGAGTGTTGGTAGTAAAATGTTTTATTGACCCCTCCATCCACCCCATCTCTATCTTTGTTGACTTAATGGTCCTATAACAATGTCACACCATTTCCCAATTGCTCCCAACAAAGTGAGTCACAGTTTTCACGGCTGCAAAAGGCTTTCTGGAAAAATGTGACAAAACCGATATGTTTTTATTGGGAATTTGCTGGAGAGGACCGTCTGTATCCTTTGGATCTCCACAGAAGCTCCCAAGATTGATGGCGTTAAACTTTAATGGCAAATCTTAAGAATCATGGTTATCTTGTTTTCCTCACTACAGGAAGTGTGTCATCATTTTCCGAATGTTTCCAAATGAAAAAGTATTTGCCAGAAGTCCCCAATTCCATGAAATGACATGAGTCTACAGCGTTGCTTGTTGGTAGGCTTGTTCTGTTCTCAGCAGATTTCTTAGTAATCCGTCTGAACTGAGTCATGTATTGGTGTTATTAAATACCTGACATCTCAGAAGAAATGACAGAGTGATAATGAAAAGCCAAGCTGACAGCAGAGGGCCAGAGCTGCCCTCCCCCAGTCTGCTTTCCCCTCCGCTTGGACGCGTTTTTCTACAAATTAAATTTTACTTCTTTGAAACTCTAAAACAGAAGTGCGGGACTGAGGCGAGGTGCATGGAGAGGTTGTGAGACGAGCTAGAGGTTTCAATTCAGTTGAAGTTGCTTGTTGGCTTGATTATCAGACACTATTTAAACACAGCAAGGTGGGAAACAGTGTTGCAGTGTAGATGTGCGGATTTTTTTTGACGTGGTCGGTCTATAAACAGATAAAGACGTGGTTTAGTGGTAGGAAGCCCTTCTGTATTTTATGGTTTGAACCCATAATCCTTTGATATTTTAAGGCAGCTCATTCTTGACCCGCCCTCCCACCCAGTGGCTTCAGCAATACCCTGCAAGGTCCTTTACACCACATGGGACTTAATTCCTTAAACAAACCATGTTTGAGTGTAATTTACAGCTAATCTGGACAGGCGACGGTCATTTCTATCCTTCCTTTAATAATTTACGATTGGTGGAATTTATAGCGCCAGCTCCCCAGCCGTGCACGCCGCCAAATCCATATGTCTGTAATATAATGAGATTTTAGCGCAGCGAGATTATAAATTATGATGTGATTTGTTCTCTTGCTGTTTTGTCAGGGCATAGCCTTTGAGTGTGTGTGTGTGTGTGTGTGTGTGTGTGTGTGTGTGTGTAGCTTGGGGACACGGCTGGCATTTGGCTGCCACGACGCTCTAATTGCTGACGTACACACAGATAGATGGGACCTGATGGTTGGTGTTGCCACTGGAGGGAGAGAGGAGGAGGAGAAAGAGGAGGAGAAACAGGGGATGAAGAGAAGGAAGAAGAAGAAACGATAGCTGATTGGAAGAGATGAGGAGGGGAGGTTGAGGAGGAGAAAAGGGAAGTAGAGCGTGGATGGATGGATGGCGAGACAAGTGAGGAGGAGAGATGTTGTCTTGCGGCGGTAGACGTAGCTGCCAGCGGCTACACGGCCAAGCGGTTAACCACACTGAGGGAGCCACATTTAGAGAAAGGAAAGCAGAGAGACAGCGAGAGGAGGGACAGAGACTGAGCCACATTCATCTCGCTCTCAGAGCAGTTGCTCCAGGGAGCTGTTGGAAAATGAAGAATTACATGGCCCTGATCAGATTACATTACAGAACAAGTGATTACATGCATTTGACTCTTGTACAAAGGAACAAAAATGAAGGAAGAGAAGGGAAACATACATGATCTGATTAATTATGTAATTATGTGGTATTTGCTCTGGCTATGATACATGGGCTGCGTTTTGAGGGGAGGTAGACGGGTAATTTCATCCATGTTTCACTGCTCGCCAACTAAACCTGCTTTGATATAAATGTTGATGGGGTTCCAGTTGTCACTTACAGCCTTGACTACTGTTCACTTTATAAATCCTCTGTTATGGTGTTTGGTTTGCATGAAAAAAGAACTGATGAATAATGTATTAGAAGTGTTGGAAAAAAAAAAAATCAACGCAAGAACTATTGTTAGTTTATGATGTGCAGAATATCAGGTTGAGATTCTCACTAAATGTATCACCTTATAATTGTGGTGAAAAACAGAAAAGTCCATCATGACATTTTGTACATCACAATTTTTGGCATTAAATAAGTGGGACTTGGGGAATTTGCTCCAATTGTTTATGTAATAAGACTGACATAACCACCGCACTGGCCTCATGTTGAAGTGACATTGATCATGAACGAGGCTACAAAACTCAAGATTCAGTTGAATGCCAGCTTTTTAAAATGTTTTGTACGACATTTAGAGATGGGTACTACTGTAAGGTTCAGGCTCAGGAAACATTGTGGAAAATATTATGTAAAATAAATTATATCACTTTGAACTGCAGACTCAGACTTTTTGCTTCGCTACAAGAAGGGAGCACACCAGTGTCTCTAAAACGCCAATTTTTTTTTTTTACCCATCTTACCTATTTGCAACTGTAACACAAACACAGCATGCACCTTGTCCACATAAACCAATGAGCTACAACAGTTTCACCAGCTGTTTCTGAGCTTTCAACTGCATCTCAGGAGTGTAAATAAATATTGTGGATATGACAAGGAGTGAAGAGCAGCAATCTAACACAGACATATTCAAGGGGATAACTGCGTCCTACATATCTCCCTTGACGCTTGCCTAACAAGTGAGCTGTTGACTGTGCAAGTAATGACTAGCAGGGGATCAGGCAGGGTGAATGGGAAGCCTGTTTACTCCAATCTTTCCTTAAATCTGCAATATGTAAGATGTTGAGTTTAAAACATTAAAAAAAATAACAAAAATGATCTGCAGAATGTGAAGAAAAGCAGTGTTAACGTCATGTTAAAACCTACCATGTATTGTGCTGCAGAGATGTCTACTGAGGTCAGCATGCTAACCAACCTGTCCTGTCCCGTCCTGTCTCGTAATGCCACATTGTGCCTCAAGAGAGATAGTGAGTCATTGTAGCTTCCAGTCCGCTCTCAGTACAAAATAAGAAGGAGTAAAGGTAGCGTATTCTAATGTCCTGCCATAATGAACAGAACAGTAAAAACAACAATTGCTGAAAGTCTCTGTAAATTAGAAGCAAAACAGGAGTGAACACGGGTGTTGATTCCCATGGCTGGAGACAGCTCCTCTAAAGAACGTTTGATCACCACATTTCTTCTTGAACGCTAAGTAAACAGCTATTAATGCTTATAGTGGCCATATAGCAAAAGCCTACAAATGCAGCTGATTGTATAACTTCAGGTCTGTATTGACCATCGACCGGGACAAATCCCTGTGGGTCGCCGCACCGTTGGTTCGGTGGATCATCAAAAACCTCTGTATAGTTTTTACCGACCCTGTCTGTCTCTTTACCGGCCTGTCCACTGATGAGTACAGGTCTGAATTTCTTTCCCGGCACACCTCAGTGTAACATTACTGACAGTGAGCTATTTGTTGATGCACAGTTCAGACCAGTTATAGAATAGCTGACTGACTCACTTAGCTAATTATCATCTATCAAACTAAGGTGATTTTATGTTGCAAACTAATCAGGTGCACTGACATTGTTTGGACAATTTAAAATGGATCTTAAGTGCAGCTATGACAGCACAAACCAAACCAAAAAAACCTCCAAATGGCTGTTTGTGGATTCATTAGATGAACTGAAGCATTTAGAATAAAGTGTTTGTCCGTTGTGATGTTAAAGGCGATTTCTCTGTCTCCATGAATTACAACAACAACCAAAACAAGAATATCTAAAAAGTATATACTAAACGAGAATATATATATAAAAAAAAATAATACTGGTGCAAAAAATCTGGGTTGAAAAATTGTGTTGGCTTCAAGACCGGGAACGATCAGAGTTTATTTTCTCCCTCGCCGCCCCGGTCGCTCCGTCATCTTCAAACATCCACGGGGAGTGACTTGTTATTTGCTCTGAGCTGTCTGCATGGTTTGGCTTTTTGATTAGAGAGAGACAGAAAGAAAGAGAGAAGGAGACAGAGGGAGAGAGCAGAGATAGTGAAGAGAGAGACAGCCTTGAGGCACATGTCAAGCAATGTCACAGATAATCACACATTGTCTTAAAATAGCTTTGAAAATGACAGTGTTAGGGGCGGGCTGGGGAGGGTGAAGTTAGGGTTTAGGGGTGTGTGAGAGATGCATCAGAGCACATGTACCATAATTAAAGACCAGATAAAGTTAATTTCTGACAACTCCCGGGGGGGCGGACTTTTATCAAGGGCAACATATGAAAAAAAAAATCTTATCTGTAAATGTAAGAGGGACGTTTGGGGAGGGGGCGTCACACGAGTATCTAACATCTGCATTGTTCTCTGAAACAGAGATAAATAAGGCGGTTACTACAGTGACAGAAAGAGAATGAGTCATTTTCTCAGTCAGTCAGGTGAAGATGGTGAAGTGGCGTCCTATCGTCGTCTACCCAGTAAAACCATCCCATTTCGTAGTCCAACTAACCTCCATATTACTGCTTCCGCTGGATCTGCAGTCAGAGGCACGAGGACCATTCTGCAGTTTAAAAATGCATACTAGATTTTTAAGAAAATAAAGTCAAATTATGTTGTTTTTTTTGCCCATTTAATGCACCAACAAATCGATGCAATCACAAAGTAAAGAGCTGACAGATATTGAGTTTAAAATAAATATCTTTGTAGTGGCCGATTCTATTATGTATTTGAATGTCCTGTCTCAGTTCTTGGGATTGGACCTTGAAGAAAAACATTTGCAACAATACTTGCTAGATAAACAGTCGGCGACGTAGGCCAAACAAACAAGCTACAACAATGAAGCGGTAACCTCACCTCAATGAAACAATCTACTTCAAATACACCAACGAGACACATTAGAAAAGTGATAATTGCTGTTGAGACCTTAACTTCTACTCGAAAAGATAAATGAGGGAAAACGTATTGAGTTTGGATGAACAGAGAAGCTGCTGGTTTTACGATTGATTTCAGTGCAGCTCTTGGCAGCAGCTGGTGACTATTAGAGAACAATATGTCAAAGCATTTTTGCATGGTTTTAACGCTTAGCTTGAGTTAACACTTGGTTCTAGCATCATATACATGAACTATTTCTTAGGCACATGAATTATGAACAAAGTGGTTTCTTAGATTTCACACATACTGCAGAATAAATTGCCATGATCCTTGATGGTCATGTATCCCCATAATATACAATATAATAATTGTCCCTTGAGTGTCAAGTTGCAGAACAGCAACACCTACTGGAATTTAAAAAGATCATGCGTTATCCTGAAAGCAATAATGTTGTTTCTTTCTCAAGATTCTCTCAAGTCAGAAAAGATTCATAAAGTTAAAAAACACACTCAGTAATGTCAGTTACACAACAATACATACATACACCTGATAACAACATCTAGCTGTAGCAGCTTTAAGTGTCCCATCATACCTGAGCAAGTCATTCTGCCGTAGTCAGTTTCTCATTCGGAAGAAAAAATGTCGTTCCTTCATTTCAAAGTCTTTAAACCATGAATTTACTTAACACATGCAGTGACTGTAATATTGCGATAGGTTTTTGTAAAAATAGTGACTAAATTTAAGAGCTAAAATATTTTTAACATCAGCTGTCAAAGAATGTAAAAAACAACAACAACAAAAAAAGATATTTACTAATATAATGGACTAAACAAACAGCCTGGACTTCTGTGCCTCTAAAGACCACTTTTATTTTTTGCCCCTCTACTCCGAAGCCGGCAGAAGCTGGTAGTTAAGCTAAAAATAATGTTTATTCCTGCAGACGTTTAATGGTCCGTCAAATGGGATAACAAGGACGGCTGATTTGTGGGCCTTTCTCTGCAATTACCCAGCCTCCCCACTTCCTCCCTGTTTAAATTAAACAAGCCATTGATTTTATGCTGAATATTATTGTGCCATATTCCTCAGGAGCACTTCTGATGGAGATGTGAAGTGATTGGACTCAGACACATACAGAAAGAAATATATGAAGGCTCAGCCAAAGCCAAAGGGAGAAGAGCTGATCTGTTCAAAAAAGTTCATGAAAAGGTACATTTTGTAAGTGTATTTACATTGTTGATTTATTTTTGTCCATTCAGCCATTACACAGCAGACTGAGGTTCAAAGAGCAGACTTGGATACGCACACGTAAGATACAGATTCAGCAACAAGAAGAGGTGTAAGCTGTGTTCTGTGCTTGTAACCTCTCAATGTGAAACTCAGTTGGTTAACACTAACAGATTCTTTTCTCTTTAATGTTTTTTTTTTTTTTTTTTTAATATTTTCCAATTGAAATGTAATCATTTACATTTTTCTGTCACATATTGCCCATATGTATATCTCTTGTTATACTGAATGAACCGGCTATAGAAAATGAGACTTCAGACACATAACTCCAATTTACAGAGTGCTGTTATGCTTAGCTCGTATAAATTGTAAAAAAAACAAAAACAACTCCACAGCTGCACTTGTAATCTCTGGAGAGCATCTGGTTGTCATTGAGCAAACTGTGGGATATGATTTGATGATTACACTGCTTTAATATGAAATAAACCGCAGGATTGCTGTGTCAATCAAAATGAAGGAATATATCATGTTTTTTTAATCACATAATGTTACAGCTATAAATGACAATGGACTTCAAGAACACACACATGGATTTAACTGGACAGTAGGTAGAGTTAGTGCAGCGTCCTGCCTTCCATAAATGTAAGCTGGCCAGGTACATTATAGGCTACTCCAAAACAAACACAAACACATCACTGGGTTATGCGGACACACTCCCATGCATCCATACTGTCTGTGGAGTCCTAAATTCTGCCCTGCATGCAAACATCTGTACAGAAACTCATGGGAATAGTATGATTTATAATCTCATTTCCATTCATTTTTGCTGCTACGAATAGATGAGTAAGTCATTTGCGGAAAAAACATCAGGAATTTGGCTGAAAGATGAATGAAGTATGAAGCAAATTAGACCAGCAAAAAACAGACCCATGGCCAATGCAGGATTTAGAGAAGTGATGGGTCTGACTTGTTGACAAGCTCAGAGTTTCATCCTTAAATTGAACCAAGTAAACTAAAATGGCCCCCCGGGGACACTTGGAATGTCAGCTATGGTACTTTGAGCTGCAGCAGTCAGGAAAACAATACAAAAATCGTCAGTCATACAATGAATGTAAATGAATTGGGCCAGTTGGAGTGCAGTTATTAGGACTTTCAGTAAGTCTTGTGGAGCACAGGGTGGATTGTTGCGTACCACCAGTGGTACACATACCACAGTTTGAGATGCACTGCTCTTGGTCTAAGATCTTTTCGGTTAACATGATTGACAGCTATATTCTAGCACTGATCTAGATGTGGTATTCCATTTTAATCTATTCTCATTGCTTCAGGTGGAAAAGAATAGATTTGGAACAAGAACAAAGACAAGTAAAGGTACGAAAAGGGCAAAACAGACAAATGTGTAATACCTTATTAGTGTCACTAATACCTGTCAAACAATCCTCTCTTCATAATGAAGACGTTTCACTGTGGTTGGTGCACTTTGTAATTTCAGCTAAAACCAACACACTCTACAATGCAGCTGTGAGCTATGACAGATACCCTGCGTAGTGTAGACATATATACAGCCACACACCATCAGTACATTTGATTTCTCTTTCGCTGTGGTACTCAACGCTTCTGCAGGCAATGATGTTTCATTGTTGTGTTTGAAGGGAAAATGAGATCACCTTTGACAGGTTCATCATGGCGGCCTTCGAGAGGCATTTTGTCTGACTTGGCGGCCTGACAGTCAGTGACTGTATTAGCCATGTGTTTTCATCCAAAGCGCAGGACTGCGTCACCCGTGTTTCTAAGCACATGCACACGAGCAGCCACGGCAGCCGCGAAGGAGTGAAGATTACACAGAGAAGTCAAGTGACAAATTCAAGTGGCCAGAAGAAATATCAATTCATTTAGGACCAGTGAGCAGCAAGCCAGCTGTCACAAAGAGAGGGAGAGAGAGATCAAAAGGGCTTACCCCTGACATGACAGATGCATTAGAGTTGAGAGCAAGACAGTTCATTTTGTGTGTCACTGTGAGTGAGTGTGTTCATTCAGCAGCGTGTGCGTTTGTGGACACTGAAAAGTCAACAGCTCAAGTGGTTAAACCTCTCCATTGTGTTTTCAAATAACTACAATAAATAAATGGGAGCATAGTGAGCTCAGTACGGACAGCCAATAAGTCTCAACACTGTTAAAGCACAGCTACAGGGTGAATCCCTGACTTTCTTTCGTTTTCTTATTTGAACTGGGAACTGACCAAGACATTTCTAGAGCGGCTACAAAGGATTTAAAAATGATCTCATCAAAATGTCAACAGTAAAACCAAAGAGGTCCGTCTAGCCTCTAACTTGAGCAATGTTATAGATGTACTCCAACCATACAGAAATTCATAAAGGCAATTAATCATCATCTTTGCCTCCATCCCCTTTTCATCTCCCAAAACATGTAACCAGTCAACAGTCAGCTTAACGGCTCCACTGATCACAAACACTGAGGAAATAATTCTTCCTGAATAACACAAATTACATATAATGTATAATAATATTAATGTAATCTCTAAATATTTCAACATATCAGCTTCTAACGATATATTAGCTAGTTATCATGAGCCCCAGCTAAATCTTCATATATTTGGTCAATGATTTTGAAATAACTTGCTAAAACAAAAAAACATACTTCAAAATCAGACTCAGCAGTAATGTAGTCATTGTACTGGCGTGTCTTGATTAAAAGGCAGCTGAGTCTACAGCTGAAGATCTTAAAGTACCACTTAGTCTGAAGTCAAAGTTATGCTTTGCACTGGGAGTGACTAGGAATCTCACTGATGTGTTTATAGGATTATACACATTACAAGATATAATATGAAATACTTTAAACAGTGCAACAAAAACCTTCAACTGAGAAAAAGCCGTATGATAAAAGTGAATCTCAAGAAAAGAGTCACAGGAAGATACCAAGTTTGCCTTGTGACAAGTTGAGATTTTGGAACTGTCCATCAAGCTCTACTGGAGGATCTTAAACAGGGATCAGGCTCGTAGGGAGTCAGCAAAGCATCAGCAGGCACTGGAATGAAAAATCTGTAGACAACCGGATAAGATTTTGGTACAGAGAGCATTCTGGTTTCCATTTGTAGTTTGAGTAGTACTGACTTATCATGTATGAGAAAACTTTGGTTGGATGCAGGTAAATAGTCCAAGAGGAGACATAAAAAGCTGAAATAGAATCGTCAAACCCATCGGCTATTACTTGATGCCCATTTACCTTTTTATTAGATCTGTTGTAGTGTTCTTAAACTGTTCAGGTATGGTGAAACTTCTTTAAGCAAAAACTATAAACTCAGCATAACCCTCGGAAACCGTCAAATGTTGAATAAGGTTATGAACTTATTTTTTTGGGAAGTGAAAACGAATGACACTGTGGATTCAAGTGGCTGAAATAAGAGCCCTTCAAAGGATGCCTAAATTCACCATCAGAGAACTGAAAAGAGCTCAGGGCCTTTACAACTGGCGAGTGTCGTTTTGGCATCTGATCAGGATGCCTCAGGAAAGCTTACCTGTGGAGGTAATTCTTGGTGTGTCAAACTGGGCAAAGACCACAGGGCTGCTCCAATACATTGATGTGGAAGTATACATGTCATCTGGCTTGGGGTCACCCAGGGAGAGAAGATTCCACCTTTCCTAGACTCCTGCCACCATGACCTGCTATAGAAAAGGGATTGATGGAGGATGGATGGACATGCGTACTCTTTATTCAGTCTCGTTGCTCCATTGATATACATTGCATGTAAATGAATCCATAGTTTATTGATCCTCACCCACATTTATAGCATTCATCTTGAACAGCAATCAAGCCATAGTCTAATCCATGCTTCATAGTTAACATATTGTCATTGTAGTAAACACGTTTGTCCTTGTGATTGAAATAAGAGTAAAATCAGAACAGCATTGTTATTATGGGAATGGTGCTGCTTATGGCTAAATCAATATTCATGTATATATTAAACCGATATTTTGCGAGAGGCAATTACTGCTGTGGTGAAACGATGTCATTGTGTGTGCAACAAGATGACTTGGAAGCGCAGAACACTTTGATTAGGGCCTTTTCAAGGTGATCTCAGGACATTTTTATGTGTCACTTCTTTCTCCTCCTCTCTCGCTGTCCGTACCGAGTCTTTGATGAAAGAAAAGACGTGTACAGATGTTGAAGTATGTTGACATGCCCTTGTGGAGGGATTTCAAGCATGATGCTAATAACAATAATTAGCTCCTAAGTGTTTGTGGAGGGGGAGGTAGAGACATGAATATTCTCTCATTGTGCGCATGTGTGACTGTGTGTGTGTGTGTGTGTGTGTGTGTGTGTGTGTGTGTGTTTCAGGACAAATGGCTTCTTAAAAGGACAAATTAGCCATAATTGCTTGTTTCAGGGGTCTCGGGATGAAGGCAGCTTTTTGCTACTTCATTATTCCTGTTTTAACTCTGAGAACACACACGCAACACATGCACACAGTGAGGCCATTGAATCTATTAACAACATAATATTGTGACTATTTATGAGCAACACAGCAATTAAAGTGAATAAGGGTACATTTACTCATTTACTTATAATGGAAATTGCAGCGTTACCAAGAACCAATAGAACTGAAGGCATCTATTTATAAGTAAAACTCCTATTTAAATCATTTAGATTAGGTTGAAATGTTGAGTGACTGCAGGCAAAGAATCATACTGTGAGTAATTGATATACATTAGGATTAATACATTTCATCTTTTAGCTGGAGTGGATACATAGGGACTAAATCCATACGCCACTTACAGCAATCAAGGAGAGGAAATTTTCTGATGTGCAAAGACAGACTCTCCCATCAGCTTCGATTAGTGTTCCAGTACATCTTTCCTGGCTGTTAGATATTTGAGAAATTATTATTAATAACAAAATAATTTCCACAGATTAACCCCATTCTGGCTTTATTCCTGATCCCCTGGCCTTTAGGAAATTGATCCGGGGAAAGATTGATGGCTCTCCCGCTGTTTTAAAACGTTTGTCCTTGCTGGTCTGTTTCTTCTCTTTTCGTCTTCTATTGGACCAGAGTTTCAGATCCAGACGTCTGTTTAATGATGCAGCTGTATCTCTGAATGTCACATTGAAACAAAGTATATTTTACATTTCTAAAAAAAGATGTTGCAAGAAATTCACCTACTTGATGCATCATGCTCAATCAGCTTTGATCTGCGATGAATTATAATAAATGGAGGTAACAGTGATGCAATTTGTGAAGAAATGTGTCACAATATTTCCATTATGTACTTTCACTTCTTTTACTGCTCCCCTTCTTTGGCACTGACATGAAATAGGTTTTATGTTTGTATCGTAGATTTGTATTATGAATATTTACTATTGGTCACACCTGGTTGGTGTCCTGAGTGGTGGAGTTTAGGTGACACGTGTTTTGGCAGCAAGAATAGCCCAGCATACCAACACTGTAGTTCAAACAGAAGAAAATAAACTTGAAGAGGAAGAAGATGCTTTAAGACACAGCGACGTAATGTGTGGGTACAACTCCAGCCATAACACGGCTGAGGAGATGCCGCTGAAGCAGCAGGGGAGCCCAAGCAGAGGATTCTCTTATGAAAACACAGGAGGGGGTCAACTTTGACAGAGAGTAATGTGATTCATTGTCACGGCACTGAAACAATCATAAAATGCCACATAAATAATTTCATAATTAAATAATGAATATGGATGACGTCACCCCTGAGGACTTCTCGCTATAGTTTATGACTTTATCATGTGTTCAAGCAGCTGGAAATTGGAAAACGTTGGCACGTCCCACTTCCTGGTTGAGAGAGTTAAAAAAAAAGGCAACATGGCAGCCCCCAGAAACCGTGCTCTGTTTCTGCAGTCAGAACACAGAAAAGCGACAAACAACCTCGTCATCATTCATTTAAACCAACATTGAGGGGAAAATGGAGCTCAGGAGGTCAATATTATTTGTAAACTACATTTTGTGTCATACATTTGCCTGCCCAATAAGGGGAGGCAAGTCATGTGATGGAGGTCATGTGACAAACGTCCGTCAACGGAGGAAATGTGACAAAGTACAAAGGACCCTGATGCCACTGAAAGTAGGCAGGAAGGGTGGTCCATATTCATACCTTTCCCTGCAGTGGACAGGCAGGTGTATTACATGCTTTGCCGCGATACCAAGTTGTCCTTTCAGCACAAACGTTGCCATGTCGAATTCACGTCAAACATACTTCTCGGAGATCTCAAAATGACTCCCGTTTTCCTTGAGGGACATTCTCAATTCTTCATGCGTTCAGGTGTACTCTCCCATTCGGAGGTTGAAACTTTTATTTAATTTATTTTCCTCATTTTACAATTTGCCATGAACACAAAATTAGCTTTGCAGGAAAATGTTGAGCCCAAGGTTGCAGAGTCAGGAGAGAGGTGATTTTTATATATGCGACTATCATCAGCGTGTTGAACTAAAACAATACTGCAGTAGCTACTGTCATTACGGTCAACTTTTTAAGGGAAGAATGGATGTTGCTGCAAAATGTGAAGTTGACAGAAGAGGAAAAAGTTTAGTAGTGTAAAAGCACAAGATCACGGTGGCGGTAAGTAATGAGTCAAGTGTAGTAACTGTGATGTCTTTTATGCCTTTTTTACATTCGTTAGATAGTAAACATCTTGAGAGGATGTGGAGCCTGCAGCACTATGGCTCTCTGGGATATGTAGTTCCAGTTACCATGCTCTATAGGGTATCTAGGTCCTTTAAGTGACCCAATCTTCAGGGTCATTAGGGTCAGCCAGACCCTTTAAAAAACATCAGCCCCTCTGCCCCATGGGATATGGAGTTCCTACCTTGTAGCCAAAGAATCGTAAATGTTGACCGAGAGGATATCAGTTAGTCACCTCGGTGACTGCAGGGTCGCTACGGGGGATTTCCATTTCCTTTAAGAGGCTGAATGAGCTCTGCACAAACATGAGCAGATGGATGGAGAGTGAGATGAATGGAGAGTGAGAGCGGTAGCATCCTTATTTATTGTTCATGCATTTTTAAACAGCAGAGCAGCGGGGTCAAATGAGTAAACAGGACTTAACCTGAGGGCAAGAAGACGGGAAGAAGGAGTGCCAGAGAGATGGACAAATTGGACATGTCAGTGTGAAAGGAAAGAGACAATGCACAAACTGTTTGTGGGGAAAAATACATGATCTGAGGTGACGTTTTTTGATACTGACAGAAGTATCTTTTAAATCACAGATTTTTGCAATAGATACTAGTTTAGATAAACACTCAATCACAAAAAGCCTGAAATGCAATTCTCTTAGCCTCTCCACTGTTTTTATTTTACCTTTTATTTCTTTCCTTGATGAATCTTCACAGCTTAAAATTTGCTGCGTTACAGATTGTGGCTTGAAACTTGTGTATTTAGGAGGAAGCAGGGTTAAACTGTGTCTTGACTTCTGACCTTTACACACAAACACACTTTTATACATGAAAATGCACACCTACACACACACACACACACACACACACAGCCTCGAGCATATGACTCTGACTGGTGTTGCTGAGATCAGCTGTATGTCTCCACAGGGAGTACAACACAGCAACGAGTGAGTGAATGTGTGTGTGTGTGTGTGTGTGTGTGTGTGTGTGTGTGTGTGTGTGTGTGTGTGTGTGTGTGTGTGTGTGTGTGTGTGTGTGTGTGTGTGTGTGTGTGTGTGTGTGTGACAGCAAGAGAGAGAGAAAGAAAGAGTTGGGAAAGAGAAAGTTGGCCCTGATTTAACAAACAGGTCAAAGACAAGAGGACCACAGTGACCTTTGGCCTTCTGTGAATGTATCGGCATGAAAATATGTTTTCCCTATGTTTAAGTCATGCATGTGGTGTGTAGCACGAGTCCATTTTGTTTCTGAACTCATAAGGAATGTGTTATCGGGCTGTCTAATGGGTTCAAAGTCTTTTCAGTGAAATGTGTCAAAATAGCCGATCAGAGAAAATAGAAAACAAATAATAAGAAGAAATGATATCATGTTGCAAATTTGGTAAATCGGGCCGTGTGTGTTCAAGCAACAAATTCTTAAGCCAGAGCATCAATTACATCCATTATGTCACAATCCTGTGGCGTCTCAGAGATACACTCAAGACGCAAAAGACAACAAAACCCACGTGGTTAGGTTTAACAAAGGATTATAGTTTGGGTTAAATTTGACAGTTAGACTTTAGTTAGGTTTAGGCACCAAAATGACTTGTTTAGGGTCAAGAAAAGATCATAAAAGTTTAGTGTATTTGACACTGGTCATGAAAAATCAGAAAATATAAAGCACCGTGAAGTACAGTAATCTAACGAGAGGCATCTATGACAATCAGAGTGTACGGGGGTCTTGTTGTAATCTGTTGAGTTGCTGTCACACAAAAAGGAATTTGTTCAATTCAATTTCTCCCTAATGAAATATTACATTTCACATAAACACTTGTAACATCTCCAAAACTCACAGCTCCTGAACCTAAAAGTATCTTGTCTTGTGTTAACATGTAAATTTGATGTTTCCATATAATGATGTTTCACATTACAGATGTGAATTGTCAGAAAATCATATGCCAACATTGTGTGCATGTTTATTTCCTTTTAGCTGTTTTTATACACTATGGAATAAATCATTGCGAGTCTATTAGTTTAACATCCCACAGCATCATTTTCTTTTTTGTTCTGCTGTTGTTGGCTCGTGTTGTTTTTTGGCCATCTGCACAAGTCTTTCTCACTCTATTCCAGTTCAAATAAAAACATTAAGTGTGTTAAAAGACGATTATTCCCCAAATACTGACCAGTTAAGTCGCCTTTAGAACAGCAAATGTGAAGTTAAATTGCCATTACACACAGTTATGTAACACTATGTTTATGTCTTGGTAACAAGGAAAAAAACAGAGGCGTGTTGCCTTAATTAGAATTACCAGAGACCTGCATAGCAGAGAGCAGACCAACAGATATGAGGTGTGAGTTTGTGTGGCCACCTCCGCCCCTCACCTTCATCCCTGTTGCCATGGCACTGAAGTGTGATTAGAACTGCGGCTAACCAACATGGCTGACGATATTGACTTCCCGTCTGGTTCATGCAAACAGGATGTGACAGATTTAATTTGTTTGTCAGCTCACCTTAATTTAAACAGAAGGCTGCAAGTGGCAGAGAAGGAAAGACTGAGGGAGGCGAGAGAAAGGCTTTCACCCAGACACATTCGCTTTCTGATTGGCTTACTCGCACTTAAAATGAGAAGTGTGTGTATGTGTGTGTGTGTGTGTATGTGTGTATGCGCTTTTGAAGGGGAATCACAGGTGTTTTCCCTGATATTAGTGGGTTCCTTCAACTGAAATCACATTGTAGTACAATGAAAACAAAGACTGGTTATAACTTCAAATCCACCTTTTTTTTTTTTTCAAATCAAAAAGATTAAAATATGGAAGAAATTAGGAAACAGGTTTATGGAGAAAGGGTGTGTTTGTGAGACTGTGTTAGTGTTGTGCAGAAGATGGAGGGACAGAGATATATAAACTGTGAAAATGAGGAGAGGGAACAGTGGATTAAACAGGAGTGTCGTGATCGTGACACGATGGTGAGTAACAACGTCAGAGCGAGAGAAACACATGAGAATGGACAGAGTGGATGGAGAGAGGAATAGATGGGGGAGGGGGGGGGGGACGGGGACAGTGAAGCCCCCTTACAGACGGCTTCACGATGAAGCATGAACCAGATGGACAGTCTGGACTTGTGTGCGTCCGACAGACAATCCTGATGGCGGCTGAAAGTGAGAGTGTGACAGTGAATACAGAGGGCTGCATTATTGTTTAAATCATTGATCGCCTCTATCTATCTCGCTCTCTCTCTCCTCTGCGCTGTTCTTGTCTTCAGTCTTTTTCACTTCACCTCAAATGTTTCTGTGACAGTCACACACACATCCTGTTTTCTTGCCTTTGTTCTCAGCCTTTCTCTTTTTGACACGAACACTGTCGACACCTTCACATCTTTTTTGTCTTCTCTCAACTCAACGCCAGTGGTTTTTATTATTCTAAAGTTTGGAAGCCAACTGGCTCCTTATTGGCTGGACTGATCTATTTCTGTATACCTCCAAGCTCTATTACCACTTGTCCATTTTACTACAGGCTCTCATTGACATTGTGGCTTTTGTAGTTCAATGTTGTTCTGACACTATGATCTCTACGTGGAGGATTCAGCTGGATTTAAAGTTGATCGTTGAGGAAAACACGTATCATTTGATAGAATTTGTCACATGCCCTGTCAGTGACGTCAGACTTTGTACATGCACGTCTCAGATATGTTTCATTAAGTGCATTTCTGACTGTAACCTTCTTTAAATTAAAACGACAAACATTTTAATCATGTTCACGTTGTTTTAGTGTTTTTTAAAGGTTTGACAGGTGCTCTTGTAGTTATATTGCTCATTTGTACCATCTTCTTTTGCGGCAGTTTAATGACACCTGAGTGTTCATCTCGGGGTGAAGCGTTCAGAGTATTGGATAGAAAAACTAAAGTTTTTTTTGTTTGCTGACTTTTGAAACTTTGTTGAAAAATGTGTGCAACATTTTGATATAAACTTGGTTTTAATTTGATGAATAAAACAAATGTTCTCCTGTCATTGATTGTCAATATTAAAATATCTGCAGTTGAATTTAGTTCTTTATAATCATGTATATATATATACATATACATATATACACATATCTGTTTGGTAGATAATCCTGTTCACGTATGTTATGTGTGTATAATGTCAGCTGTGTGCTATTATTGATTTCAGCCATGTTGTGTCAGTATTAGATAAACTTGAATCATAAATCATATTTCAATGACTTAATACATACCTGAAAGACATATTTGAAGATTAACTGGTGATATCATTAATGTTTACTGCACTCCAATGACAGTGATGAACATTAATAGATGTTAATTTTTAAAGCAGTTCTGACTGATGATAATGGTGACTGATAAATGTCCCCAGTCAACGCAAGAATGGAAACCAACAGCATCATGGACAGTAGTCGGTGTCAGTTATAGATATGAAGCCCTGCATTGCATTAAGCTTAAACATCTGTTACTGAGGATCACTGCCAAAGAGCTGTTTGTTTGAAAGTATCGAACACAAATTGGTGTTTGGAGTCCTGCTGACCCTTTTTAACCACTCAAAAAACATACTCGACCTTTATTTTTCACATCGTTTTTATACTTCTTAATACTTCAGAGAATTTCATATAACTAGAATTATGAATTGACGAGCTATTTCAGACATCTGCTACAGAAAATGTTTGTTGTTAAAATTCTATAACTTGATGTTTTGTTATATTCTATTTGGGCATTATGGATTATAATGATGTAATATAACTGTGTATAGTGTGTAGTGAACACTTCTTAGTCTGTGAATCAATTTTTGCAACATATATTTGTCCACTCATGACTTATAAAAAACATGAAATATTTCTTAATTTCCTGTAATACAAATGCTGTAACTTTACTGAAGCAGGAAAGCCCCATTGAGGTTCATTTCTTAAGTGTCCTGTCAAAGAAAAGCAACAGTCAGTGAGTTCAAGACAAAAAGTGGCACAGATGATATAAAAAAAAAATTAAAAAATAAATCAAACAAAATGCCATAAATGTACGGAGGGGTCTTTGGGATGTCAAACAGTGGAATTACAGGCACTGGAAAGAAACAAACTATAGTTTTAATGACGGTGAGAGTGGAGTCTATTCGTAATCTTATTTTAGAGCATGCTTCACTTCATGTTTTATTTTATTTTAACTCAAAATAAGTGTGTGACGGGCTGCTTTAATTCCTCCTCATTTTCCTCTCATGCAGACCTCAGCACATCTGTAGCCAGTTTAACAACATCGTGCCCAAACAATATTTCAGCATCTAGTCGGAAAAAGTCCCGTTCCATCACGGCGACACACTGCCACGAGGCTGTGGTTCTGGTACGTTACCACGGAGACGAGCACGCAGAGCGGCTGTTGCCGTGTGGCAGCGATGCTTGTCTTGGCAGGGAAACGGCTAACTCTGAGGTCGAGTGACAGCCAGACGCGTGCGCGCACGCACACACACACACACACACACACACACACACACACACACACACACACACACACACACACACACACACACACACACACACACACACGCACACACCGCCTACCCGCCCTGCCTGCTGAGCCTTGAGGAGAGAAAGAGAGAGAGAGAGAGAGTGTGTGTGTGTGTGTGTGTGTGTGTGTGTGTGTGTGTGTGTGTGTGTGTGTGTGTGTGTGTGTGTGTGACAGTGTAAAGCAGGCGAGGGTGACAGTGACGTGACACTGGTGAAATAATTATGAGTCCAAAACAGGGCTGACAGGGAGCAGCCCGTGCCCTTCAACTATCTGTCAACTGTCATTAACATAGAGCCCCAATACACAGCCTGGGGACAGAGATGGAGGAAGAGAGTGAAATGGGAAGAGAAAAGGAGACACGACAGAAACTACACAGGGAAATAGTAAAAACCTTGTTTCAAGATAAAATAACATTAATGAGCTCATCTGCATGGGCAGATTGTTCTTATTTAAATACTTTCGACATTTGTGCCGAGAGAAGACATGTTGTAAAAGGACACTGTCGGGAATTGAGCAGAGATTTTGGAGAAGGGACGAAGAGACAGAGGACATGGTGAAGATTTGAAGGCAGGACAAGAAGACTGGCTTGTTCGCAGCTGGGACATTAAGCAATTAAAGAGAAGGGGCAGTGGTTGTGTCCTTTATTCTTTTCTACGTGCAATGTGTGTTTTTAAAGGTTTACAGTAATGCTGTGTGGTTCATGTGTGAAAAAGGTTGCAGGCCTCAGGCTACACAAGCCTTCACTAACGTGTGGATTCAACTCTCTGAACAGCAAATGCCAAAGGTCACAGACAAGGGCACTGCGTGTATCTGTGTATCTATTAGCATAATTTACTCTTATTCTGTGGATTTAATGTTCACTATATTACACAAAACTGCACACGTCAACCTGCTGGAGCTTCAGGAGGAAAAGTGAGCAGATCACCACTACCACTTGGATATGTTTACCGTGAATGTCCAGGCCAAACGTGTGAACTAACAAACACACAGCGTCCTCAGAGCCACACCATTAGCGTGCCAAAAAACTACACCAACTCATTCTGCAATAATTTACAGCTTTAAGTCATAACCCTCGTTTCTTCAATGCCGGCTAGTAAAGCAACACCAGTGTTAACTTGTGGTCACAACCAGAGTGTTTTAAAAGGTACAGGTCAGAGTTCAGGTTCAAGCAAACACGGATCAGATAATGGAAGCAGCAAACACACCTTGCACAACTACATGCACCGGCTTTTGTCCTCTGCATCACATCCTGTCCATACATGCATCATTTCCTGTGACTTCAGGACTCTCTTGTGTGTTGTGTGTCCTGTGCAGGACTTTGACGTCAAAGAGCAGGGTTCACATCCTGACTTCTGGTGAATGGTTAGGTTTAGGCATCAAAAGTTCTTTGGTAATGCTCGGGGAAATGTTTATAAAGTGAAGTCGCCATGTCTTGTGCTTCAAGTGAACCCAGCCTCACGTCAAAATGTGTTAACAGTGACATAGGTCCATTGCTTAAAATACATTAGTTTCATAAAATCTGCTCTAAAATTGTGAGAGGCCGATGTTTGTGAGTGGACTGTCACAGAGGAAAGTAAGGTGATGGAGTATAAACAATGAATGTCTGCAAGGTCTGTCTGTCAAGGAGGAGGTTGGAGGTGCTTGGATGGATCAAACAGGACTTTCACGCAGGAGAACGTTGTGAAAAAAAGCCAAAATAAACAATTTATTTCATGTAACGTGTGTAAGTGCCGTTTCCTTTTCTTAGACCTAACCAGGTGACTTTTCTGCCTAAAACGAAGGCACCTGTTGCGTATGACTGAGACACCAGCTTCATTTGAAAACAAAAACCATCAGTATATGACACTCTTGGATGGGTTTGACAGTCATATGATGTGAATGTAGCCCTATAAAAAGTAACAGACCATACGCATCGCACACTAGATGACCCATTATCGTAAAACATTTTTTTACGCTGTGGACCAACGTAGCTGCTACACATTTTGCCGTGAGACTGTGATATTCAGGTTGCTGCTCACTAGGAATGGGTTTAGGAATTTTTTATATTTAAATACTCGTTAAAAATATTTAAAAAAAAATCAATTAGTATACGCAACTATCGTTCATCCTCATTTCCCTGTTTTTATCCGTGCCTGGTTGTAATTTGTTACTCCCGTCAGAAGGTGGCAATAATGCACCTAAAAGCTGTTCGCCAGTTGCCATTAAATAAAATAAGGAGAAGAAGAACAAGTTGCTACCACTCTGGAGTTTTGGATGATATGAAGTTGATGTTCGATGTGCTGCCCATCTCAAAGATGAAAACTCAAGACAGCCCTTCCTTTAGCTTACCTTAGTTTAGCTTTGGCCAAAGTGGAAGTTTTAGAAGTTGGATGGCGTTTGCTGTACCAAACCAAGTACATGATCCAAATGTTGTGACTATATCTATTAAATATGTTTTATTTGCTAGAAGCAGACATTGTACTCCAAATGATCAGTACTCAGTGACACAACAGTCCTCACCGGCATTGTGCTAATTCATGGTGATGAAATGTAAGAAATAAAATTTGACTTTAGGATCTCAAGTAGGAAGAAGAAGAGAGCATAAACAATAAATTAGTGCATGAATGAGGGTATATAGAATGACAAAAAATGAAGGAGTAAAGCAGAGGAAGTGAAGCTCAGTAAACAACAACACGCAGCGACCTTACACTTAAGAACTGTAGAACTTTTTCAAATATTAAACTCAAACCATCAACTGTATTCAAATTGCACAGTTTCCTTCAACTCAATATCAATTTTAGATTTCAAATGCTAGAATTTATTAGTGCAAACAATATACAACCTTAGAGTTAAAAACGTTGCTGTCTAAACACCTGATGAGATCTCTTTCTTCTGTAAATGTGTGTGAAAGTGTTTCTAGGCTGTGGATTGATATGTGGATTAGGTGAAGGCCCCGTTGAAATATGTCAGAGAACACCCTGTTACCAAGAGTCAGGGTGTAAAACGCCTCAGTGTACATAACTCTTCTTAACGGGGAGTAAATCCCTCCTCAAAACAAGACGACACACAGTACATTTTGCAACAGTATATTTGGAAATAAATCTCACATGATGCACCATGAAACACTCAAGGAAACAACGAGAGGCCAAGTTAAAGGGAAAAAAGAGAGAAGGAGAGATGAGAGGGGGATTTATGGAGAGGGGGGATATCCCAGTACCTAAGACGAGCCAAATGGCCAACAACAGACCGTGGGACTGAAAACACAAATAAAGAGTCGTTTTTTATGATGTGAATGGATGGGTTCCCTGGAAGACACTTGGCTGGATTTTATTTGGTCATGGCTTTGGCCCGAGCCACTACATATTTCTGTTTTATGAAGAGACTCAACGGCTAAGACAGCAGCTAACAGAGTGCCGCGAACTCTCTCACCTCATTGGTAGATGAAACAGGAGGAAGGAGAAGAAAAGGCAGGTGAAAAGCAGATACAAGAGAGATGAGAAAAGTAGAAAAGAAGAGTAAAGGATGTGATATAAAAAAAAATGAGTTGGAGATAGAGTCTGTATCTACATCTGCTGTCCACAAATATGTATTTTTACTAACTACGAACACATCCATAATCACCACAGCTGACAGTTTATACCTGAAGACAATAGTCCACATGGAATTTGCTTTTTTTCCTGCAGACACACGGATTAAATTAAAATGTGTAACATGTTGGTCCAGAGCGCAAAACAAAATAACTTCACTATAACAGGTATAAAATTGTGAGACAGCTGAGCTTGAAGGTGAAGCTTTCGATTTACCAGTCAATCTACGTTCCAACCCTCACCTATGGTCACGAGCTCTGGGTATTGACCGAAGGAATGAGATCGTGGTTGGAAGCAGCTGAAGTAAGTTTCCTCTGCAGGGTGGCTGGGCTTGGCCTCGGAGATTGGGTAAAGAGCTCAGGCATGTAGCGCGAGCTCAGATTAGAGATGCTGCTCCTTTGTGTTAAAAGCAGTCCATTGAGTTGTTTCGGGTATCTAATTTAGATGTCTCCTGGACACCTTCCACTGGAGGTTTTGTGGGCAGGTCCAACTAAGGTAGACCCAGAACACACTGGAGGACTCATATCTCATCTGGCCAAAGTCTCAGGATGCCCCAGGAGGAGCTGGGAAATGTTGCTGGGGAAAGGATAGTCTGGGTTAACTTGCTCAACCTGCTGCCAGCACGTCTCGACACCAGATAAGGGGAAGGAAATGGATTGATGGATGGATTTAACTTACATCACACATGTGATTTCACTAATCATATGTAACATTGATTACGTAAGTTGAATACTTACTTTAGCCATCATCTTTTCCTACACCTTACCAAGTAGTTTTGCTGCCTAAAGCTCACCAAACCTGACCAGATGGTTTTGATGAATATGACGTGGATGACGTCAAAAGTAAAGAATAGGCTGTTGGCGTCTCACAATTTTAGAGCCGGTTTAGAAAAACTAATACGTTTTGTGCTGTAGACTAATGTAGTTATCACACATTTTAATGTGAGACTGCTGAAAAACTTGTCTTCTGCTGAGTCTCTTTTCCTTAATAATTTGGTCTCCTACTCCCCCTCGACACGTCAGATCTATCGACCAATCACTGCTCTGTTATACACTCTAAACTAAAATAAAAAGATGATTAAACATTTTCCGTTGTGCCTAAACTTACCACTCAGTGACAAGTAATTCTCACAATCCTGTAGAATCCTTCTAACATCTGTCTTTTAGTTTTTGTTAACATTATGACTACATGATTGTCAATATTACTTATTTAATTAATCAATTGTCACACGTTATGCCTTTTAGCCTGGATAAAATTCATGCTCAAACTGAAATAAACATTACAATTGTTTGGAACTATTTTAAGCTGCGGATTAAAACACATGTAGGTGCTGACGAGTATTTAGTGCGGTATGAACGTAGATGCGATAATGAAAAAACTGAATGAATCTTAATCCTCTAAAACACGGTCTCTGTAGTTTGTTTGAAACAGCCTGGCAGAGGCTTGATCCTGCCTTTGTGGTTTTGATAAAACACTGCATGAAATGGTTTGGACGGAGGGATGAGTCACGGCATTGTAAAACAAATTCAGGTAGCTGGTGAAATAGTCATCACTGTAAAATTAATTGCTCCCGTCGCCTGGATCTTTGAACGCCAACATGTGACACTTGCTCTCAGAGTAAAACCCTACTGAAAGCGGAGATGACTCAATCTCATCCTCCACCTTTGATACAGTATCTCTTTCAATCTCTCACACACATGCTAATCGTTCCCTCTCATTTGCATCCTAATGATTTCATTCTTCCTTTTTAGCCCTTGTCCGATCCCTCTATTACGTTATCTGCCGCTTGTGCTCCCTCCCATGATTTTCTGTCAGTGTCGGCTGACTTTTCTGTCTGTGTCTGTTCTGTTGTAGGCTTTTTTTCTGGAGGTTGTTATTTTGTAAAAAAAAAAAAAAAAAAAAAAAAAAGGGTGGGTTTTGGATCATTTATGTTTGATCCCTTACAGGACAACCTCATGTGTCACTCATGGGATCAAAATGAAACACACCAAGAACAAAAGATACGGTTAATTTAAAATCACAGCACAAACTGAATGAAGAAATAACAAAATCATTTGTGGAGGACCCAAGATGGAGAAAAACTAATGTGTAAATATGATGAATGAATGAAAAATATATATGAACTTTCTGAATTAAATATGGTTCAGACAGAAATACATGGGCCCCTCTGAAACTACCACAGTCATGTGGAGATAAAACGAGAAAGAGGTCATCATTGACATTAACCTGCACACTGAATTTGCTGCGGATCACTTCTCTATGTAAACATGTTTCATTTTTACACATTTTTAACAAAATATCTTAAAGATTCAGGTTGATTTTCACACGTTCTTACATCTCTGAGTCAAAAAGTCAGAAAGTCTCATGATGTCCTGTAAATGAGGTCATGTTGCAATGAATACAGCCTTTCGTAATGGAAAGATAAGGGATAACTCAACACAGATCAACAACGAATCCTGTTTAAACAAGACAGATTTTCATCCTGACATGGTAACATCTTGTTAAGGTAGGATAAACAATTTTGTTAACTGACCCGAGCACGATTTTAGGTATCCTTCATTTATCCTATGTAAACCTACATTTTCTAAGTGAGCAAAAAATGCTTTAAACTATAGTTATATGACGGAGACTGCAATCTTACCAGTATTGGTTTAAAAAGTTTGTTTTTTATCTGACTAATCCTTATAGAATCAGTGTGAAATGAAACCTTTTCATTTAGAAGAGTTTGTAATGGGATATTAGCACTTACACATGTCTGTCATGTTCCTCCTGTAGGGTTTTTTCCCATAAGCGCAGTGGTTTCTTGTGTTTGTGTTGTTTCACCATCCTGCTGCAGGAACACAGTGAATGTACTTGTGTGTTGTTTGTCTCACTGGAGAGCTAATAAGCAGCACATACAAAAGCAATAAATTAATGGTGTGGATAATTAGCCAGGACTGTGGCTGGGGAAGCATGAGAACACCTGCTACTATTAGGGCACTCACAGTCGTGTGTGTTTCGGTGTGTGCTTGTGTCGTCACTTCAGTAAGTGTCTATGCGGTCTACTTGGTTGGGACTCATTCTCTGAAAGAAATAATTAATGAAACATGTAAACAAATAAAGGCTCATATATGACATGTTTACCTCATAAGGAGTTTTGTGTAAATACAATTTTCCCACTTGGAAACACTTTTCCTTGAAACATCTGATTATTTCACATATTTCAAACACTCCAGTTTGGATGTTGAATGCTGTTTTGACCAGGCACAGCACTTTTTTTTTGTTTTGCAATTGTTGATTGACAGAAGGCAAATCTTGTACTCAGAGCCATCATTAATGGGACCTGCATTTGTCCGTCCGAAGGCACCGCTGCCATCTGCACTCTTTCCCCTCATTAACTTCCTCCATGATGAGGAAGCAGAAACATCATCTTTGGCCACTAAACAAAAATAATCTAAAGCACTTCATGAATAAGGATCTTGAAGAGTTCAGTGACTGCATGAGTTACATAGTTGCAGTTTTTTGCATCATCTGTAAAAAAGACAAACTGTCAGTTGCTGCCACATCATGTCAAAGCAGAGAGACAAGAAGACACTTAATGGCAGATATCAAACTGAAAATGTGTATGTAAGGAGAGAGATTTCAAATGCTGTGCTTAATGAGAAGACAAATTTAAGCCACAGTAGCACTGCCTTTCTTTATGAGTGACATCTGGTGTATCACCTGGTGTATGTTTGTTTGTAACGCATGTGGCTTTATTGCTATCATTAACTTCACTTCAAGTTTCCAAATAGTTTCAAAACATATTTGATCTCTTAATTCTAATTGTATTCTTATTTTATTCAGTTTTGATGACAGCCCACACACATTCAGGTGTTATCTTTGATTAATTTTGTTTTCTTAAAGTTTTTAAGAAGGGGTCTTTGATTTGTTTTGTTGTTGTTGTTGTTTTTTTTTATTTAATTGTTTTTTGTTTTTTTTACAGCCTGACCTGTTTTAATTCTATCTGATGAGTTTCTGTCTGAAGTTTTGCAGCACTTTGGTCAACGTGTGTTTAAATGTGCTACATAAACAAAATGTACTTGACTTATGTCAAGGGTGTGACATAACTGTGCCCAGTAGATACAGGTCATTGAGGAGACATTGGAATACCAACATATTGTGTCCTCTTGCTTTGTTTTCTCTGTTTTTCATGGATTTAACTCTGTAACTCGCTTTACAGGAGCGAATGTCAATGAGCTCAAAGGCAGATGTTAAAATTTAGGCATTGCTAACAAGATGACCAGCTTACCAGAGCTGCACAATATTTCAGGTTTACTCTTCTTGATGCGACTTGGGATGGAGTGGTTATAGGAACTTGCCCAGTGCTGCAATATCAGGCAAAATAGCTCCACAGGGGCTCGAGCACTCATTTATAGTTCCGGGAAGTACCAACCACAGGAAGCAGATAGGGGGAAGTCGAGATGTACGTGTTGCTCTGTTTATTTATGTAAAGTATGTATTGATGTTTCCTATATTTATAAGGACTGTAAATATGTGTCAAATATTGTTGATATCTTTGGGCTGGTGGATTAATGTAAACATTTATTGTACATATTAACTGTTGATATATACTTACCTGTAGATGCTATGTCCAGGCTAATTAGGGCAATCAGGCGTATATAAGGAGCTCAGTTTGTTTGTGTAGGGTGACTGGTAGGTGATGGCAAACCTGTGTTGTGGTGGGGTTTTTATGTAAAAATAAATGAAGCGTTACCTGAAAGCCCTCCTGGACTCCTAGGCTAACAATTATGCACTTGATTGTTGATGTTTTCCAGTGAACACCATTGAAATATCTGCAATCAATATCAACAAGAAGAAAGAGGCAGACTCAAAGTACAGCAACAGCCCACTGAGCAGATGTAATGTGCTTCCATTACAATAGCCTGGTAGTAGATCTGAAGAGCACTGGACAGGCTTCAAGAAATCGCCTATCACACCAGTTCGCTGAGATGGATTCACTGCCGACTCAAAGTGTACAGCAACGATTGAAAAGGTCACTCGTGTCTCCGCTGCACCCCTCAACGTCCCGCACACCTTAGCCTCTAATCTGAATAGTGTGTGTGCGCTGTGTGTAATCTGAATAGTAATAAGGTTGGCTGATAGATTGATGCATAACAGCAAGGAGCATGCAGAGCAGGTGGGCTATTTGGGTGTCAACTCCCTTTATTTTCCAGCTGGCCCCGTTTCACATGTTGGAGTTGTGAGACTTGCTTTGAGGCCGGGAAATGACTTGAATCAAAGTTGTATTCTGTCCTTTGAAAGCATCTGGTGATGGGGTTGACATTTGATTTTGTGGCCTGCATGTTTAAGAAATGAGGAAATTGTGTTGTTTCCCTTTTTTGTATCCGGCTTACAAAGAAACAATGAAACATGTTACATTAAACATACTTTGTGGTTAAGACGCATGAGGAAATTGATTTAAATGTAAGATTATTAAATATTTTTAGAATAGAATTTGTACTTGGGGCCTAATAAAATACATAAATGCATAATCAACCAATGTATGCTTAGTGAAAGCCACTACAATTACAAATAACTAAAACCCAACAGATCCAGTAGAAATGTGCTGTTTAATGAGGCAGAGACAGTTTTGGCCTAGCCAGCTACGACCTGACAAGGAAATGAGAACAAAATGTATCCTGACATTTTTCTTTTTGTACTACTGATGCTCACTATACAGCAAAATAAATATATTCATAGCAGCAGTAGATATCAACTATTGATTAAATATGTATTTACACATTAAAATAACAGTAACCTGCTATCTGTGGCACACCTTGTTCTCTTAAAGGTACACGCACTCAATACAGCAGTTGCTCTGCTTACTTTTGCCAAATCATATGAGTAAAATTCTGCTAAGAAATTCAGACTGCTGAAACAGACGTGTCATGATCAGCTGATGGTTTTGTGAGATAAGACTCCTGGCTGTGAGTTGTTGGAATTACAAAAACTCACTGCACTTGTGATTGTTCAAGGTTAGAGAGTTAGAAAACAAGGCTTTGTTTTTTACCTCATAAACAATCATTTGCTGTTTTCTCAATGACAACCTCTCAATAACCCTGTTGGTTTGTGTTTGGTCTCCCTCCCTTTAACTTGACACACAACATCTCCCTAATCCTAAGCAGTTTGTGGTGCTGAAGCTCAGCCAAACCTTATGGAGTAAAGTAATCCGGCAGCCAACCATAACCGAACTGAACCGACCGTGGAGGTCCAGCCCACCCGGGTAGACCAATGATCAAGTCAGCGAGAAAGCAAGTAAGTTACTCATATAACTTAAAGTACTTAGCTTAGATAATATAGGTTAAACAACATACACGGCATATGGAATATTACTTACATAAAAATATCTATTTAGACCGTAACCCTGATATTTTCATCTCTCTAAAAATGTTGCTGTCTAACCCGAAGGGCCCTTACTTGTCACACCTTGGTGATGCACAATGTGACACAGACACAGTTTCCCCCAGTGGACTTTGTTGTGATACCAGGTTGGCAAAAGGGAAGGAAAATACTGTGTGGGAGGAACGGACTTAACCTGCTTTTGACGTGTTTTAAGAGACCACACAAACATGTTTCTTTTTTGGCCTGTTACAACATTCATTAGCAATGGCTGATAAAATCTGCCATTTCTCACCTTATCGGGCAAAATCAACAAAAGACACCGCTGAAAACTGAAAAGCCATTCCATAAATGTCGTATACACTGAATTTTGGTAATAAGTGTGACAGAACTCATATTAGAGCACCTGATCTAATTGCCTCTCATGTGAGATAATGTTGCAATGTAAAGCTCTGTCCACGCAGGCTTATAGTTTGGAAGTAGGGTATTTCTGGATAATGAGGTGTTGATACCAAAAACAGCAACAGGATGAAGAAGAAAAAAATTAAAAAATAAATTTGTATTAATCCATGGATATGATGAAATGTATCTGGGATGTAAACTTTATAAGAATCTGGACAACTAAACTGGAACATTACCACATTCACAGTGGGAGTTATTGTATCCTCTGTCTTGAAGATGGAGGCTTAATGGTAGTTCAAAATAATTGACAAATAATTAATTCTTGGAGACACAGAAAACAATCATACACACACACACACACACACACACACACACACACACACACACACTGTAGAAGGTGTATAAAACACAGCAGATCTCTTTTCCAGATGCTCTGTGACATCTTAAGTTGTCAAAACATGTACTTAAAGAACTTGGAGACTAACTTTGGTACACAATCAGGAGAAATCAGTGCAACGAGTGGAATTTAAAAAGGGTTTGCTTGAGCTCAGTCATCCTAGTGGTCCAGCTGGCTCTCCTTCCCCCTCACTGGCGCTGCTCTGCACCCTTTAGCACAATTACCCAGGGTTTGAGGGAGCGCAGTGAGGACTGGACTGCCCTTATACAATTACCAGCCGCTGTGAATATTAAAATATTATTAAAATGTCTGCCTCCATCTGCGCTTCAGTCCTGATTGCTATTTTAACCTCCGACTGGGGTGTGTGTGTGTGTGTTGAAGGGTGTGTGAAGGAGGGGGGTGCGGGGGGGGGGGGGGGGTTTGTCCTCTTCGAAACACCAACAAGACTGAAAGGGAAGGAGGCGCACTTTAATTCTCCTTCTGGATAATAAGGAGGATGGATAATGTATACATGGCAGATATTACTGTCTGGGCTATAATGTGTAACCACACAATTGTACATGCATGCACACACAACAGCAGAGACGCACACACTCACACACATATTAATCTAACAGAAGGAAGGCAGCAACACAGAGCTATTATATTTGAATCATCACGGATATCCCTCCTTCACACACACACGCGCACACACACACACACACACACACACACACACACACACACACACATATACACACACACACACACACAGAGTTCTAATCTGCTCTGATAGAAATACCGATGTGTCAAAGCCGTGAGGGCAACTCTTAAATCAAGTTGGGGAGAGGCGGAGGGACACAAGGAAGGAATGAAGGAATGACAGAGGAAAAAGATGGAGCAATTTGTAATGAAGGAATATATAAAAAAAAAAAAAATCTCGTCATTTTTATGGAAAAAAACTGGCAGCTGTGGTTGCCAGAAAGCTTTTGTAAAAAATACAGCAAGTACGTAAACTACTTTACATTACACATTTTTAATTTGACAGTTTGAGGCTGTTTAGATTTACCAAAATAAAACATTTAAACCCATAAATACAACAGCCCTTTTCCTGTCATATTAGCATGACCATGCTGCTATTAAACAGTTTGTTTAGTAAGATTTACATTAAGCTTTTGTTTACTGTACATTAACTCCTGTTTAATTTCACTATAAAATACCAACCAAACAACACTATTTAATTGTAAAAACCTCATTATAAAACTGTCAATTAACAGGTTTTTTTGCAAATTATGCTCAAACGTGGTTTTTAAATGTACTCTTTAGTGCAGTTTTTGTTAAAATCAAAACCATTTCAATATATATTGGCCAGATTGAACACTTGTATGTTTTATGATATATTTAAACTGTTTATAGATGTTTTACTTTTACCACAAGCATAAAAAATGTAACCAAGTGTACACGGACTAATAACTTTAAAAGCAAGAGTGGATATACTTTGAATTACTGTAAAGAAAGACAAAATAAATAAATAAGACAACAACAAAAATAATAACTGCCTTTCAAATAATGTCTTGACTTCAAAGCAGTTAATAGCAAAAGATGATGAAAGAAATCTGTCATTTGTCAACACATTCATGACATGTACTGTACAAATATTAAGAGAGAGAGCATGTGACAGATTTGTGATCATCTTATTGGATAAACACAAGAGCAATAAAACGAATGCATCTTTGTGTGAAACTTTCACTTGCCTTTACATACTTGCCTAAGTATGAAGAATTGGAACTCAGACAATGGACTCGCCCCCTCCTCCTCCTGTGTCGGTGCTGCTTTCAGTAGCACTGATCACAACATTTCATTACAGAGACTAAAACAAGTCTGTGGGATTAAAGGAACTGCACTCGGTTGGTTCAAATTATACCTATCAAATGGATTTCTGTTTGTTCAGGTCATTGATGACTCTTCCATGTGCACAAATTTAGTTATGGAGTTCCACAAGGCTCACTGCCAAGTCCAAAACGTTTCACCGATTAGGTTATATCTCTGAAACCGGAAGGAACCAATCAGACAAATTTCAAGAATGTCTCAAAGACAAAAATAAAGGCCTGGATGACCAGTAAGTGTTTACTTCTAAATTTAGACAAACCCAAAGTTATTGTACCTGGCCTTAAACACCTTAGAAACTGTATATTCAATCATGTAGTTACTCTAGAAGACATTACCTTAGCCTCCAGCACTACTGATGGAATCTTGGAATTATTCATGATCAGGATATAACCTTCAACACTCACATTAAGCAAGTTGATGACAGGAGAGATTGAAGGCTTACTTTGTGCTGTAAAGCTTACAGCAGAATTTCTACTGGGGATGGGTTTTTTTTCAGACAAACGGCAGGAATTGTGCAAAATTGCGCGCCCCCGCTAATATTGCAGGGATTGCTTGAACTTGGGTGAATTATTGTGATCTTAAGATTGTGACCAGCTGCATAACATTGGCATATTATCTCCTCATAAAGAATATGATTAATATAACCAGCAGACACCACAACATTAATAATAATTTGGAGTCATCTGTGTCACCTGATTAATCCAATATTCACTCTCCTTTTTTATTTGGTACCAGCTCATGATATAAACATCTGACCCATTAGTTTTTATGCATTATGTTCACCAGCAGCCCTCCAACTGTGTCTGTCAGCTGTTTGTGTATGTCTGTTTGTGTTTGTCTGTCGGATAGTGTACAGTGAGTTTTTCAGAGCTTCTTCACTGGAAACAACTGACTGCTGCTGCTGGCAATGAGTGTTATGAGAATTTTGAGACAAAAATGAGCAACTATCAAGTTAAGACAAAGTTCAGTTTCAGTGTTCATTGACTAACTCTTACATGACTAGATTGGTGATCATTTAGAATATCCTGTTCCCCGAAACTGCAAAAAAACAAAGACAAAACAAAGAAAACCTTTTTGTATTGTGCCAACTCACAACATTTGCCATCTCAGGGCACTTAACATATTAATGTCCTTACAACAGAACCTTACAACATTATTGAGAGGAACCCAACAATTCCCACGTGAGCAATCTCTTGGCGACGATGGGAAGGAAAAACTCCCCGTGAACCAAAAGAAACCTCAGACAGAACCAGGCTCAAAGGTGGGCGGCCGTCTGCCTCGACCTGTCGGGGTGAGGCGAGAGCGGAGAAAGATAAGAAAGGAATTTCAAACGCCTGAGATTGTCTCTTTTTGGGTCGTTCTACCTCATATTTATCTTGATAAGCATGTTGTATTTGCTAATTAAAGGATTTTTTTTTCTGAAACAAACCAGCTTTTAACAAATACCTAATATCTTGTGCTGTTGAGTCTTCCCGAGGTGTCGTGAGCTTAACTTGATGAAACACCGGCGAAGGGAGGTCCTCCACTACTCCAGTGAGATACTACACACTCTCACCGTGTTGCAAAGGCTTTGTTATATGTAGTTTCTACTTTGGCGTATGAGCGTAGCATGCATAGTGTTAGTAAAACGTTTGGCAGATGTTAAGTCAGTTGACCCTTGCGGTATTATTTTGCATTATTTTGGTTCTTTGTGTACTATAAAACATATGAATGTCTTAATGATAAAGCCTCACGACTTTAAAGAGGAACCCTACAAGTCTTACATGAGCAAGCACTTGGCAACAGTGGCGAGGAAAAACTCCCTTTTAACAGGTAAGAGTGGAGTTGCAGTTAGCCTCCTGCTACCTGCAACGCTGCGAAGAGGCACTGTCCCTGCTTATCCTGAGCAGTTGCCCTAACATATCCCTCTGCCTCCTCCTCATGACGCACTTGATCACTAGTTTCTTCTTTTCTGCGGTGCCAGCCTTACTCCACATTGGGCCTCCTGGGCTCGGTCCTAAGCCTTGCTGTACCCTGCCCACCACCTCTGCCTTCCTTACTGCTTCCTTTGCCTTTCCTGTCCTTTGTGCTGGTGCCAACTTCCTCACTACCTCATCTTTGCCTCCTGCTAACTGCAACTCCACTCTTACCTTATCACACTTAAAGCCCTCTGTTTGGCTAGACAATGGTATGGATGCCGTGTCCATACAATTGTTAGGATCTTTGTCTGCCCTGTATTGTTTCCCTTTGTTTCCCCTGACCTCTTTTCCCTGTGTGTTCTGTCATCCCCTGTTTGTTGTTGTCGTCCACGTGCTCTGTGGTTGGTCTTTGTCTGGAAGGCGTGGTTTTCCCCGCTACCGCCTCCAGACACATCAAGTTAACTACCACCACCTGGCTGGCTGGCACAGCGGTTCCTGATTTCACTAATCACCTCCTGGCTGTATATCTACCCCGATCATACACTCCACCTTTGTCAGTCGACTCGCCTTGGTACCACGTTACCTCAGCCCTGTAACTTCTCTCGACCTGTTTTGGTTATCCAGTTCTGACCTCTTTCTCTCCTGTGACCTGTTCAGTTACCTGCCAGTTTGCCTGCCGCCGGGTTGTGTCATCAGTGTGATCTACCTGCTCCGAGCACGGAGACCCTCCTCCGGAGGAGCCGCAGTTAATCCTCCGCCTCCTGTTCCCCCACTAGGAGGAAACCACAGACTTTGAGCCTGTTTCTGACCAACCTCCCTGTAATAATAAAGTCCAGTTCTGTATCTGAGCCCTGTCTCAGTGGTTACTATTGGATCTTATCCTGCACTCCTGTGACAACAATGCTAGACTAATGAGGCATCGGGGAACCCCTATCCACTTCCTAATATATAAACTAATCAGTCTCTCCAGCCTTTCTGTCTTAGAAACCAAACACTCATGTACTATCAATGGCCACATTACCGTTGACAACAGCCCAAACTGTAGACAAAACAAACACTTAACACTTAAGCTTTCCCAGAAGTCCTGACTTATTTATTCTTTATAAACCTTCACAGAACATCTCTCTACAATCTGCCATGATCCATATCTCAAACCTCTGCCATGCTGTGGTCACATCAGCTCTGGTGGAACACCTGATCCTGATATGTGGAAAGTACTCCTTCACTAGGTTACCTGTCTTTCTTCTTTAGTCGTCTTCCTCCGTTGCTTCTTTAGCTGCCTTATTTCCTTTACTAACCTCTCTGTTTCTTTCTGTCTTCTGGTTTAACTACCTCTTTACCCTCCGCTTTCCTTTTCATCAATACTCCAAATCCATCAACACCATACTGGTGGCTAACATCTCCTAGTTTCTCTAATTTAGCTTTCGCTGTTCCTTTCGATCTCTAACAATCCTACTAAATCTATAATCAACGACTGCCACACTTTACTCTCATCTGCTTTGGGCCACCTAACTCTCCGTCTATAATCACAACTCCTTTCACTACCCCACTGGGCCTCCTTCACACCCCTCTCGTCAGTACGATTTGACTGTTGATTTTCTTACAATTTAGAATTGCCAGTTAACCTTGTGGGGATTTTTTTCAAGTTCAGGGGTCTTGGGATCGCCTCTCTGCTGTTTGCAGATGATGTGGTCCTGTTGGCCTCATCAGACCGTGACCTCCAGCACTCACTGGGGCGGTTTGCAGTCGAGTGTGAAACGGCGGGGATGAGAGTTAGCACCACCAAATCTGAGGCCATGATGCTCAGCCGGAAACCAGTGGATTGCTCCCTCCAGGTGGGGACGGAGTGCCTTCCCCAAGCGAAGGAGTTTAAGTATCTCTGGGTTTTGTTCACGAGTGAGGGTAGGATGGAGCAGGAGATCGACCGGCGGATCGGTGCGGCTGCAGCAGTAAAACAGTCGCTGCACCGGACTGTTTTGGTGAAGAGACAGCAGAGCCGAAAGGCGAAGCTTAGTTTACCGGTCGATCTACGTTCCGAACCTCACCTATGGTCACGAGCTCTGGGTTGTGACCGAAAGAACGAGATCGCGGCTACAAGCGATTGAAATGAGTTTCGTCCGTAGGGTGGCCGGGCTCAGCCATAGATATAGGGTAGGGAGATCGGACATCAGGGGGGAATTTGGAATAGAGCCGCTACTCCTTCGCGTCGAAAGGAGTCAGCTGAGGTGGTTCAGGCATCTCATCAGGATGCTCTTGGGCGCCTCCCACTGGAGGTTTTCCGGGCACGCCCAACTGGCAGTAGACCCCCGGGAAGACCCAGAACACACTGGAGGGATTATATCTCCCATCTGGATTGGGAACGCCTTGGGATCTCTCAGAATGAGCTGGAAAATGTTGCGGGGGAGAAGGAAGTCTGGGCCAACTTGCTTGGCCTGCTGCCAAATCCCGGATAAGCAGAACAGAATGGATTGATTGATGGCATTTTTTGCGATCAATCAAAGGGAAGACATTCAAACTCGACACAGAAAGGCCCCAGCCAACCAGCAGGTGCAAACCAGGGAACTTCTTGCTGTACCCTAACCTACCGTACCCTAATGAAAAAATGCCTCAGATGCCGTGACCCTAAAACTATGATACGAACCTAAAAAGTGCAAGTGAACCATAGACGTTTTACAATATAAGATTGACAAAAAGCAGTTATTCTTCTTCTCCTCCGCCTCTTCCTTCTCATTCTCCTCTTCCTTTTCCATTTCCTTCTTCTTCTTCATCTTCTTCTTCCCCTTCTTCACCTTCTCTTTCACCTTCCCCTTCTCCTCCATCTTCTTGGTCCCCTTATTGCCTAAAAGTAAAGTGACATTAAAACATAAAGCATCTTTCAAACAAACAACAACTGACATAAACAAATGAACAATACAAGTGGACTTTCGGTTTCTTACCGCTTATGCTGGACTCGTCAGAAATCCAATCTCCAAAGTCCAAAGTCCTGAGGACTTCTTGATTAGCTCAGCCTGTAAAGTAAAAACACACACACACACACACACACACACACACACACACACGGTTGGTGTATTAAGACTGTGTTGCCCTGTAAACGTCACACAGAGCGGTACACATACTCCCAAAGCTGCTTCTATTGCAGTCAAACTGAAGTATTTCTTCAAACAAGTCATGATTGAGAAAGTCATCTTACCTAACTGCTGTCTCCTCATCTTCCAACAGCGGTGTGTTCTCAGGAGCAGCAGGCTCCGCTGAAATTACATCTGGTGGGATTGTGGGAGATGGAGTATGGTCACCCTCCTCCTCGGCAGCAGCTGTCAGCTGAAAACTAAACACCCACATTTAGCGTATTAAGACTGTTGTTGTCATGATATCTGAACAGAATCCTGTAAGCTTCATAGAGCGATACACATACTCCCAAAGCTGCTCTCACTGCAGCCAAACTAAACTATCTCATCATCTGTCTGAGAAACAAGTCATGACTGAGAAAGTCATCTCACCTAATTTAAGCACATCCATGTTAATGGACATCTTTAACAACCATGTACTAATATTAGTAATTACCAACGTGAAGACCCTTAATAAATGTTAACAAGAGACATGTTAACAGTTATGTAATTCTTATTATTGTATTAATTAACTGTTATTCAAGAGCATCTTCATAAACATTATATAATGTGTGAATTAATACCTTAGTTACTGAAATATAAACAACATTAGTAAATGATTAATAAACATGAACTTATTGTTAATACATTGTTAATACTTATTACTATATTAACTAATACTATTTATTGCACCCGTTTTGAAAAGTGTTTGTGGTACTTTTGTTGAACACTTCTTCCACTTCTACTTACTGAGAGCTGTGATAGTCCTTTGTGATGACCGATGATGAGTGAGGACTTGACTGGGACTGATCCTCTCAGTCTCATCTACTCTTAGCGTGGCCTTCAGAAGCTCGATGCATTTTTCTGCATCTTCAGACTCTGCGTTTTCTTCCGTCTTCAGACACACCGAGTTTAGGAAAAAAATCACGACCGGTCAAGTCACCCTTATGATTCATGAGTAAACAGTCATAAATCATGATAATGAAAGTAAGAGTAAAAACCTTCATGCTTACTTTTTTCAGATCATCCAGAGTTTGAAACCGGCTTCTCTCCTCTGCAGTTGTAAATCCCCAATAATCCAAAGGCATCTAAAACAAGATTCAAGTTCCTCTTAATATATCTAAATTATCAATTGTTAAATGTTGGGGAGTGGTATCTCCGTTATTGAAGACACTGGTAAATATTAAAAACCCGTAGAAAAGTTAGAGGTTTATTGTGCTTGAGCTTCCAGGTTTTGGACTTAATCCTGTTGAAATATGTCTTTGTGTGCTTCCCTTTGTCAAAAACGTGGTCTTCTGGCTGCCCCAGCAGTTCAATGATCTGCCGTAGCTGCAGATGAAACAAAGCCATGCAACTTTAAACTTTTTGTCAATTTGCTAATGCTAATCAGTCCTGTTGTTGCCAACATACAAAGTTATTTACGCCCCTAAACATCATGTCAGAATCTTCAGGAAGATAACAAAGAGTCCAGCTGGAGTAAATGACTTACTGCTATATGTTCATTGTCTTCTTCATTGAAGAGTACATAGCCAAGGATCCTGGCAGCCATGACACAGCCCAATGAAAACATATCAGTGGCCTCAGAAAATGGTCTGTAGAGTAGTTTAAACGTGTCCATTGCTTGGCTTTCTGTCTGATGGTGCTGTATTCATACCTGCTGGACGATGGTTATGTCACTCAGAAGCAGAGGGCCACTGTTGGGCAGCGCCATGAATTTGTAGAGGCCAGATATCCAGCGGCTCGAACACCAGCACTCTCCCACAAGTCAAGTTTAAAACGCCAAAACACTTGACTATATTATGCTGGTTGACGCTGTGGCGCTTCAAGACTTTCAGCATAGAAATCTGAAAACATGATGAGTTTGACAGAATTTGTTTTTTACTGATAATTCACATGGTCAGGGTTGGACAGTATTAAAAGGCAGATTAGTATACTGTGTGCTTCAGACTCACTACAGAAATAGTTACAAATTCTAATGTTATGTTTAATAGTTAAAAAAAATCTGAATGTATTATTTAATACCTAACTAATGAGATTTGCCTTTTTGCACTTGTGTTATGATATATAATTAACTAAATTCCTGGCACTTACTGCCCCTCTGACGATACAATATCTTTCACAACCTGATGTTAAAATAAAGAAAGAGTCTCACCTCTCGTCTGGTGTTATTGTCCTCCCAGCAGGGGATCTTCAGTTCCTCGTGATCTTGTTCCAGCACTTCATCACCGTTCCAAAGTCTCTCTCATCCACAGTCTCCAGCAACTTGTATTTGGGGAGAGTTCGAGGGGGCTCTCTTCTTCGTCAGAGGATGAGAATGACTCGTATTTTCTGTCAGTCATTTTTGTTACTCAAGAAGCTGAAAAATAAAAATGATTTAGGGACAACGAGAGTGATTTAGGTCCTTGACTATAAGTTGTGCTTATTTATTCATTTTTTCGAGCATCCATTTTACACTGAACATTTAACAACATCGCTCCGGTTATTCAATGATGAAGATGATCATATAATTTAACTGTGGTTTAATCTTCACTGTCCATCTTTCTGTTGCTTAACAAATCTGAAAGTATTTCCAGCAGGTTTGGGGACTTTTGTTTAACATAAAATTGCTACTGGTAAATATCCAATGGAAATTGTTCACCTATTTGAAAAAGCAAAGATTTAATCCTCTTTTTGAAAGAGTGCCTACTGATGAATGTGACGTATTCAAACAGATTACACACAAAATGTACATTTTGTAGTTATTTTTCGTGCATTCATCTGTAATCTTTACCCACTTTATCCTGTACTGGATTATTATTGCAACAACACCTGGTCCGTGGGGTAAAACTAACCTGTCTCACGACAGTCTACACCCACCCAACTACATCCAAGAGAAAGAAACAGTGACTCACTGTATCACAGAAGTTAATTCACACTTCACTTGGTTTGTTGATAGATATATAGATTGCTTGGTTAATAAATACATTGCTTAGTTGGTTGGTCTTGCTAGCTCAAGTGTTGTTGTATAACCAAAAGCTTCCTCCGGAAAGAACAGATTCGACACAGGACTGTCTTATGTGTCATCATAGTTCTGGAGCTCTCTGTGATGTCACAACTGATATATAAATCATTGAAGAATAGACTCGGAAACATTCAACAATTCCTGCTTTCACTTTAATTAAATTGTGTGTATTAATGGTGGATCAATAGAGATACTAGTATGGTCATTCATATATATATATATATATATATAGAGAGAGAGGGGGGAGGGGGTCTTAGCAAGTCCTACACTGTTCAGCGTTACATACAAAAGAGGAAAAGTTAATTAACACAATTTCCTCTCCATATTATCCACGCTTCACACTCGAACTTCAAACTGTTATTAAAAGTAATGCTGCACCCCGAACATTCACACAGTAATTACACAAACACACATACAGTTACTCATAGCAACCCAACTCCCCATTGATTATCAGTCATGTTCATCTCAGCAGATGAAGAAGATGTGACGACTAGTTCAGCACCACAGTCGCATCTGGTCCACACACGTGGTCGGCTTAACCACTGAAGTGAAATATTAGAGGGAGAAAAAGACTATCGTTTGTGGCTGCACTAATAAATCACAGAGATATTATGAAAGTGGGGATTGAAGGAGAGGAGAGGAGAGAGACTTTTTAATTATGACTTCAACATCAAACTCCAAACACGTCTCAGAGGAAGCTGCATAATGATCACATCTCCCTCTTTTTGTCTTGTTGGAGCTGAGGAATGTTGATTTATTTTATCGTTATGATTATTTGTATGGTTAAATTAATCAAAAGATAAAGATACTGCTGGACAGAACAACAAGCAGTGGAGAGAATCAACCTGAGAACATTTCAGTAACTACGCAGGGTGAACGTTTTATTCTCATACTTAAAAAAAAAAAAAAAGATTTGTGGTGTCAAGTTACTCAAATTCAAGTGATTATCTCAACTTTAATCAATGGAGGTTTTTGAGTAGTTTTTATTGAGTGTTTTCCCATTATTATGGTAATGACATAATTTGAAAAAAGGAAAGATAAACAATGTAGACAATCCTTATATATAGGTTTATATTAACTACTTAATACTAAGCTCATTATTAAGTTATTAATTAAGCCTAATATAAACATAGTAACCTTTATGCATTTCATGGAGTGGTGAAAGAATGATTAAAGTGATGTTTATCTCATATAAGCAGTAGTTAGGTAGAGGTTTATCTGCTTGAGTAAAGTATTTTATGGATCTGCCCTCAATAGAAAGCCTATTATTGTTAGGTCATTATATATGTGGTTTCAGGGTAAAAGAGTTCACAACAGACCTAAAAGCAAAATCAGTTACATCCCCTGTATTTATTGTACCAAATACACTTACAACATACTTCAACTAAATGTGCAACACCTTGAGTTTTTTTTGTTTTGTTTTGTTTTTGTTTTTTTGGTAGGGGGGGGGTATATTTATCATTATATTAAATAACCTATGTGCTCTGTGTTTGTAAAAATGGATTGATTAAAACAACAACAAAATAAAGTTTCTGACTAACCAATTGCTGTACTTAATGTAGCAGTCCCTGCAGTTTAAAACTGTGGCGGCTGTGCAGCTTTGCACATAAATAAAATCAGTCACAGTTTAGGGCCACAGCTTTTTTTCTCGCTGCCAGACTTGTGATTATAATTTAAGTAATAACTGTATTAATTTATCGTTAGTGTGATCTCAGCAGGACTCCTACATCTTTACTAAGTATTTATATATTGTGTCATTAAGTACATGTTGTAGTTGTGTGATTTCAAGTCCTGCTTCTCATGTTGTCCAACAAACTGAAATAAAGTTAATTTTAGGAAATACATAAAAATATAATTTGAAAAATGTTCATATTATACTGTACTCAGATAATTAATTGTCTTTAACAGAGCAGCCCACAGTAGAAGTGTATAGAAACAGACACATATTGTACACACACAGGGACCACATCAGCGTCCCCCTCTTTTTCTTTCTTTACCCCTAATTCTCTTACACTTCACCCCTCTGTCCCCCTCCCCTCCCAGCCTCCCCTTTGTTCTGTGCACTCCTATTTATCACGGTGTGAAGGTTGAAAGAGATATTATTATGGGGTGTCGGGCTGGAGAGAGGAGACAGGGGTAGCCACACGGATCGCGTGGGGAGAACGCGGGGCTAATGACGGGAGGACAGGCATGGTCAGTGGCCTGTGGTACCCGCTGGATGTGATAGATGGAGAGCGGAGAGAAAACAGGAGGAGAGGGGAGGGAGGAGGAGGAGGAGGAGGAGGAGGGCAGGGAGTCCTTCCCTCTGCCTGTACATTTTTTTTTATTGTTTCTAGGAAAGGACTTTGCAACATTTCTTCAATGGAACTATGGCAGAAGAAAATATTTTGAGGGGAACCTGATTACCAGCAGTGTTTGTATTGTTTACGGATGCTTCATCACATTAATAACATAAATTTATGGTCGCTGTAGATTATCAGTAGGTATTTATCACGAGTTACCACTAAACATCTATCTTAATTGCATGTTAGCATTTCATCTGCTGCTACACTTCCTTTCTAAAACTCCTCCAGCTGAGTCTCATTTTCATGGTACCGGCTTCAATCTTCCCGTGTTATGGCCTGAAGTTGTGTCCTTCACTCAGAAATATGTTTTAGTTCATTTTAGTTACTTTCTTGGTTGTTTGGTTTAAGACCCGAATATTTCCACCTCACATTTACAAGTACAAAAGGAACTACAGTTTGTGTTTCTTGTTCAAAAGCAGAGCTGGATTTACCCGCTAATGGGTCAAAATGTGGCATTGAGCCCTGTTTAAGAACCTGCTCTTACCCGTCTCTAAGCAGTTTGTACAGTTACCAACCCTACTCTGAGACAAGAATGCCAATATTAGATAGTTTAAAAAAAAAAGGGAGAAAAAAAGGGATTATGCTTTATGATATAGTTATTTTACATACAATGCCAACATTTAACATTTTAAAAATATTGCTGCTTTGTACCATCTGGTTGATATAGTGTGGTTATGAATACAAAGATTAAGTTGTTGTTTGGCAACCAAGACACTTGACTAACATCAGAAAAATATAATGTCTCCATGCTGAGCTTCAATGGAACTGTAACACAAAGTGGGGATAACTCAAAAGACTGTTAACTTTGATAGCCTATGTATTTTATTACAGAACAAACATTGTGGATTTTTTACCAATAGTGTATAACTTCCATAAAAGCAAGGAAGAAAGGGATTTCTTTTCAAATGGACAAAAACGAAAAAACCATTGTAGCTACTAAGATGTGTTTCTGTGTACCGGTAGTGATCTGAGGATTCTTTTATTATGGACTTAACACAAAGTGTGAAACTATGCTTTGAGAAACTTATAATATCAGCTCATATTGTGTTCAAACATATTCCTAAACAATAAATTTGAGTTATATTAGCACAGACCAGTGGGAGGCCCGTTCTGAGGCTTCAAGGCAGTTGCCCCTGTGTTCAGCCTGTTACTGATTTTTCTTTAAAGCCATTGCCCAAAAGAAGGTGCTGTTTGACATTGTCTCTGTCTGCAGGTCATGTGGGGGTTGTTGGATGGAACAAACACAGAACTATCACCTGTGTTTGAGTATGTGAGGAAAATAAACTTCAACGACGGTTTCTTTTAAGTATTTGAAGTAAATCACGTATGTAACATATTTAGCTTGCAAAATGAACAAATGTCAAGCTATTTATTTAAAATAATACTTATTTTTCAACCCAAACCATGAACTTTTCCCAACCATTATTATTAGTTTTGGTGACTAAACCCAAGGAAATTGAGACCACGTCACATTCAAACTAAACCAAGATATTTGTGTAAATCTAACCCTGTGTTTTTTGTTGCCTATACCAGAGTTACCTTGTGTGTATTTCTGAAATGTGACAAAACAGCAGTACTTGATACCCTGGGATGAGAATGGGTTACTAGAAAAGTCTGAAAATCATACAAGGAACCTCCAAAGTTTCCTTCTGCATTGGCAGGGATATCAAGTCACATTACTTCATAACTATTTTATTATCTTTGTTTCCTACATGTACTTTAGCTGAGCATTTAAAATGTTCATGTTTTTCATTTTCTTTACAGTGTTGTTTTTACAAAATGTTTCTAGTGTTAATATTTGACCAATCAGCTCTGTAATTACCAAAAAGTAATGAAATCAGTGTTTTCCATATCTGCTTTGCATGGCCTTGTTTGGTGTAATTACATGCTTTCTGCATAATACTGTATTTACATAATGCTTCTAATGATAATATTAGCCCACTTTTGTTAGTGCTCCTGCTTTTGTTATTAGCAGCAAAAGAGCAGGGAAAGAGAAATTAATTTCAATAATCATCCATGATGAGTAATAATCATAAATATTTGATAAAATACAATCTTCAGCTTCCTCTCTGGAATCACAGTGGATGGTTTGATTGCTCAGAAAAGCAGCAGTTGTATTTGTTTGTGTTATGAAAAATTAATCAAGGCAAAATTCATTAACTTTGCCATTCATTTAATCTCACCTTCTACACTTTGTAAATAAATACAATATATACCCTCTCTCTCTCTCTACTCATACACACAAGTGTAGCCTTGTCTCGAAACAATATAACAAAGAAGGCAGATGAATATAAAGGCTGGATATCAGACTATTCATCACTAGATGATTACGGGCTGACAGCAGTAATTGAAAAACACTTATTGGAGTGGTTGGGGAGGAGGGCTGGTTCAGTCCCATCAGACAAAATAACCCTTCGAGGGTAAGAGCAGTCTAAAGGTGATGATAAATTGACATATTTTCAAAAGGCAAGGTTTTTTTTTTCTTGTTTTTCCTCTTAGAAATGTATATTCAAGACAAATAAACGTTCTCTTTTGGATATTTAAAGAAGCATATTCGAAATAAGTGCCTGTGATAGTTTCAAATTTTACATCTGGGACAATGCATTTAATTCTGCACAGAAATATATGGTGCCCTCAGAAGGGTGAATCCAAGTGACTTTGATTAACCCCCTGACTTTTCCAACCAGAGATTCTCAGTGAAGCATCTCCACTTCCATTGGACAGTGCCATGAGATTGGTAGAGGTATGGTTCTTAGAGGAAACAACCAAATCCCATTGAAAAATAACAGTAATGCAACTTAAAAGAAAAAAAAAAACCACACAAACCAACATAAGATGGAGATTACAAAATAATTTTGAAATGCAGCAACCTTAGTAATAATAGTAATCCACACTGATGTACCCACATTATTTTAACATTTGCACACCAATTTTCACTCACATCTGCCAGCAAAATGGCCGTAGTCTAGAGGCCTACCTGAAAAAAATGCTATACTAAATGTCAGCTTATTGTCATAGTCTTTATAGAATATGTTATTATGTTATTAGTATATGTTTAAAATGTTCCTGTGCTTATATGGAAATTCAAAGGCTATGAACTCTGAAATCATACATTACTGTTTTGCTCCGTGATGTTAGAATCTCTAAATTTTGCACACTGCGTGATTTTACTTTGTGATTGTTAACAAAATCTGATCCAGTTTGACCTACTTCGATGCAACGTAAAATATAATCCGTATAACAATTATGATGTGTGTTATTAGATTTGGAGAGAAATAAATAAACTAATAATCTATCCTGAATGTGTCTTTTGTTATAATGTACCAGCTTCAGGATCATATTGTGTCTTTTCAGTTTTCTGTTATCAGCCCAGATTTATGTCATTCAGAAGCAATTTTTTAACTCTTTTTTCACTTTGAATAGGTTTTAATGACAAAATCTGACTTTTTATCCAGAATAAGTGTTTAAATGTGGGTATTGGCCTCAGTCTTCCTCCAACTCTACCCTTTCTCTCTGTCTTCTTCCTCCTGCTGTAATATTTCACGCCCTCCTCTCCTTACAGTAAGCGTCATGCTCAGCTCCTGTGCCAACATATCTATCAGGATGCTGTTACTTAAGAAGCCATCCATCTCTCCGAGCCAGCTATCCCTGATATTCAACACGGCCAATACTTAACAGTGCTTTTTAACCAACTAAGACATCATCATTACTTTGAGGGATAGGGTCTCTCTGAGTGGAGTTGTCCTCCTATTTCATCTCTCCTTCGCCCATTCTTTTGTCCTCTCCCCAACTCTCTTGTCCCCTGTCCCTCACTCTGTCATTCTCATCTCCAGAGGGCTCCATCACTTTATGTCATGTCCTCTGCAGTGTCTTGTCCTGTGTAATGAGGGTCTTGTACCATTACATTTCAACAGCGTCCTGTCCTGTCCATTTCTGTCTCCTTCCATGTAATGCCTGCCCTTCATCATTAGGCAGCTATTGTCTTGTCATACAACATCTTGTACATCTATGCACTTAACAGAGAAGCAATTACTGGATGGCCACCATCACAGTGACTTGCAGGAAATTCAACTGAGTATATAGAGTAGATAGCCCACAGGCATCTTTTGTCAAAAGGCCACATTTCATGTCTGATCATCTTAATTATTTGATTAAGTACAATGTATTCATAACCAAATAGATATACAGTATATGAAATGACTTTAGAATTACACAGACTGTTTTATATGATTTGTCATTCTTCGGTCATGAATAATAAATCTATGATCTAATTTCATGCATAACATACATTACTGTTACCTGGTAAAACCTGGAGAAACACACATGTAACTAATGACGCTTTGACCGGTTTTCTCTTCTATGTTTACCAAGTCAAAATGCTGTCTATCAGAAAGATCTATACTAAAGCCTCAAGTTATGTAATCAGTTCACACACTGGTGAAACAAACCTAATCCTGGGTTGTCTTGAACCCCATGATACATACAGTCAAAATCAATGACAATTTAAACACAGCCTTCCTCACCGGGAGGAAATGTCATTTGCCATCACTGTACTCTTTACATCCACTTTATCCACTATTTTCTCAATCTCAGTGTACATTATTTATTTCAACAAAACAAACAACCCATAAGGACATGGACAAGAGAGATGACACTGATAACCAGAGGCTGAAGGGGAAAAATAACTGCCAGTACACTGCTTATTCACATGTTGGCATGTGTATCTGCCATGTATCAGCAAATCATTAAGTATTCGATACAGATTTTTTTTACACATAATAAAAGATATTTATAATTGATGTTCGCAACATACACAAAAGGGTACACCTATTTCAATTATTACAGTTATAAGACTATCGGTCCAGAAACCTAATATGTTGCTCGACAGTGAAATGCTAAAACGGCTTTTAATTTGAAACAAGGGATTTAAATTTGAAACGGATACAGGAAGTCACAGCATTTGGCCGACCAAAGAAAGAGTCACGGTACACCAAATAGCATACCAGTTATTATATGGGAGTACAAATACAGGACAAATATTATACAGGAGTATTTTTTATAGTTTCAGTGTGTAGGATTTTGGGGATCCATTGGTAGAAATTAGTGTATAATCACTGAAACATTGAATCTTTTGTGTTTTCATCACATTAGAATGAGCTTTCCACATCTACATAGAGAGCAGGTCCTCTTCTACAGACGCCACCATGTTGCACTGCCATGTTTCTACAGTAGCACAGAAAGGACAAAGCAGCGGTTCATTTGCTCCTCTTGTTTTTCCTTTTTTTTATTTGCATTTGCTCCTCCAGTTTTTTTTCTTTTCCCTTTTTCTTTTCCAGGTAAATCCTTTTCTAACACTCTTCTGCCGTGGCCCGTTAATGCATGCATCGCTCATCGACTCTCTCTCTCTCTCCCTTTCTGATATATGGATGTTGTCGATCTTCTCGTCTCCACTCCCACTTTGTCTCAGGGAAGGTGACAGACCACAGATGGCTGTCTTTGATCTGCCATAACGAGCATCTCCATGTCAAATTACAAGGGAACAGACAGGAGAAGAAGGAGACACTCAAACACAAAACAAAACAAGATAAAATAGATAAAGAAGAAGGTAGACTGGGCTTGGGAACGTGTGTCCCTGTGATCACAGCAAATGAGGCCCTCATCGTTTGATCACTTTATCAACAGAGACGTCACCGCTACCTTTGCAGATGAGGACTGAAACTAAGAAATTTTAAAAAGCCAACCATTGATGAAATGCTCGGCAATCCATTTCAATAGCTGTGTTGTAATTATCCCTCACAAGTTTGGAAAACAAGAAGTCCAAAGGAAAAGAAAAGAAGGAGCATTCTAGGAAATTACATGCATCACATGCAAACCAATGCAAACATGTGTGGTGTATATTTTGCAGCACTTAGAGAATCATTGGAATTCAAATTAAACTTAATGGGTGGACACTGTGCTTTATGTGGCAAATTGTAGATTAAGATATTTTAAGTAAGCCTAATATATATAAAGCAGAGAAAATTGTTATTTATTTTTTTCATACGAGCTGTCAACCAACTGTTTTCCACAGTTTTAAGTCATTCTAGAAAATAGACAATGTCATAAGGGACATCTCAGCTTTGGCTTTTAAACAGCAAATGTATGTTAGCAAGTCAATGTTACAAAGGAATTGGCCACATACTGAGCATACATGGAGGAAAAAAAAGAGACCCAGTTGCATTATGGGAATTGTAAGATCCAGTATTACAAGAGGTTGCTAGGCAGTGAAAGTCAGGATATCTCAGCATCAATTTTAACCATATTTCAACTATTGAATATGTCTCACAAGTTGGCCAACTTCACAGAAGATAAACACTGAATTGCTGGAGCACTTTAACCTTCGTTCAGTTAAAATATGAAAACATTTTTCTGAGGACTGCTTTGATATTTTATGTCATTTGGATGTCGAAATAAAAGGTTACAGTGTATGAACATGTAAATACATATTGGTATAATTCTGTTATTAAAGTCTTCATACAATTTCAGCTAAATAAGCTAAAATTATGATGAAAAAAAACACTTAAAAAAAGTTCATGATAAAAAGTAAAGGGGATCCTGCAAGTTGATTTTTTTTTTAATTTTTTTTAATTTTGACTGGGAATCACACAATCCACTGTGTAAACCATTACACCTCCGTGCTTTGCCATCTCTCTCTCTACAGTATGTTCCCTCTCACTCTCTCGGTGTGTGAATATGGAGTGATGGTCCTGCCCACAGCTTGGCTCAGGCCACTGTCTTACTGTTAAGAAGCAGCCATTTGAAAACACGGTCAATCTCTCTCTCTCTCTCTGTCAGGCTTTTGGCAGCTCGTGGGAGGTGCTAATGGAAAAGCTCCTGCTCCTGTTCCCCTTGTTCACCACACTAATGTGAAAGGCACCATCCATGTTACAGCTGTGTGTTGCCATGACCAGGCCGCCCTGTCATAGTCCACTGGTCACCCAGCTAATGGGCCGACCACAGAGGAGAGAGGCGGGTTATAACAGATGGAGGCAAAGAAAAGACTTCTGTCAAGTGCCGCAGAAAAAAAGCAAGAAAGTACAGATCTCATTTACTTATTTGACAGGACTTTCAGAAAAAGCACCCTTTTGAATTTGTAGAAAAGTATACTTAGTTCTCTGCTATTACTGTCCATTTTATATTGTGTTCAATGTGACCATTTCATGCAGGAAAGAACTGTGATGCTTTTTTCCTTCATCATTTTCATTTAATTCAATAAATTAAGTTATCAGTAACTATTGATGGTTTTAACAAGGAATGAAAAAAAAAACATCAAATGTGTCATTTATGAAATGATGAATACAGATAATGAACTAAAGATTCCATACATAACTCCATATTCTCTAGTGGCCTCCTAACTGGTGTACCGATATTAAAACTTGCTGTTTTAAATTTGTGCTCAATATATGTTTGTCTGTAAATATAGCTATTTTTAGGGTATCTTCTGTATCTACAATCATACACATTGTGTGTTTTGAAAAGTGTAAATTAGAGTGAAATAAAACGAGATTTACTTGTCTCCTCTTTGATTGGGACGCCCTGCCCTCCAAGGCTTTTAATTTGAAAGGGAAATTGTGGCATTAAGACGACCAGTAGTGTAACGTTGATCCTTCACTAACTCAGTGACACTCAATAGCTTTATAGTTCTGGCCTTGTTATTGCGGTCCAACCTAAACGTGTGTTTATGTTATTAACCTAATTAATGTGCACCGGTTTCTTTTCAGCTCAGTGCAAGAGTCTTTGCTGCATTTTGCAGTTATTGATGGTTGCATTAGTTTCTGTCCTCTGATCTCTGTGTTTTCAAAAGAGCTTAAACTCTGCTACACTCACACAGAGCAAATACAGGTGAAGGAGAATGAGGGAAGACTTTCCACTCATTAATCAACAGCCTCGACTTCTTTATCTTCTTAGACAGATTAAAAAGTAATAAATAAAAATGCTGAAATGGTTTGCCAAATATAATTGGGAGGTCGTTAATATACCTGGGTAGCCCAGCCAAGTGAAGTCTGTGTGGGAAACACTGATATCTTATGAAACATTGTGATCAAACGATGTTGATAATGTGAATGTAAGCGGGTATTTTCTTTTTAAAAATTGCAAAAATTGCATGAATAATATTATATCCTAATTCCCAACCTCAACAATCTGTTCCATTCTCTTTGTTGGCACTATGGCTAAAAGCAGTCATTGCGGGTGTTTTTTTTGTACTCCTCTTCCCAGATATTTAAACAGTGTCTCTGATGTTAGTGGAGTTTGCTAAGAGAAAAGATAACATGAAGAAAGTTAAGGAAAGACTCTCCGTAGTTTTCCTTTGAAGTTACAAACAACTACAAAACCCTTTGCTCACAGAAGTTGAATGAATGAATATAAATACCGTAACTGGACAGCTGTGGTCTCCTATTTGGGACACAGTAAAATAACAATAAAAGTTACCAAGGTGCAACTCAAAAATGTACAAATCCAAACAAGCTGCACTGGAAGAATGCACAAACAGTTACACAATCTAATCACAAAGAATGCATGCCTTCAGTTTAAAATATGACACTCAACTACAGCTTAACAAGTAAATACTGCTTACTTAGTATCTCAAACTTTACACACAATCTTACTGTTGGATTTCACAACAGCTGGTATAACTCAATTCAAAAGTTATAACGTATACTGGTAATAAATACATTCTGCTCTCAGTAGCTTTTTAGAGTTGACTTTTTCTAAAGAACCATTATGATCCCATACGTACACATTGAATGCAACTTTACCACTAAGATGTATTACATTCATGTTCATTTTTCCTTTCATGTTGCTGTCTGTTCAGGGTGCACCTCGACTTCGTCCAAAGTCAGCTGAGAAAGTCTGCCTTACCTTGACTCTGTACAGCAGACAACAGGTATAGATGATGGATGGATGAACTTTCATGCATTGGGATTTACTCTGAATATAACTTGTTTTTTGCTTTCATTATTTTCTAAATGAAAAGTGTTATGTGTGACTATGAGTTAGCAGTAAGCTCTACTTATTTCAACAACACAACCGCAAGAAGACACCTTATCATACGTTAGTGTGTGAGTGAGTGGCTGTGTGACTCTGTGTCTGTGTGTACTGTACAAGATGCTGCCAAAGTATGTCAGCACTTCTTGTTTCTTTTGCATACGTCTTGGTAACTGTGAACTGGGAAGCTTCTTTCTGACATCACAAACACACCAGACACACAAAACACCTGAAGTCTAATTCTAAAACTCATCTCTCCAACTGGACTACAGCTCCAGACAACCCTCCTCAGAGTTTGTCACATTGTGTACTACTACCAGACTCCAGCATCCATGGTGTGTGTGTGTATGTATACGTTGTCTCCTCACAACCATCATCACAAGTTCTGGAGACAGTGGTCTCCCTTAACGATACTCTCTCCTGCTAGTCTGAACAAACAACTCTCAGTTTGTCAGAAGGAAACTACGCTGTAGTCTCCTGTTGGAAAGCACAACACCGAACCACCCTGTGACACTTTGCACACAAGTGGTCGGAAGTCTGAGGAAAAAAACAAACAGCTGTAGAGGAAATAAACTCTGTACTATTAGGTACATCATTTTAAAGGATAAATCTGTACAAACTTCTTATTTTTTAGTCTTTGCCATTGGTTTAAATGGTTATAATAACAATATACTCACCCAGTTAAATGCTAAGATCGGGGGAATACAACAGGACAGATACTATCCAGTGGGGCTAGAGTAACAAGAAGTCAGATGATCAGTCGTTTGGTCATGACATCTAAATCAACCTACTGATGTTCGTAAAACGCCCCACATACAGACTATTAGCAGAGGGTGCTCCTAAAACCGTGCACATGCACGCTATGCGAAGGTGTTTACTGATGTTCTTAAAATGCCAAACATGCACTCTATGAGTAATTTTCTAAATCTCGCCACATGTGCAGGCTATCCGAAGATGCTACAATTTACTGATGTTCCTAAAATGCCACACGAATTTTTATGGATAACTAACGTTCAAACTTGAATGTTATTTTGTAGGCGTTATCATTGGTTTTATGATAGCAATATACTAACCCAGGTAATTACTGAGATCTGGGAATGCAGCAGGACTTGCACTGCAGACGGTCCGACGGGCTACAGAAACAACAAGCTAGATGATCAGTTTGCATTTAAATGAGGAGTTGACATCTAAATCACATATTTAAAGGTAAAAATAAGGGTAAAAGTAAGATAACCTAAATCCCTCATGGCACACGATCCACAGGCAGGGTGTCAGTCACTGCGACAATTTACTGATGTTCCTAAAATGCCACACGTGCAGACTATCAGTAGACACTAGCTAGGCAGCTGCACAGAGAAACCTCTTGTTCCCACTCACTTACTGCACTGATCTCCATGTTTCACATTGGTGAAGTGTCCCTTTAAAGCAGCTTCAGAAACTATTTTGAAGTGATATCTGGAAGACATTCAGGTCCTGATTTGACAGAAACATGCAGGACAAATTATCATTGGAAGATATCTGACCTATACAGTCCTACCAGTTGCTGAGGAGGCCATGTGGCACGTACTTATGACATTGTAGAGTTCCATTATAGCTTGTGACCTTTACTCCTTGCCTTCTCTCTTTCTCTGTGTTTTTTTTTATTTTTTATTGTGCTCTATCTATTGCAGAAATGCCCTCACAATAATCTTGCAAAAAATGATCAGGTCATGGTGTGAGCTCTTTTGGGCCATAAAAGTGGAAAACTTCAAAGGCAGGCAATCAGATTTAAGCCAGTAGATTTATGTGTTGAGTGGTTTTAAAAGGTTTGCATTAGGCTGCAGTAACACAAACCACAGACAGACAGACAGGCAGAATATCAGGTGTAAAAGCTCTTTCTGTCTATCATACACACTCTATTGTTGCCGGTTTCACTCCCCCTCCTCCACCACCACTCTCTTCTAACTGGCTCCGCTCTCTCATTCTCTGTCACACTCTCTCTGTCTCTCTGACAATTGCGTTATTTGGCCTTATCGAGGAATATGAAACGGCGTGGCACGACATCTCCTCTCCGAGCCCAACAGATATGCCAATTCATTTCGCAGCCGGCGATTTGACAAGCTAGACTGCTCCTCTTGAAAGACATCATTCAAGCGCACAGCCGCCGCCACCGAACCCCACTCCCGTCCCCTTCCCTCTCTCTCGCTCTCTCTCCCCCTCCACCTTCTCCTTTCCCCTCCCTCTTTTATCCGGCTTCCTTCATTCCATCTCCCTCTCTCCTTGTTGCAATCTGTAGAGCCTCGCCTCATGAGATTGAAAAGGGCTCTCTGCCTGCACCAAAAAGCCTGAAAAGAACAGGGGAGCCACAGAAAAAAAAAAAAAGAAACAAAACCTTCTCTGTGTCCCCCACCCCACCCCTCTATCACACTCCTTCATAAGAAAAAAAAAAAAGGTTGAAGTATTGAAAATATAAAATAATGCTGTGGTGTAGGTGATAACTGTGGATATTACAGGTGGAATTGTGGAAGATGAAGGAAGAGAGTTGGAGCACGGTGGAGGAGAGGCAGAAAATAAATAAGAAGAAGAGAGAGAAGAGGAGAGGAGATTGGTGCTCTAAGCTGCGGGTGTTTGAGGGGATGACACAGCCACTAATACAAGTGTTTAAATATTTGATGCAGGGAGGGATAAAGCGGGATCGTCTCGCCACGGAATTGAGTGTCAAGACGAGAATCTATTACAGAGAATCTTTGTGTGTGTGTGTGTGTGTGTGTGTGTGTGTGTGTGTGTGTGTGTGTGTGTGTGTGTGTGTGTGTGTGTGTGTGTGTGTGTGTGTGTGACTACAAGGCAGATTTGACAGTGTGGCGGAGCAGAGCAAAGCCTTGTGTGTGTTGTCGCCGCAATCTCCTCACCACCAATTCACCACCCCAACACAACACCCCCCACACACACACTCCTCCCACCCCCACCCCCCCAATCCCTGTTTCCACCACCACCACCTCCCCACCTTCTCCTCTCTTAAATGTTTTTCTGCCGTGCTTCAGTACACGCTGATTATCACGTCTTTTGGAATGGAGGCTTTTGGGCAAGGAGCGAGACGTAAAGTGGGTGAAGGGAAAGACTCCGGGGGAGAGAGACTGGGGAGAGATGGAGGGAGATTAAGAAACAGTTCTGAGAGTGAGAAAATAATGTGTGTGTGTGTGTGTGTGTGTGTGTGTGTGTGTGTGTGTGTGTGTGTGTGTGTGTGTGTGTGTGTGTGTGTGGGTGGGTGGGTGTGATAATTGTAAATAATGGAACAAAAAAGAAAAGATGTGCAATACGTTTTGCTAACAATATGATACAATGTGTTACATTTGATAACACTTTTCCTATTTATTGTAAGGAAAATAAAAATTGTATTTAGTTTAGTTAGTTGTGTTTAAGAGCACTTGTCCTGAGAGATGTCATTTGAATTAATGGCCTTTTAAAGCCAATTAAATGTGTTCATTGTTTATTTATTATTTGAAACTTTGTTGATTGTATATCTTTACATATTTGCTTGCTGTTAGACAAAATGCAGATTTAAGCATGTTGAGCTGAGCTGCTGTGCAGTGGTAGATTCTTATAGGTTAGTTTAGCATTTGATAGTAACAAAGTCATTGTCATTGTCTCTATTTCATCTGTAATGAGGCTCATATTATATTGTTCTGTCCAGAAAACTTTGTAAAATCGTGGGAAGATTACAAAGAATTTATGAACCTACAAAATAAACACATTTTAAATGAATTTTATATTTTATAGACACTAATCAAGGGATTAAAAGAAGTTTTTGTCAAAAAGGTTGATGTGATGTTTTTACAGTAAAATTATGGAAATTGGCAAAAATTCAAAGTTAAGAGAAATGGAAATATCTTTTTATGACTACTTAATAATTTCGTAGAGCCATGTGTTCTTACTCATTACAATTACATGCATATTGCATTACAAAAATATTTCTGACTTGTAAAAGTCTCAAAGCTTCACAAAAAAATACCAAAGTCTGTGACTCAAAAAATGTAATTCATATCCCCTGTAAAAAAAAAAAAAAAAAAGTGTTTTAAATGCTTTTTAAATAATATAAATTCAACACAAACTAAACAAAGTGAAAAATACAACTGGAGGGGTCAAATTGCAATTTAAGGCATACTGTTGATTGGATTGATGCAATGTGGTAAGACCACAGCTCCCATAAATCCCATCGCTTCCAGTCTTACTTATATTTATTTTTTTGCTGATTAATCAAATTGGTTTCTTTTGATGATGAGAGGAGAGGTTGAAGGACCTTGCTGACAGTAAATACTGTTTTTACTTTTATTAATGAAACAAGTTTTGTTTGGAAATACTTTGTATGCTGCAATACCTTCAGCAAAGCTTCTTTAGGAACTTTTACTGCGGCGAAAGCACGGGAATTTAGAAAAATTATAAGCTACAGCAAATATTGTGAAGATCAGTTAAATCAGCATTAATCATTCTGATACTAAGATTACAATATCCTGGAGGGAGTAATCACAGAATGACGGACGGATTTGGGTTACATCCTGGACAAAAAAAAAAAAGATGTCTCAAATAAAGAAAGAAGGGCTCAGTATAATTACAACGTAACCTGGATGTGAATTGCTGAATAAAGAAAACATGCAGAGTCAAAATTCATCTTTTTTCTTAAGATGAACTATGTGGTGCAATAACACAACATTAAAGCAACAACAAAGTAAAAGTGACAGCAATACAAACAACATCAATAATAACCCCATCTTTGACAACAACAATGATAAACAGCTACAACAACCATGACGACAAGGTTACAACAAGAGCAGCCAAAAAAAAAAAACCTGCAACACCACCAAACATAAGAGCAGGTGCATTAACATCACCAGCTTTAACACATCCAACAATAAGAACAGCAGATTTGGGGACACAGGAAACAAAAACGATTAGAAACACAAAACCAGCGAAGACAGAAAAGGTAATATGAAAAAACATCAGTCGCAGCAACAACGACTAAATGCTGCTGTAAAATCTGTAACGCTGAACACAATCTTTGTGACGGCTGGTGTTTAGATTCTATTCAATTCAATTAAGAAACAACATACACACTTTTATTCCACACGTCATCTGAGTCTCTCTGTTCTGTGATTGAGGGCTTGTGGCCTGGTCAGCAAGGAAACCAGGCCACAGTCCACTCTCACTTCTGTGTGTGTGTGTGTGTGTGTGTGTGTGTGTGTGTGTGTGTGTGTGTGTGTGTGTGTGTGTGTGTGTTCTTTAGCTGTCTAGACGGGGCCGAGTGCCACTTTAACCTGCGTGTAATGAGGGCATGCTGGAACATTGTTAGGGAATAAAGCTTGTTACTTTTAGTCCAAACACACACTTGCACACACACCAAAATGTGCTCGCACACATACTATAGCTACACTCACATTTCATCCCAACAAGCCTCAGCTAACACTGGGTCAGGGTTGACCAACACCATTGACTCCAATTTAATCTTGGCCTGTAGCTCAAACGTGGGCTTGTTTTCCTCTCACTCGTTCTTTCGTAACAAACTAAAAGCTGTACGACCGAGCTTAGACGTGAGACCTGAAAGGAAACAAGGAGGAAGACAAATGGATCCTTTGAAACTTCCCTCAAAACTCCTTTGAATACAAGATGTATTGAGCTTAAACATTTAAGATGAAGGAGCAATTACTCATATGATGACTGAGATTGTCAGCATACACTATTATCAATTACATAATCATCTTCAAATGAAATTAGGAATTACAGTTTAATATATAAGTAATAATACTGTTGTATTTTTATGAATCGTATCATGTAATGCTGCCAATGAGGCCACTGGGGTTACTTCCTCCGTATGTTTTCTATTAAGTTGAAGGCATTATATAATTATTACAAACAGAATGCATCTAATTGGGATGAAAATAAAAAAATAAATTAAATTCTGTACATTTAAATTTGATTAATACTTAAGACAACACAATAAATGGATGAACCATTTACTATTTGTATCCCAGGGAGAGTAGAGACGATTTTGACATAATTTGGGCCTGATGGTAATGTTTTATTTATACAACTAATAATGGGTCCGTTAAATACAGCAAAGGTAAAGAAAATGAACACATTTAAATAATTTTTAGATTATTTTTCTGGTGTCTGGTTTGAATGTTCTGAGGCTGTAAGAATGCACCAGGCGACCTTTTAGGGAAATTTGAGGAAAAGACTTGATTTCTAAAATGATGATGTTTAGTAAGTCAAAATATGTAATGATAACACCTTCAGAAATATTTATGATAAATAATGTTATCATTCATAGTAATACATCACTCCCTTCAGCCTTGATTGGTAGATATCCTCGATGTTTATCTCCTGACAGTCAAACTAGCCAATAACAACACTTTAGTGAGACATTTAAACTTAAAGAAGATCATTGCTAATCCATTGATTAATAATCGGCTGGTTGAGAGAGATTAGCTCCTCCTGAGAATGAGTTTCAACACAACTGTGCAAGCAAAAAAAAGAAAACAAGTGCTGCTGACTGTGTGTATTTTCACCCTCCTCCCCTGCCTCTGCCTTACGCACACACACACACACGTAGATATCATGTACAACATGAGTTTTAAACCTGTCATCATACGTGACTAAAATAAGTCCAAAATAAATACAGACCGACATAGGTAACTTCCACTTCTACCAATCTTTTGGCTCTATGACTCTGTATGTTTAAACTAAAAACAATCAAAGCCTGTCACATTCATGCGCCATGTATGAATTGCAAAAGAATATTATTTTAGGGTTTTAAAAGTATCCAAAATAATTCTGTCTTTTTTAGACAGTTATCTAATAAACTCATAAAATACTCACAAAGTTTAGTATATACCCTGTACTGTATATAGGCTAAATGTTTACACTATGTAAGAAGCATAAACCATATTTTGTCTAATAATTAGTTAAAACAGTCAGAAAGATAAAATCATTTTGTACTGTGAAATGCATTGTGAAATATAACATGCAATGTAAAATATGAATTCAAATATCAAACCAACTGGCCTGTTAACCAGCTGAAGAAATCACACACATCTCTCTGTACTCTCACACACACACACACACACACACACACACACACACACACACACACACACACACACACAGCCTCACACACTTAACCTGACTCAATAATGCAGCTTGTGAGTGTTGTGTGCAATGTGTGTGTAGCATCCAGATCAGACACCCTGTGACATTCCCCCAGCCCCCTACACACACACACACACACACACACACACACACACACACACACACACACACACACACGCACACACACACACACACACACACGCACACGCACGCACACACTCACACACACACATGCATACACATACATATGCACACATGGCACACATCAAACCCCCCTTCTTTCACACACACACACACACACACACACACACACACACACACACACACACACACACACACACACACACACACACACACACCTCCCCCCTCATCCACCCACTAGACAGTGATTCTATGTTCCATGTCGCCACCCTGTCTTGTCACATTTCCTTCTTGTCTGCCACACTGTCTCTCTCTCTTCCTCTTTTGTACTCCCTCTGTCTTCCTCTCTCTCACTCTCTCTTCTCCCATCCCTCCATCCAATCAATAACTGCTGGCACTTCCTTCCACAGCTCAGGAAAAAACAATTAAAAGCCATCGATCCCAAGCACACACTCATGCATGGACGTGCTTGAATACACACAGGCGTGCGCGCACACTTGCACGCAAAAGACACACACTCGCAAACACGCGCCCGGCCATGAATATGCAAGTGGGTCTCCTTGACCTTCAAAGACAGGGGAAAGCCAGGTGACTTCATTCTTCATGGGACTGCCACTGGATACGTCTGTCGCCCCTTCTCACACACACACACAAACCTACACACACACACACACACACACACACACACACACACACACACACACACACACACACACACACACACACACTTATTGACATACATTTGAGACATACATACAAACTTAAGTGTGTCTCTGGGTGCATACATGCGTATCTTAACATATACAGACATAGACACATGCAGTCCATGTTATTTAGATTTGAAAAGATTATCAAGAGTATCCCATGTGTTGATTATTAGAGTCAGTGAGTTGCTTTAGATCACAGAAATATTCATGAACCAACAGTTAATGCAGGTTCATTTCTCATGTGATGTTCATTCAGATATTATACTTCAGAGGTAGAAGCAGAACCATGGTACAAAAACTACAACGCTAACTACCACCCACAATATCATCCATCTTTTCTCAACAACTTTGGCTGCTAAATATTTCCCCATGTTCTCTTGACTTCTACAATATCAGTTTGACTTACAAGCTAAAGTCCAAGATCTGAATGAGAGATGTTATGAGTTAATCAGTTAACCTCTATTCCCATGCACTCACAGCAATTGTTTATTTCTATATGAGCAACAGCTTTGTTTTGCTGATGTGATTTGCACTATGTTTACCTCCCAGGTAACATAAATGGCACCTTGGGGTTGCAGGTAAACTAGTCTGATTCACCAGCAAGCGGCAACCAGCCGTGACTTCACCTGCTGGTTTGTGAACTCCCTTTTCGAAGCCACAAGCCAGAACTTTGGCCGTCATCATCTTGTTATTTTGGAGCCAGAAGTGACCATATTTGGACAAGTTGGGGACTCAATCTCATTGGGAACTTGAGGATACAAAGCCCGCCTACCTATAGTGGAAAACTGACTGCATCACAGGTCTGTCAATCAAACAGATAAACATACCACTATTTGAGGCCTAATATCTGATTCATGATGGAATTATTTTTAGATAAACCACCAGAACACTAATACGAAAGAGGGCTCTACCGAAAGACACTAATTTGACTTGTGAAATTTTTTTACTGACTTTGTATTTCATGAGACAAGTCGAATGGGAGTCTATGGAGCCAGAGGCTTTTGGGGGTCTTCCCTTAGCAGCCCTCAATGCTATTGCAGTTTAAGGCACTTCAGACCTTGAAGCTACGTCCATTTTTATATTCAGTCTTTGCTCAACAGAAGTAGAATGTCGGGATAAACCTGCTATTTGGTATATCTGGTAAGCTTAAACAAAGATTTGGATCATACATTACGGCAGGGCCGCTTGATTCTTTTCTGTCTTTTGCAGGAATTTAACCTTTTTAAAGTCAGGCTCACCTCTCCACGTGCAAATGTTCCACCAAAACAACTCCTCGCGCCATCACATTTCTCCAGCGCACCATCGCTGCACCCTGGGCTTAGAGCCACCCCAGATGATTGTGATTGGTTTAAAGGAATCCAAACTACATTAGAATGATGAAAGGGTGCAGCCAGACCGTTCCCCAGCATTGGCACAGAGTGGCGGTGATAGATATGGCTATGAGAGAGTAAAGTTTGCCTGAACAGAAGGCTGCAGACATCAAAGTAGCATTGGGAAAGTACCACAACCTCATGTGACCCAACTTGTCACTGCTAGCACTGCCAGACAGAACGTTCATATCAACCTAATGTAGAGAGCCAAACTCAGCTCCACAAATGTCTCCGTAAAGTGTGAATCAAATCACAACCTCTGACGTAAAAACATCCACAAGTCCTTTAGAGCCTCCAATTCAGCTGAACTAACAGGGAGGGAACTCGTGCACACATGACAGATAGGGTTTGGACCCCAAACATTTTTTTCATGAAGCAACAGTGGCAAATATTGTGACGAAGCAAACTTTGCAATCCTCTGACTGTCCTGTTAGTCTTTGTGAAGACCAAACCTGAAAACTCTCAGGAGGGATATAAACTCATTAAGTCTGTGGAAGGACGCAGACTGTGATGAAGGCAAAGTGTGTTCTGATCACTGGATCATTTAAAGAGATGAAGCTGCATTAACTGCAGCAACTGTTTGAGTTATGCTTTATGTTTTGACATTTGAAAGAGGAAGTAAGAGGAACTGAGAGAAAGTCTCCAATCCAGCCATCGTTTGGGACAGATGGGAAAAGGAAAGACGAGAACAGACAGACAGACAGAGAAACTGAGGCAGACACAGAGATAGAAACACAGATAGACAGATTGAGAGACTGACAGAGAGACACAGAGACAGAGAAAGAGACAGACAGACAGACAGACAGACAGACAGACAGACAGACAGACAGAAAGAAAGAAAGAAAGAAAGAAAGAAAGAAAGAAAGAAAGAAAGAAAGAAAGAAAGAAAGAAAGAAAGAATTGGGCTAAGCAGAGAGAAGGAGAATGATAGAGAGGGACAGCAGTCACACTCTGGCTGTTGCTCAATGAGGGAGTGGCCGGTGACGCCACCTCTAATCTGTGTCCAGTAAGCCCTGACACACACACACACACACACACACACACACACACACACACACACGCACACACTACATCTGCGGAGCTGCCACATTTTCAGCACCATGAAAAATAGTCACAGCTTTTGGCAGCTGCTTGACACAGTGGTTAGAAATGAAATTCTTTTGTTGCTGGGATGTTTTTGATCGAGTGTGTATATGCATGTGTGTGTTTGTGTGTGTGTGTGTGTGTGTGTGTGTGTGTGTGTGTGTGTGTGTGTGTGTGTGTGCGCGACATGCTCGCTGTCACTACAGGCCAGGTGTACCTCAGGGTCCGCTGGTTCTCTTTTGATTTGCAGAGTTTGATAAATGAAGAGAGAAAGAAGGGGAGAGAAAAACAATGAGAGTGAGAGCGCTTGATAAATGATTGGAGAGTGATGGATTGACTGCAATTCTCCTACATGTGAGATGCGCTGCGCTCGTGTTGGCCACTGAATTTGACAGTGAACACGGTTTTCTGTCAGTTAGGGATCTCTGATACCTGCTACTGTACAGATAGCTTGGACATCATTATATCAACAAGCTGGCTGGAAGTTAGAATATTGATATTATTAGTGTATGAATTTTCATCATATCAGAAATTTCCCTTATCTTGAACAATAAAATATGGCACACCTCTAGTTAGTAAAATGGGACTTTGTTGGATCTTTCCATTTTTTGTGTGGTCTGTTACTCTACTTTTCATAATGTCATTGGACCACAGATGCAGCATTAGATCACTGCTTTGATCTATGAACTTCAAACCTGTGCACCTCAACCTTATTGAGCACCTCCACCTTCAAGCATCCAGAGCATCAGATGTGTCGAAGAATGTGACTCTCACACATTATATGTTTGCATGTACACTTACAAACACACACACTTTGAGACAGGCTGTAAAGAGAGTGTTTTATCATGTGTTAAGGTCCTGGAAGTGACTGATACAACTGGTCTGTGTCGAGCCAGTTGCACAATGATAGCTTAAAAGTCTGAAAAGGGAGAATCACACACTCACTGGACCTGCAGAAGGAAATCTGAGTGCAAAGTATATGATTGTCCATAAGCAAGGCTTCCACTGCCTACTGCTCGCTATGGATTAAACATGACATCTGTGAACAATAAAGTATGTCATTTCTCCCAAAACCTTTCAACTAACTTTAATGTGTAAAATAGTTTCACTCTGGAAGAGAACCACAGATCACTGGTCTCGCATACTAAACTCATTTTAAAATGTCCCATGAAATGGCATCAGCATTGTCTTCATGTGATGGAATTAAAGGTGTACAGTGAGACACACATCACATGTGGCTGCAAGGCTTTTAAAAAAGTGTGTTCGGTGAAAAAACTGAAACTCTCGCACGTTGACTTCATTCATTCAGAAATGTGTTTTTGATCAAAGTTGGGTTTTTCTAAATGCGAAAAGCGAGGAATAATGCAACGGATACTGAGATTCATGGTATTATTTTCCAAATAGCCTGCTGGTAATTAAAAATAATCAGAAATAGAGCAGTGTAGAGAAATGTTTAGAAAGGGAAGGATCTAAATTTGTGCACCATTTACAACGAGTTAAAGTGCACATTGTATGGGTTCTTTAAAGCATATTTGTCCTGCAATTGCAGAAGAAAAGTTAGCCAAAAAAATGAAGTGTTTTTATTGGTGCTTTATGTTTCCAAATAACTTTTAGAAAAAGTTAAGGTATAAAATCCCAAATGCAAACTAAAATCGTCCCTTCTTTTCTCCTCCATCCCATTATGAATTCATTAACATCCTTATTTCCAAGCAGCTCTTCAAAATCAATGCATACATCAAAACATAAAAAAACAAAATAATATAACCCAAGAGATTACTGACGATTACGTTCATAAACTCCAGCTCACCTCCAGCCCTGGAAGATCAATTGACATCTGATCTGATTGGTTAATGGCAGCTACTGATTTGTTTCACAGCCTACGAGATCATCTTTGGCTTCTGTCAATCATACGTGCTCGTGTCTGTGTCCGGTGGATTGATTCCAAGTCATCTGATCATAATCCCTCTGCAATTAACCAATTAGGCATTCAACCAATTTAGCAAACATCTAACAGCTCGGCCTGCTGCGAGTGTGTGGCTGTTTACTTTCGTTTGTGCATGTGATTGAAGGACATTATAGAGGAGTGAGTGTGTGTGTGTGTGTGTGTGTGTGTGTGTGTGTGTGTGTGTGTGTGTGTGTGTGTGTGTGTGTGTGTGTGTGTGTGTGTGTGTGTGTGTGCTGATGTTAACATGCTTGAGTTGAGATATTAGTAACAGGTGGCTAACTGGATCCCTGGGGCTCCATGCACTCCACACGGAGATCTGTGTTAATTGAGAGATATATAATTAGTTTACAAGTTTGTGTGCGTGTGTGTGTGTGTGTGTGTGTGTGTGTGTGTGTGTGTGTGTGTGTATGGGTGTGTGTTTAATTGCAGTACTCTTAATTAACATGGTTGATGCTGCAACTTGCTGGTTTTACTATATTATCCACTGCCTCTTCATTAGCACGTATGCTTTTGTCCCCGTGTATGATCGTTTCCTGTCTCCGTCTGCCGGCTCTCTGTGTCTGTGTGTGTGTAGCAGCTGTATTAATACATCACTGTCCGTTGCTGTCTATGTGCTGACAGCCATAAACCAGCGGACGAGCATGTCTCTTTCAGCAGAGTCAATTTTACAGCTCTGAGTCGCAGCTCCGAACTGACAAATCAATAAAATCAGAGGGAGTTAAATAATTTAGAGCTGCCTCTAATTAGTCTTCTAGTCCTGCAGTATGGATTCCTCTACAATATTGATGACAGAGTGCCTGTTTATGGAAGAGATTGGAGAACTGAGCTCTCTCCTTCTCTGTCTTGTTATCAGAGGCGACATAATACAAATCAACACCGCACAGCAGCAGTATGAATTCATAATAGATTTTTATTTTTATTTTGGATGGATCATGCAGAGGGGAACACTTAACTGAGTGACAGTGGTTGCATTACATCATAGAGTTTTATTCAGCTGGGTATTTTGTCATCTGTTTTTGTTGTTTGTATTGTTTGGCTGGAAAAACACCTCATGCCTCACTTCGTGTAATGAAACATATTTAAACAGAAATCAAAAGGTTTTTATCGGAAAACCAAAACAAATGCAATATTAAGTATTGTAAAAGTATCATTCAGGATTTCAATGTGATGACTCATAATGACTCAGACCAATAATTATAACTCGTGATGTGCTTGACAATTGTATAACTTATACTAAATCACAAAATTTTGACTTTTTTTTGTTTCACAAACTGAAATAGGTGAAGCTTAACAAACGTTTTCCGATGAATTCAAATCTATTTTTGAAATTGTCGAACAGTCATAGTGTTTAAGAAACATTGTGTTTATTTTTTATACCTAAAATAGACTTAAACATAGTCCCTAAATGTACAAGTGTTTGATTGGATCATCAGGGACTTCCATCTTTAGTGTCCATTAATAATCTGACAGCATTATGGGGCTCCACTTTTCCATTATTATTTTTTACATATTTCCAACAGTGTTTTAAAAAGGTATGTGCTCTTGAATGTACACTACAACATAATAAGGGTGTTATCATTATCAATGAGGATAATAACTATATGATAAATCTGGTCAACTAGAATTAAAATGTCCCTTTAAAAGGAGAAAGGTCAGGAGCTGTATTTTTTTGTCACTAACCTGACTTTGCCTGAATAAGGTGCCATTGTTCTGAACTCACATTCACAGCTTCTTTATTCCTTGTTTGTTTTGGTGCTGCCAGCGTGTGTGAGCGGGCCTTGTCATGTGCATGTATACTCGCTGCAGTAGTCGGTGTATTGTTAGTGCCTGTGCGCTCAAATGCTTGCATGTTTGCTTGCACCTGTGTGTGTGTGGCAGTTGTTATCAGTCACTGGGGGGGGGGGGGACTATCGATCATCTCTTTTAATTACCCCGAGCATAGCGAGAGGCCTAAATTAACTCCTCTCCTCTCCTCTGGCTGCTGAAAAAGCCATGCATATTTCACGACCGGGAGACCAATCGTATGTCACTCAGCCCTTCTCCTCTTCTCTGACAAGACAAGACTTATCACTGTTATTTATCTCCCTTCCCTCCATCCCTCCCTCCCTCCCTTCTTCCCTCCATCCCTCCCTTCTTCCCTCCCATCTCCTCTATCCAGCAAGTATGTTGTCTGTGTGCAAAACAAAAGAGTGAATAATAAATATCCACAGTGTGTGTGTGAGGTTTTAGTGAAGCATGTTGGCCCAGTCAGAAAGAAAAAAAAAAAAAAGGTGAATCTCAAGTGTCGCCATCACGGGTTTGTTTGTGTGTTTGTGTGTATGCATGTGCAGTCATGTGTCATTTGTGTGCCCTCGCTGCTATACGAGAAGCGCTAAAAACCCATAGAGATGCATTAGAGGTGTTTTATCATGCTGCTGTCATTGTGGCTTGTCTGCTGGCGGTGACACTGAGCGTTGTTTTCCTTCATGGAACTATTCTGTGTGGGTCTACTCTGTTTCCATCGCTCTCAGCCTTCACACTACACTGCCTTTCACAATAAAAGTATACTCCCTTTGCTTTGCTTGATTTAATTTTCTAATTGTGACATCATTTTGCTCTTTTATTTCTTCACATTTTATTCCAGGAGGAGAAATAGTAGCATTTGAAAGTGTGCATTCTTAGGACATCCTGTAAGAAGAACATGTGCATGACAGACAAGAGAGACATGTTGTCACACACTTAGATGCAAATTAAACAAAAGTTATCCACACAGAACGTTAAATTAAAGTGAGTTTATCTCTTATCTATGGGCTGGATAAGAGACAGCAATATATGCACTGGTCCTAAATCAATATGAACATTCTACATAAGAGATCGACAACATAACATAAACACTCATTAGAATAGACTTTACTTTTGGAGACATCCCTGCTCGGTGGGTCTCATTCACAATCCTAGAAGTATTTTTCAATCCATGTATATGTATGTAAACGACTTTAGTCATGATCCTGTTGCTTAATTTAACCGTGTGACTACTACCAATGTTTATGATTGAATAATACAAAAAAATGACTGTTTAACAATGTCAGATAATCAAACTGTTCCCTTTATCCAGCAAGGATTCATAAAGTCTATGATTAAGCGTGACGTTTTTGGGATAAAGTCAAAACATCTTTGCCAGCTACTGGTGTGAATATGTAACTGTGCAGGCTGACAATGTTTCAACTTTCGACAACATTTTGCAATAACCCAAGAGCACTGATTCTGTGACATTACAGGATAGAAATGAGAGACAAAAACAGACACTGCAGAGAAATAAGAGAATAGAGTCTGAGGCTAAGCTGAAAACAAGCACACAGGCTGGTGTAACCATTGCTAGCTAGTTTAGCAATGTACTTCATGACACCATTAACTATTATACCAGTAACTATATAGAGCTACACTCAATTGTGACTTTTTGCTGAGGACCAACAGGGATGCTCTAACAGTGTAATCTATTGAAATGAGAATATTTTCATTTCAACAACATATCACTTTGTCTTGTTACTTACATTAGTGCAGTCAAATTGACTTTTGAAACAGTTGTAAGTGAATGCAGCTATCACCGAAGTCACACAAATATTAGTGTTCCTCTTATTTTGTTTTCCATATTTCCATATTATTATGTACTGTATGCTGCGTGAGTTAGGATTTGCTACTTGTATAGAAAGACAGAGATGCTTTAATGTGCATAATGCAGACAGCATTGCAGGTAAAATAAAAAAAAAAAAACATATCTTCTTTTCTTTATTTGGTCCTCCATTCACTTTATTACGTTTAAAAAAAAAAAGCTCTCCAGAGATGGTGAAATTGTGACCTCTGGCCCTTTGTTGTTAGAGAAAACAATGGAGTGTGAAAATGCTGATGTGCAACAGTGATGTGAAGCATCTTTTGCATCCCATCTTGACTTGCTGGTGCACACAATATTTCACATTTGCTTTCAGCAAACAGGACTAAAAAAAATTAAAAAGCTGCTTGTCAGAATGCTAAACTGATGGCGTGGACTTAATGATTATGCTCAACAAAGGAGAGTCATCAATGTGTCTGTTGTTTTAGCATTTAAAGGATGGGTGGTGAACTTTTTGAAACACTCTGATAAGGTGGTGTGGGTGGAAGCCTTTGACAGGTAAATGCTGTTTACAGATTTATTCTCCTTTCCCCACCTTCCTGCCATCAGTCTATCTTATCAAGCTGCAGAAGTTGATAGTCAGGCTCTTTTGTTTCTTCAGCTCCCTCACACTCCTCTTCCGCTATTTTATTTTCACTTCTCTCATCTCCTGCTGTCCTCACATTAAATTCTTCTCTCTCCAAGTTTGTAGATGTGTGTGAATGCAAAAAAAAAAGGCAGATTTGAGTTACACGGGTGAGCTGACATGGTAAACAAGCCTTGCCTATCTGTCTGTCTGTTTTCCAACAATGAGTCAGTCAGTCAGCTACACAATCAGTCAACCTGCGAGTCAGTGAATTATCCCACAGCTACTAATGGTCCTTCCTCAATCTCTCTCTCATTCTCTCTCCACACACACACACACACACACACACACACACACACCCACAGAGCAGCCATCCTCTGTGTAATTTAAATGACTGTCAGGTCAGTGGCGAGAGCAGCACCTTGCCACGTTAAAAATGCCAGGCGGCTGCCATCGTCACCGCCAACAAGCTGCCCAAACTGTCACACACTCACACACGCGTGGACACGCACACACACACACGAAGCTGTCAGCCACCGGTCACAATGCATTTACTTAGTGACAGAATTCTAATTAGTGGTCTGGCTGGTGTCACCTGACTCGGAGAGAAAGAGAGAGGAAGAGGGAGAGGAAGAGGAAGATTTGTACGGTGGAAGAGAGGTGTCATGGGAGATTGGAAAATGTAGACGAGGGAGATCGAAGGTTGGGAAGAGATAAAGAGAAATGAAGAGAAAGATAGAGGGAAGCGGTAGGTGGACAAAGAAGCCTGGAAGGACGGACAAAGTGATGGAGAGGAAGGAGATGAGGAGTAAAGGTGTAAACCTGTAAGAAAAAGAAGAAAAAAAAAAAAAAGAACATGAAAGAACACATTAACTTGTTTTTTGTTTTTTTCTTTTCTCCTGGTCACATTAAAATGCACCCAATTTCCTCCCATAAGAGACTACAGCAATCCCAGCTCCTAAATGGCCACATTGCCTAATTGCCATGTGGATGAGAGTGCTAGAGTTTAACCCCGCGCAGCCCTTGATGTGACTGCAGCCTCCACGGTGACATGCCATCACAGGCAAACCAGACGGGAGGAGGCGCGGGGAGGGGGGGGGGGGGGGCAACGATGAGGGGAAACACAAAAATAAATGAGTTTGGTTTACGACATCTCAGTTGCCCCGATGTTACTGTTCTGATAATGAAAAGTATATAAGGTTAGACAGAAGTGAATGAATGTGAATATGCATCCATGGATTTGCAGAGTTTTCAATGGGTCATCATTAGTTTTAGATATTTATTATTTACAAAAAATGTGATCCAAGTCTCATACCTTAGATAGCAGATAGCAAGTCGATAGAAACCCCATGCTGAAGTCTGGTGAAGCAACACCATACAAATCTAAATGCATCTATCAGTGGGTAGTCAGGGCAGACCTGGACATCCACTGACATCTGACTGCAGCTGAATTGTGTTCCTACAGCAGAATCAGAATCAGAATCAGAATCAGAATCAGAACCAGAACCAGAACCAGAATCAGAACCAGAACCAGAATCAGCCTTATTGACCAGGTATGTTTGCACATACAAGGAATTTGACTCCGGTTGTAATGTCTTTGTCAATGTACAAACACAGAAACAGACACAAATAGACATATAAAACATAAACATAAAATATATATAGCTAAAAAACATATATACACCTAAACAATGGTGCAATTACACCCATTGCAAATGCCGATGATGCACCAGGAGCGGAGCATGAGCCTCAAGCGAGATGCTTCAGTCAGGTTGACGACGATAATGGCAGCAAAGTGGTTCTGGAATCAGATATGTAACTATATGTGGTGGACATTGGGGATTAGGAGTCATATTGACCACCTATTCTCTTATCCTGTGACAGGCTCCTCCCGTTTTTATCACAACATTTGAATCATCATCCAATCATTCTAGCTTACTGTGCGCTGCAGTGCATTAGCTTGATGTTTCTATGGTGACAAATTGTAGCTATAGTGAGAAATTAATGCTAACTGATCAGTATATTAATGCAGGTAATTATAATGTTCATCTTGAGGCCCGTGCAGCTGTGTTTTTCTTCCATAGACTGTACTAGCTAGTGTGGACTTGCTACTAAAATGAAAGTGTGAAGTGCTGCCACTGCTTGTTTGATGTAAGTTATGGTTAATCATCAGCAACATGCTGCACCGCCGCTCAGAATGGGACTTCAGTATCCTCTCTCCTTCTGATCCACCCTCTCCTGACCTGTGTTAATCTTTGCATCTCTTTCCCTCCACTCATACTCCGGTTCAACACTCTATTTCTCCACTCAGCTGCCACTCCACCTCTTCATGTCCTCGCCCCGCCGCTGCTCTCCTGACTACCTTACAGAGGTTTTGTTTCTGCTGGAGCTTCCAAAGTGTCGCGGAAGTCTGTCGCACTCAATCGATTTCTGTCTTAAATCATAATTGTCTCCAGCTGAAATGTTTTCACCTTAACTACATACCTAAATTGTAGATCCTATTTTATTATATTATATTCTTGCATTCAAAAAGTTAAAGTAAAACAGTTAAAGCAGGTGATAAAAAGTGAAAAGAATCTGTCAGTTTAAAAAGCCGGAGTCCAGGGGACAGAAGAGGCTTTTAATCCGCTTGAAGAGTTCATCCAGGCCCCATTACTGAGCTTCCAGAGTAGGGTTGTGGGGTTAGCTCTGACCCCACTGGGCTGCAGGGGTGGAAGTCGAGGAGAGAGAGGGAGCTCTGGGATGCAGTGAGCCCAGGATTGAGAGCCCTTCATGGGGTCAGGCAGCCAAGAAAGTCCTCTCCATCCTGCTCTCCACTCTGCTGCTATTAACTGGCAGTGTGAAGAGGCACTTTATTTCTCTGCTCTGCATTTGTCTCTCTCTGTCTGTTGGCCTGCTGGCTGCCTGCACACTAGTCTAGTCTCTCCCTGGATAGTTGGAAAGAGGGGTCCTTGGGACTCATCGTAACCAGGATAAAGAGCTCTTTCAGGGGGCAAGCAGGTGGTGGAGTGCTCCCCTCAGTTTTAATCAACTTCCACACCTTCTACACCTTCAGATGTCCTCAGTTGCCCTCATGTCAACAGCCCAAATACAGATCCATATTTGGCCACAGATCACGGATTGATTCTATGTAATCTTATGCAGTCCCTCCAGGATTTCGCACAGTTCTTTTGGGATTGTTGTGATCAGAATGCTTCATTTTGCAGCAAGTTTTCTACAATATAAAAACTGTGGTAAAATATGTGGGGTTTTAAGTGTGATTTTGTTTTTGGGGGGGGGTAAAATTTCAGGAATTAGAAAAAATTGCAAGTGGAGAACAAAATGTGATTTTGTTTTTAGCACTAACTGATAAATAATGATATGTAATACATTTCTGTGATAATAATCATGCTGCAATTCACAGAAATATTGATATTATTTATATTTATGTTGTATAAATATTTAGTTTTAACCTTTTATTTAATCTTTTATTGAACTTAGAAAACCATGGGGCTTAAAGTAACAAAAAAAACCTCAAAAAAGTGACAGGTTTTCAAAACAGACAGCCATTGACTGTAATATAGCATAAAATGCTACACCTGCTGTCAAAATAAGAGCTTCAGATGCTGGTTAAATCACGCTAATTGAATACATAGGCCAATTATATGCACAAAATCAAAGTGCTGTCTCTTAAAACTTTCAGTTTGAAGTTAAAAAAAAAGTGTATGTATCACTAATTAGATCATTATTTTGAAGACCACATTTTGTCAAACCCTGTCACTTCTGGGTTTTCTGCTTGTTCCGGTTTCCTCCGGGACACAGAGTTTGTTTTAGTGAGGAGAGGAGAAGAGGAGAACCGTGCTGATTGTAAATGAGTTAGTTTAGTTAATAAAGTGAGTTTTTGTTTGACAAGACTACTTTATGCCAAAATACTTTTAGCACAGCTTCTGTTGATGACCTTCTTTGGGGGGAATGTTTTTAAGCACGGCTTAAAAATCAACGTCTTTTTGCAAGTTTTGTGTTGGCCTGTTTCCTAAATGTGCTCTACCATTCTTCAAGTACATAGAAGCACTTTTTTAGAAATGAATCATGTAAGATAAAGAAGCTCCTTCCAGCTGTGTCATACACCAGGATGAATGTTTTTAGATCTATTTTAATTGTACACTCTGTCAACCATTCATCATTGTAAAGCAGTATTGACCGGTGAAACAGCACACTATGGATTATGAGTGTATTAAAGCAAACGGACAGAGATTTTCATTTCGCCCATACATCATCTGCATAACCAAAGGGCAGGGGGGAACGATTTATGCTAATCCATTAACATTTCTATCAAGGCCTTGTCAATATCAGGATTAGGGAAAAGTTGCCACTTGCCTTCAGTGTGCTGGGACTCAAAATGCATATGCAGCTTTTTAGGTACGTTTGGGTGTCCGGGTTCAGGTTCAGCTCTGACAGGACATGTTCATGAAGGTCCAATAATGAAGTAGTGCCACCACACACTCTGGATCCCGGGTACAAGCTGTTAAAGCAAATAAATAATCATCTATGTATTTGCTGTAAACAGCTTCAATGATGTACAAAAGTATGGCCGACACTACTTCAAAGAGACAAAGGGGGACAAAGCTACAAAGAAGGAATTGAGATGAAGAACCATCTTCCTTCTCACCTCTTAATCTGTCCTTCTGCTCTGACACAAGAACAAGACAATCATCTTATCTCCTTTTACCTTTCAGATATCAGAAACCTCCCCCTCCCCTTCCAGCCTTCATCCACCCCCCTTTCCCTCTTCAATCTGCCTGCCTATCAGCTGTTCACCTCTTTTGTCTTTCACATCAATGGACAAGGCCTCTCATACATTTAGCGTGTGTGTGTGTGCATGCTTATGAGACAGGGCAAGTGCCATAACATTTCTAGTAAAGGACAGGGGTCAGCCAAGTTTGTCACCCATGTACACACAAGCACTGTGCTAAAATAACCTACAGTGACCCATAATGTTGTCATTGTGTTTCAAAGACGGTACAAGAAGGAGAGGTAGAGGAAGAGAGCGTGATGAAGAAGAATAGAGCAAAGAGGACAAGACATGAGAAGAGAGGTGGAGACAGAGAGAAGAACAAATGATTTGTGTCAGTTTGCTAATGGAAAAATAAGATGCTTGAAATAAAAGCTTAAATTTCATGAAATAGTTAGATACAATAAAATGTTGCAAGTAATTCAAGTATAGACTCTGCTGAAGGGAGCAAATTTCATTTTTTGTCCTGATCCAAGAATAACCAAATTTAGGGGACTATGAGTTTTGCAAATGAAACATTTAACAGAGTTAATAACGTTCCAATCACAGACTTTAAGCATGCTAGTGGTTGGCTATGTTTCATGAATCCCAGTAAGGTATTTGTATGAACTACTGGTAATTCTTAGCATTGTCCACAAGTACCATCATGACAATGACATATTGTTTGCGATTTGATGGATATTCATGTTCCACCTCAGGATGAATTGAAGTACATGTACGTTCTAGGAATCCTAAACCTTTCATCTAGTACCATCACCATGTCAGTAGGCCTACTTGAATTCAGGGCAAATGGTCAGCCTCAGCTGTCCTTTGTGTTCAGTGCTAATTAGCAAATATTAGCATGCTATCATGCTAAACTGAGATCATAAGCATGGTAAACATTTATACCTTTAAAAGATCAGCTCGGTAGCAGTGTCATCAATAAGATTTTATTTAAAGAACCACTGGGCCTAAATATAGCCTCACAGGGCTGATTAGCGGACTAGTCGAAGCTTATGTAGGGTACAGACCAAATAATATCAACACATAAACATCTTGAGCAGAGACATGAGGCACTAGGCGTGAAAGTCAGCATCGGACATGATTATCATTGTATCTCATGTCATAGGTGATGATCACTGATGCCGCAACTGGGATGGCTCACAACGAGCTGGCAAAACAAAACAGTAAGTCTAACAGAGTTATCCAAAACAAATGCAATAATTAACAAACAGACATGCTTTTACGTATGATAAACATATTTAAAATATTCCAGAAAGTAATCCACATGAAGTGAAAAAGAAAAAAGAGGAAAGGGGTCATTCGTCAGAAAAGACCCAGACAGCAGAAGTTCGTGTTACTTTGTAGCTTTGTGTGGCCTCTGTGGCCTCCATCTCCACTCTGCAGTGACACAGCACTGTGATGTAATTAGAAATGGGTGTGTTAGAGGTGTAATTAGAGTCATGTCAGTGAGTAAATGTGCTGTGACCCAGGCCTCTGTAAGGACACAACATACTGATGGCATTACACACACACACACACACACACACACACACACACACACACACACACACACACACACACACACACACACACACACACACACACACACACACACACACACACACACTAACCCCTGTGCAGCATTTGACCTGTTCAGTTTGCTCTGAGATGTTTGCCAAGTGGATGGATGGTGTGTGGATGTGGATGTGCATGTATGGTGTGTGACACATGGGGGCAGAGGAAGAATGACTAGGACCACAATGACCCATGATGCTTGTTTGTTTGTTTGTTTTTTTTACATTCACCTCCTGTTGTTTTCCTTCTTCGTCTGTCAAACTTAAATGTGATGTGTTGCCGTGGTGGTTGTTGGTAAATGTCAGTCGTACAGTTTAAACTGTATGTTCAATCAATAAGTAGTATTACAACATGACAAATCAATCAAAAACTACTGCATTACATTAACCACTGTAATCCTTTCACCCAAACATTTGTTCCCTCTTTCATCTTTCTTTGCATATTATGTCACTATTCCCTTTTCAATCCCTTTTCGTCTCACCCCACTGTTCCTCCTTTTCTCTCTATTCTCTGTCTTACAACTCTTTCTTTTTCTCTTGTTTCTGCATGACTTTCTTTAGACTTTAACTGTCACAGTCATGGTGATTTAGGGAAAACACCCATGTAGGCAAAGCAAATAGTCACTCCCTCCGGAAAGGGAGAAGAAGAATATATTTTTGTATTATTAAACCCCGCTGTTTCATTGCCAAAAATACACAGAACAAAAAGTATTTTACTGCATAGCAGAAGGGCACAGAGGGGTACTCAGAGAGGGCTGACCTCCGACAAGGCCAACAATCACTTTTCTATAATATGCAAATCTGCAACTGCAACCACTGTGTCTGCATGCGTTTCAAAAACTGCCAAAATGCAGCCCTCGTCTCAGCTGATGTTTCAGTTCTCCTCGGTAGCACCGCTCTCCCCAAAGGCTCCATAAAGACACCTTGCTATATTACGTTTGAGCGTGTGCATGTCTATCCCAGATGATTAGCATTCCCTGAATGTGGAACGTCATATGGAGTCATTGTGTTTCTAGACTCGAGCCACTTCATTTTTCAATTTAACTCTACTATTTAGAACGAGAGAAATCCAACAATTTAACAATGAGCGCATACAGTAAGTCAGCTGGAGGAAAAACAACTTCTTAACAGCTGGAAACCTCCAACAGAACTAGACTCAATGGTGGGCAGCCATCTGCCTCGACCGGTTACCACGGGTCTGTCCGGGGCTATGCTTCAGCTCGGGACCTGCCGAGGGACGGCTTTGGGACGGGGACTGCAAAATATATTGTAAAATATATCTTAGGCATGAGGTTTCCTCCATTTCACTTTACATGCAGTAAAATGTGTTACCTTTATGTGACTTGTTCTTTCTTTACCCAATAACAAGATATAAGTACTCGTTGCCCTTTGCTAGAAACACGCTAAAGTGCTCCAAAGATTTGGCATAACTGAATAACAGTGAGCATTAACTCTTCTATGGTTTGTGCTGTGAACCACAACTGACCACATGATCAGCATCCTGGATGATGGCATTTGTACAAAGTTGTAACAAGTTCTCCACTTTTCTTCTTGTTTTTGAAACTTGTTTCAAGCGATCTGGATCTAGAAATGTCATTGTTGGCTGGTTGGTTTTGTAAGTATGTTGACAGCTGCCATGAAATTACATAAAGACCTTCATGTTATGCACAGGAAGAATCCTAATAATTATAATTCCCAGATTCCCTTTTTCTCTGTCTACCACAGATTAACATTTTGGGCTTAGAGCAAAATGGCTTGACAACATTGAATGGATTGCTGTCAGATTTGGTTCAGACATGAATGGTCCTTGTGGATTGTATCGATCCTTCAATGTGTGCAGCGAGATGTTGGAGATGTTCTACCAGTCTGTTGTGGCCAGTGCTTTGTACTTCGCTGTGGTCTGCTGGGGGAGCAGCATTGGAGCCGGTGACACCAACAGACTTAACAAACTGGTTAAGAAGGCCGGCTCCATCATCGGCTACAAACTGGACAGCCTGGAAAAGGTGGTGGAGAGGAGGACGCTGAACAAACTATTATCCATATTGGATAATCCTGACCACCCTCTCCACCACCTGCTGCAGGAACAGCGGAGCTGGAGGAATCTTTTGGAGAAAGTGCTCCGCTGTCCATATGCTCCACTTTCTCCAAAAGATTCCTCCAGCTCCGCTGTCACAAGGACAGATACAGGAGATCGTTCCTGCTGACCGCAATAAGACTGTACAATAACTCACCTCTGGCAAAATCCATCACACAACAATAACACTGTTGTCTGTGTTTCTTGGTTGTTTGTATATAATATATATAGATATATACTGTACTGTATATACTGTGCATTTTATATTTTATATTTTTTTACTGCTATTTTATTGCTTTTTATCATTCTATTATTATCTTATTGCTTCCTGTATGCTGCTGTAGCGAAAAAATTTCCCCTTGGGGAAGTAACTACCTACCTACCTACCATCTGGACTTTGGCTGGTTTAACAAACAGCAGTCCACTTCTTAATTTGAATAAAGGCAGTCCATCAGGATCGTGTAGATGAAGCACGGACAGCAGGGCAACGCAGGGTCATCCAGCAAAAAAATAAAACCACTAACTAATTCTGCAAAGCCATCTCATCCTAGATGCAGCACTGGTCTTGTCAACAGCATGGTAAATGAACATTTCTACTTCTTCAAGTTAAGATAACACTGGAACATTTGATTTAATACCTCTCAATCTCTCTCCATCTCTGATTGCCCCCAGAGGGGTGCGTAGTTGCTGAAACAGTTGTTCTCGACCATGAGGCAACATCATTAATGGTGCATGTACAACCAACAGCTTTCATAATATTATGATCCATAACTACAGACAGTGAGAAAAAGAAAAGAGAGAGAGAGAGAGAGAGAGAGAGAGAGAGAGAGAGAGAGAGAGAGAGAGAGAGAAGGAGAGGTGGAGAGGGACATAATGGCAGCAGACCTCAGTGAATTACACTTACATCTCTCCACTCTCCCCGGCTTTATTCATCTGGGGGTGATCTAGAACGGCATGCATCCTATGAATTATAGAAACGAGCCCATAATAAAACGATAAATATATTTCTCAAGGAGAGCCACCGAGGCATTAACTGAAACATTAGCATAGGCTGCGTTCGCTCTCTGTGTAACACCGTGATTAACTAACAGCATGTGTTTGTGTACTGTATGGTGGCTGTGGAGTGAGACGAGGAGGATGATGGTGTGTGTATAAGGATGATTTTAAAACAGTGCATATCTGTGTTTGTATTAATGTGTGTTTAAGTCGAGAGGAATGATGGTGTGCATGAGTGTGATTGAAATGATGAGCATCCACACACAGCTGTGTGTACATTTGTGAGCGTGTGTCTTTGTGGATATGTAGAATTATGTGTGTGTATTGTGCACACGTTTTATATTTGTAAATTAAAGGTATATTCCTTGTGACTGTGTGTTAAGTTCAGAGTATTTATTAGACATTCTCATTTGTGTAGGTAGAGGTATATGGCGTTATGCTAATGACAAGTGTGTATGTGTGTAATGGGAGGCAGAGGAAAGTCTCCACTCCATAAATAAGCCCCCTTCACAGAAACCTTGTGCCATTTAAATGCATTCTGGTATGGAATTACATCTGCTTGTCCCCCCAACAAGAGGAGGAAACACGTGTATCCCTTATAACAATGCAAATAACATATTTACAGCTGGTTAGCAATATAAACCACTGGGATGATCTTATGAGTTTTTCCTCCAAGTCCAGTAAATAAAATCACCTCATTAGCATACAGCATCTAGTGTATAATGGAATGAATAACACTTAACTCCTGTGTGGTGTCATCAGTTGCAGCAACCCCTGCAATGGCTGCCAAATGCCTTCATTAAGTTGCGTTATTATGTGTGTGTATGGGTGATATCTAAAGATAGATATATAGGCTGTGATTGTGTACGTGTGTGTCTGTGTGTGTGCTCAGTAATGTACCTTTTCACCTTTAAATGACTCCCCTGCTTAGTGAAAGAGAAGCAATGATGTATTGTAATGTTTATTTGGCATCAATATGAAATATGTGAATTTGAGATTACATTAATTTGTTTTGGTCTGACCGTACATGTATGATGTTTTGTCATTTCTGGCAATCGGACCAGATGTTCTTCTTGCAGGCTTTAACTTGGCGGTGTATTATTAAAGAAATGTTGTATTTGTCAGGTAGTCAGTAACCCTATTTCCAGCATTAAAGTGCCTCTTCTTTAATCAACCTCTAAAAACTCACCTTCATTGATCAAAAATTGCATATTTAGAAGTAGTTGTGATTTTTTTTTCCGAGAAAGAAAAATACCTAAAGACTAAAAGGGACTTGAAACCTTTGTCTTCAGTCAGAACTTTCAGATCTATGAATATGCAAAGAGTCCCCGTCTCAATCACTGATTCCTCGACTCTAGCAGCTCGATCATATGCAAAGCTCTCCCTTGGAAATTGGCTGGATTGGTCTGAATCTGTGTTTTTGAGATTGATAGACTGTCTCTGCATTTCCAAAACGGAAATTCTCAGTCATTCGCTCATGATGCGTCTCATAGCATATAGAAACACCCCATGGGCATGTTGATAGGGTTAAAAATTGGACTCTCACTTGAGAAGTTCTTCAAAACTTCAAAAATGACTTACACTGAACTTTATGGTCTTGAATCTCAGGTAGACTTTGTCCAAAGACTATTTGCAATGTGAAAAAGCATGCTCAGTGGCAAAGCCCACAGGGAATTACCACCAAGTCTGCACTTCTCCTCAGCACTATGGAGCCTTTAAGCATCTTTCAGTGTCTTTTTGGTTATACAGCCAGTTATTTCACTCTTTTGTTTTCCTCTCACTGCTCTCATCAACCTACTTTCCTGCCACAGCAGGCAGCTGTTCAAAAAGCCCACTGTGCATTACCTTCCCAGCACTCAACGACAAGCGGACAAAGTCAGGGGCTAGTTGGTAGCAGCTTGTGCTTTGTCTTTGGATGGACCACACACGTAATTCATGTGTTTGCCAACACTATAACTACGTTAAAAGGACAGGTTATCAGGAACACAATCCCATACTGTTACAACGTTATACTTTGATAATATGTACCATTGCCAACAAATCCAATTTGCATCTTAAGGTTAAGGAAAGTTGAACTTAATACCAAAGCTTTGCATTCATTTAATTTACTAATTTGCCGCCTGCCATGATGCCAAGTGGTATAATAGGCGGTCCTTAAACTAAGTTGAACAGGACGCACAGTTGTCACTTTAAGATCACGAAAAAAAAGCTGCAGAAAGTATAAATAAATGAGAAAAAAAAAGATAAAATAAAATAAAACTTTCGTCCTAAGCCATCAGTCCAAACTCCTCTAAACAGTAGGAAGGAATGGAAGTCTCTTCACAGTTTCCTTTCTCCCTCTCATCCTCTTCCTTGACTATTTGCCAGACTGCCTTATTAGCTCTGCAGCTTCTTACCCTCACTAGATAAAGACCAGTCATTTTTATGTTTGTCCGTACATGCCTGTGTGTGTGCAGTACTAGCTACTTTGCCTCCCCATCAACTGAACATCTCTCCCTAGTTTGTGTCTAATGAGCGATGAGCGCAGCACAGCCACTAATGACATATTTGTGTGTATGTGTCTGAGTGTTACTGTATGCACCGAGTGTGTGTGTGTGTGTGTGTGTGTGTGTGTGTGTGTGTGTGTGTGTGTGTGTGTGTGTGTGTGTTTGTGCTTTAAGCGACCAAGACGCTAGTTAGCAGTGTGGGTGTGTCTCGTAGTAGCAGGTTTTGATTCGATGCATCCCTGATGCAAGCCACGAGAGGTCGCGGGGTCAGGCCAATTACTTCCTTGTTGAGAGATGTCTGCTCTTTGATTTGTCGATTCCAAAGGTTGCAGGGGCTCTGAGGGTTCTGCTCGGGGTGCGGGGGGGACTGCTGAGCGCCGATTAAGGAGGTGTTAATTGGAGCATGTTGTTTGGACCAGGCAGGGATGTGTGTGTGGTGAGTCTACAGTAAGAGATTGAGTTGGTGCTACTTTGGCATGCATTATTATACTGATATATGCCTCTACGTTTTGGTGCACAAAATCAAGACCGTTATTGTTCATGTGGAAAATAACTTTCATGGACATTGAACACAGGCACGTACATGTCTGCTTCACTTGTGGCAGTGTGTTTTATTCATGTGTGACACAAATCTTTTAATTACAAAGTCTAAAGAGCCCTCGTTTTCCTTCTCTCCCAGACACAAAAGAAATGGAAAGCAATCACTGCTGTCCCACGGAAGCATCTCGTCCACAAACAGACACCATCTCAGGCAACAAAACACTAATTCTCCCACTGGCCATCTACCATTCACTTTTACATGATTCTATTGTGCTTCTACATATGTTCACATTTCACATGGCGTTTTATCAACTGAACATTTTAACCTTACAGTGCCTTTCTAAAACATGTTACTTCAGCCATTTGTGGATTATCAACAAGGACTGATTGTGCATTTAGTTTATATTCCTTCATGCTCTCCTTCCTGAAAACGGTGCAGAAAAGCAAAAACAAAACAAACAAAAACTGGAACTTGCTAAAATGCAAATCAACATGAACTAGCTCTGAGAGAAAACTGGAAAAAAGTCCCACCGAGAAAAGAACAGCATACCTGCTGTAAAACATGTAGGAGGTTGGCTTCTGTTTTAGGGCTGCTTGGCTACGTCGGGCAGGGTGTCTTGAATCTGTGCGGAGAACATTGAAATCTCAAGCAGCCATTCTGCAGCGAAACATACTGCCGAGTGTCACTGAACTCTGTTTCAGTCGCAGGTCATAGGTCCCTTTAATAATAAGCCAAAACACAGCTGAAAACACACAGGAATGTCTCAGAACAAAACATTGGACTATTCTGAAGTGGCCCTCTATGAGTACTGATCTGAGTTCAATCAAACATCAATGGAAGGAGCTCTAATGTTAGCTTTGTTGCAAATGGCATACCTGCGTTCTTCTGAGGATGGATAAAAAAAAAAATGCTAAAACCGCTCCTTTTGCACATGAACAGTACGCAGCACCGTACACAGAGCAGGGGCGAGCTTTAACCTTCAGTAAGTATTACAACTTATGTCACTTTATGCAAAACAGCACTTGAGTTGCATGTTTTTGTGATGTGGTCTGGCCCATCTGCAATTTCTACATGCAGCTTAAACATGAGCAGAGTCTGCACGTCAAAGTTTGTCAAGTTTTTGGGGAACAGGAAGTTGTATCAGAGAGGCAAATGTAGCGGGGAGCAACAATTGTGTTGTTTAGGGCAAGAAACATATGCGTTCTCAATGTGCTGTGAGCAGTATGAGTACCTCAGTGTGACTGTCATCATGAATGGACAATTTGCCATAAAATGAGCTTTGGACCGCATACATCAGCTGTTTTGTGTGTGTGTGTGTGTGTGTGTGTGTGTCAACACAGCACAATTTGGCGTGGCATGTGATGAGGTATTGAACTGGACAGCTTCTCACTGGGCTCGTTTCACTTGTCATAAAACATACTCCCTTTATTGGCCTGGCCAACCGCCCCCCGACCCCTCACACACACACACACACACACACACACACACACACACACACACACACAGTGTACCATGCCCCCCTCTTAATCCACCTCTAACAGAACAATCTCCTGGGTTTCCACTTGGACTATTCAGTGTGCGTGCGTGCGTGCGTGCGTGTGTGTGTGTGTGTGTGTGTGCTGGTCAGAATCAATGCTGTGTTGTTGTCAGAAAAGTGTGTATTTAAAGGACAGGGCAGTCCAGGGAGCAAAAAGATGGAGTAGAGATTAGAGGAGGTGGAGGAGCAATGAAATATTCAATGTGTTTGCTGTACTTGCTGTTAAGTAATGATTCCCACGTCCACCGAACCCCTCGAGGGGAAAGTTGTTCATGTTCACAAATCACAACTGAATTGCCAGAGAAAAACACATTGAGGATTCATTTTACTGAACTTGCACATCTGTTATTATCTCAGCTTAGGTTTTATTCATACATAGAAAGAAAACTGCTCTCACGAGGTGCTAAAATTGCAGTGGCTGGTGACCTTTGAAAAGAGGAACTCTTCAGAAAAGCATTGTTACAGGTCACAAGAAGGTGAAGGACCCTAAATGCGCGACAAAAGGCAGAATAACAAAATCATAGCGTGCAGGCTGGAGCCGAGTGGCAACTGAAGAATGAAACCACTGGGGATGTGCCCAAAAGTTCAGTTCCTCGAGCCAAAGCCATACAGACAGTTCAACTTCATGCAGTCTAAACAGGACTTACTTGACTTCAAATATGCTGGGTTTACAACATTGCATAATGGGTCAAAATGTTGTCTGACTTTTGTTTGTGGTGAAAAACATCATGTTGTCACATTAAAACCTCGTGGAAGTAAAGCGGCTGCAGTTTTCTGAGTCAGGTTCAGCAGTTGGTTTCCTCCAGTTCCACAGACTGAGAAACCCCTCTGTGATGACACAACTATGCCCTGATTGGTTTAAAGTATCACTAATATGCACGACTGTGGTTTGTTTGCATTCACCAGCTTTCTTTGCAAAATAGCCTCTTTATACAGGAAACAGCAGAACACATAAACAAGTACCCAAAATGGGACGATGAGAAAACGAACAGTACAGTCTTTGTATTTGTTTTCATTCTTTTCTTTCTGTGTTTGTCTATGAGGGAATGGGATCTGATAGATGAGACGTTGTGGCTGCATATACAACATGTGATCACCAACAGGCCAGGAAGCCCCTGCTCAGACAGACACACATGCAGAAAGCTATGAATTCACATATTGAAAAGCACAGGTTTTTGCAGAACTCACATTCGTGCAAATTAGATTAGATTAGATTTAGATTTTTGACTTTATTGATCCCACATTGGGGAAATTCGGTCATCACAGCAGCATAGAAAGAACAAAAAGGTGACCAGTGCAATAAAATGAAATTAAATGAATATGAACAGTGCCACATTATTTTATGGTGGTGTTGAAAAGTCTAACAGCGGTCGGAACAAACGACCTGCGGTAGAACTGTTTCCTGCACTGAGGGTGCAGCAGTCTGCCACTGAAGGAGCTGCTTAAAGCTCCTACAAATGCAAATACAAATATAAATGCAAATAAAGACATGCATACACACAGACACTTATGTACACATGTAAAAAAAAACAACACATACACATACTGTACCATGATATGGCACACCCGCGTATATGCCAACAAAACAAATGACACCTATATTATGTGATATTCCAATTTCCAATATGCACACACTGACAAAAAAACTCTGGTTTTCTTCTCCGAAGTAGGTCTGCCCCACTGGTACCTCCTCTCACTGCTCAGACAGGACCATTCATCCATCCTTTCTCCCTCCCTCAGCACCTACAGCTTTATTTATTTATTCAGCGGCTCACGGCCGGTTTGTTTTTTAAGCAAGACAAATTGAAAGGAATAAAAGTCCAGGCTTGTACAGGCTGCTGCTCCTATTGCCTTTGTGTCAAAAGGCAGCACACTGGGTTATGAATCATGGTGCATGTGTGTGTGTGTGTGTGTGTGTGTGTGTGTGTGTGTGTGTGTGTGTGTGTGTGCGCGGTGTGAGTGAGTGCAGGTAGTTAGTCCCGTATGTTATCTAAACCTCACAGCTGGCTGCATTTTTAGGGGTTGGTTACTCTCTAACTGATACACAACAAGCAAAGCAAAGGATCACTGTAACAACACTTATACACTACTAAAGTTAAACAGGTTCACTGTAAAGCTCAGTTCCAGTTCTATACAACTTCACACACAGAGAAGTGTTACAGCAGCATTTGTTGTGCATTGTAGTGTAGAAAGAACCATAAATGTATCCTGATTAAGCAGAATGTAAGGCTCACTGTTTACAGTCGTCGAGAGGCGATAGGAGTGGTCGAATGAATGGGTGGACGATAAAAGCATGTTTTATTTGAGATTAAATACAAGTTTTGATACCACAGTCAGTTTCTTTAAACTATGATAACAATCATCCCCAAATCTTAACCATAGAGCTTATATCACTTACATCTGAAGCACCGCACAAAAACCAGATCAGAAAAACAAATGGGTCATTTTGAGTATTAAGACTTGCAGACCTTTTAAAATGTCTTTAACGCTTTTAACTGTGGGATTGTTGTTTGTTTTTCAATCTAATGTGTTGTGTCCCCACAGGACAATCCTGAGTTCACTGGCTGGGACATTTCTGTGTTTCCATGCTCTTCTTCTATGTGTGTTTGTGTGCGTATGTGTGTGTGTGTGTGTGTGTGTGTGTGTGTGTGTGTGTGTGTGTGTGTGTGTTTCCTTAGTGGACTCTGATCATCTAACAGATATCCTATGTGTTGATATTACCAACAACATGAGCAAGATAGGGTTCTTATTAGGGCCTGAGGTTTTCATTTTTACAACCACAGCTATACGATCAGAAATACACCCTCAATGTTATTGTAAAAGTCCAGATATATGTGTTCACACCCAATCAAACACACATAAATGTGCACATACACATCTAGACATATATGCTAACCAGAATCTTTATATCTCCGTCTACCTGCCACACTGACTACAAACACAGCACAACCTGAAATAAGCTATTTTCTTCAAGAGGTCAGCTGGGGAAAATAAACACCAACACTGTGTGTGTGTGTGTGTGTGTGTATGTGTGTGTGTGTGTGTGTGTGTCTGTTGAGAGCACCGTTAGATGCGCTGTCACAGACTGCTTTCATATCTTAGTGTGTATCTGCGTGACTGACGAACTGGAAACAGAATCAAAGTTTATGTGTGTGTGTGTGTGTGTGTGTGTGTGTGTGTGTGTGTGTGTGTGCGTGTGTGCGTGTGTGCGTGTGTGCGTGTGTGCGTATATTGAGGTGAGTGAGTGACAGTGTGGAAACAGAATCAGAGGCCTGGCTGTGAAAGACAAGCGAAGTGGAAACATCTGGAACAAAGAGAAAGAGCCATCAATCATGGCTGCAATACCACCACTGTCTCTCTCACACACACATACAATTTTACACAAAACACACATGAATGTACACACAGTGAGCTCCACCAATACTGAGATCAAATTTTATTCTATACATTTTTTTTGTTGAACAGTTGAACACACTTACAATTTAGTCAGAGTTTTAAGATTGTTAAAAATGTTGTGAAACTGAAGTGCGTCTCTGCATTGTTATCACTACACAATGCACGAGTTCCTACGCTCTGATTATAACCTGTGACTTGAATCAGTTACTCTCATATTCGTTTCTTTCTACTAATTCTGCTCAGGTTTACTTGCAGATGGCCCAAAGTATGGCAAAATCCAACGTACCTGAAACAACATATAATCTCATTGCCCAGCCCTGAGGGATCTACAAGTAACCTTCAATAATTATGAATCAAAGTTACTTATTTGTACGTATTGATACCTATTCTCCATGAAACTACTTAACCAGTAGGGTACAACCCATCTAATTCTTAAACTTTGTAGGTAACGAGGACCAAGATGTGAGTATTTACCAGGTTGTGACATTTCGATGTAAAGACACAATCGTTTTATGGTTGGTCCTTGGTTCTTTCAATATCCATTTGCAAATCCCACAATTTTATGGAACGACAGAAAGTTGGAGAACTCCTGAGGGCCTACAAACTTGATTGTTACTAGCTCATCGGAGAAAAATATTCAAATTTGTATTTCAATTTGATTTCAAAGAATGCATTGAAATGACCTTATTGTATAAGTACCAACAAACTATTGTAGCAAGTTAGTTTTGAAATATATTAAAACCTATACAAATACTTTGGCAATTGCAGACATTGTATACCATAACCAATGTTACTGCAATATACTTCTGTTACTTCCTAAGAAATTAGATTCATGTTGCAGCAAAGATAGACAGAGATGAAAAAAAAAAAAAATAATAAAAAATAAAAAATGGCCTTCCAAGCAGCATCTTGTAGTTCCACAGAGGGAGCAGCTGAAGTACAACATGACAAAACTCTCAGAGAACACACAGGCTATCTTGTCATTCATCATGGTTTGTGAGAGAGTGTGTTGTACGTCCTGACCATACCGGTGCATTGTTCTGGTCGGCTGATCTCCCGCGCTGTGTGGAGTCTGAGTCATGATATGCAGAGGAAAGACTGCAGAGGTTAGAAATAGTAGACATGGACCAAAAGAGAGGTAGAGAGCAGGAGGAGGAGGAGGAGGATGAAGAACACAAAGAGGGAGGAACAGAAACAGAGAAACCCCTGGAGTGAAACTCAATATAGGAGAAAGTGTCATGTTGACAAATGTAACACTGTGTGATCTATTAGTTATACCACTGACTATGTTAAACAGCTGCCCTGTGCTTTGGTGTTGGTTCACACACACATACACACACTAAATATAGTGGCCATCTCTGTCACCTGCTGCCTGTGGAGACAGAACAACAGCACGGAAGCTTGTTTGTGACAGAAAACGTCGGGAAACTAATTTAGTCTGCTGGGTTTTTGTCTCTTGCTCTCTCTCCTTCTTCCCCTCCCGTATGTTGGAGCAAACAAATATTTGTTCTCATTACTAATTAAACAGCAGCAAGAGAAAGTGCACGGAGGGAAATTGACGACACTGCGCCCACCGGTTCATGGACACACACAAGCGCACAGCGCTCTGCATCTTCAGGCTGTGTACTCTTAAAAAAAACAACTCAAAAAGAATGTGTGTAAGTGTATGTGTTGTGATTGATGAGCAGTGTTTCTCTGTTGCTGTTGTAGCATCCACCTGTAAGCCATTCATAAAGCAAGCAGCTGAATAATGAATGGCTGGTGTCTGGGGCCGGGCTGGGCTACGCTGTGCCCTGGTGACTGTTTTAAATGAATAGGAATTAGTGGGCTAGAATGGGGCGCAGAGCGTCTTCTGTGTGTGTGAGTGTGAGTGTATGTGAGAGAGAGGTTGTTGTTTATAGGCACAAGGGATGGCCATTCATCAGGCAGCCGCCATGTTGGCAGGAGCACGGCTGGAAGGGTTGCTGCTTTTGGACTTTGGGGCATTTAAAAAGGGAAATTACAGTTTTGTACAGCTGGATTGTGTTTTGCGTGTTTTTAGCTATTAATCAGTTGATTGTTAATCGATATGGTAATGTTGTTACATCGCTAAAAAATAATTCAGATGTGGCCAGAAACATGATGATCAGACGGGCTTTTAAAGAATGTCTTCATAACTTGTTAATCGTGTACGTCATCATCAGTAAAAATGTTACAAATTGCTCTAAATTGTTGTTTGCATATTTAAATTTGCATATTTGGAGAGTTTTCCCATGAATCGTCCCAGAAGCTTGTTCCAGCAGACAAAGAATAATCTTTTAGTGCAGGAGGCAGGACGATGGCTTTGTTGTTGGTGTTTTATGGAGCTATAACGTGTGAATTTTGTAATAACTGTTTTTGAAATGGTAGCAGTACATGTTTGTTTTCAACACACTTTATCAGAACAAACAAACTTTCTATCTGTTATTTTGCTAGTTGTAAGCTGCTCCTCTTTATTTTTAGTTCATCTGATTCAAACATGCACCTATTTCATGTTTGTGGGTTTCCATAGCAACCAACCCAAATGGTTTGAGTGCTTCCACCGCCCTCTTGGTTTTATTTGACTCAAACTGTAACACATTAAAATCCATGGTGAATTTGAGTCTGATGTTTTTTGCACCTCCCAAAGCGACAGATGTGAAGATAAATTCACCTACCCGTGTGTTTCCACTTAATATGGCTGATTTGCTCAGAAGGGATGCATAAATCTGTCTATGTTCACAGTCAACAGTCTACATTTTTATTTTTGAACAAATAAAACCCACTGTGTGTGTTGACCACTGGTGTGCACGGCCTTTAAACACACCACCAGCTTTGCCAAATTTATATGAAAGAGAAAAGGAAGTCAAAAACACTCAAACATTTTACCCCGTCTGTTGTAAATATCTCCTGCAGGTTACAGGCTGACCTCTTGGTTCAACTTTGACCTGTCTGCACTCAGTAGTTCGACAGAAAATCTCTCATAATCAAAAAGTACAAACAAAAATAAGGTAAAATCTATAATAGCTGTATGAATCTTACATTACTTGTATCACAAGTAGAGATATTAATTAGCATTTCAAATTAGCAGGAGTTAGAAATAAGTACAAAGAGTCAGTGAGAAGTATAAGTAGTGCAATGAATCAATGCTACCGTTAATGACTGTTCCTCTCCAATGAGTGACAACTAATGAGTAGTTTTGTTTCTTATTTAAGCACATTGTCCTGTGCAAAAACGAGTTTGTGAGTATTTTCGAGAGTTATGGACATTTTTATTTTGTGCATTTATGGTCTAACTTACTAACTGTGACAACGCTCACAAACACACACATACACACACACACATACACACATGCCAAAAGGCAGCCCACTGGTCTGCAGGGATACACTCCAAACCACTAATGTCACACTCACTCTCTGCTTCTGTGTGTTGTTGGAGGGTTTAACTATGGGAAAGTGTAAAGCCAGGACATTTGTGTCTCCAAATTGGCTCGTTTGTTGCCTTGCCTGCTCTCTTCTGCCATTCAGCTCCCATGGTGCTTTAATGGACACTGCAGAGTGAGGCAAGTGGAACAAATTTGAGAGTCTGACAACAACAACTCAGTAAAGATGGCAGAGTGGTGTGCATCATAAGACTGAAGCTTAGAGGTTTTTTTTAATATGATGGAATAAACATGACAAAGTAATATATGAAATTATTTGCTTTATTAATGTTCTGAAGATCTGTGCAAATTCTGACAATTCAGGTGTGTTTGAATTTATTTAGCATGGATTTTAGCATAGTTACCACATTACAGTGGTTTCAGACTGAATGTGAATTTTCACCTTGCATTTTTTTGTGCAAATTTGTATTTTTAATTATTATTTATTTGCCTTTAACAGCTTTTGATAGTTTAAAGCTTTGGGAAGTCACAAATATGTGGATAAACAAATGTTTCTCGCCAAAATATCTAATGATGCATGAAGAACAACACGAGCCTATTCAACTTTTTATGGAAATGTTTAGGCACTAAGGTGTTAAGGTAATTTACATTTAACCAAAACCACAGTCTTTCCTTCACCTAAACCAAAGCTCTTGTGTTGCCTAAAATCAAGCAGCAACCAACAGTGACGTCCGCTGTTATTTTTTTAACTGCTTATCCGAGCTCGGTATTGGAAATTTGTTTTAATTTTTGTTTTGTATCTTTACAGGAACATGAATAGTTTTGAAGTTGATCTGAATTTGTTAAAACAAAGACATAAAACCAGCCCCTGTCTCTCCTTATGTGTGAGAGTCTCAGCGCTGCCATCACTACTGACAATAGGCATGATGCATTTTGGGAAGCCTGGTGAAACCCCAGGCAGTGATGTATGTGTCCACACCAGCAGGTGTGAGCATGTGCATACATGATCCCAGTTTAACAAACACCATCTGCTGCAATCACTGCTCCTCTGAATGTGTGTGACATCAGTCCAGTGTAGCAGCGCAACAGTCGAATTGCGAGCAGACAATGACCTTTTCTTTTGTCTAGAGGCGTGCACACACACACACGCACACACACACACACACACACACACACGCACACAATGAATCAGCCATACAGGGCATTGGCACACAGAAACCCAACACAGTGCATACGGTCTGTTGCTTCTCAGGCTTTTTGACAGCTGTCAGTCAGCACTCATGCAGTAAACACACACATAGTTAGGGGCAGTGTGGTGGCTTAGTGGTCCGTGTGATCAGATTGGTAGACAGACAACGTACGGATCACGTTAGGACAATAACAACCCTTCAGGACATGATCTCTGAATACCAGTTTGTGTGTGTGTGTGTGTGTGTGTGTGTGTGTGTGTGTGTGTGTGTGTGTGTGTGTGTGTGTGTGTGTGTGTGTGAGTGATCCCTCTGGGTCTGGTGCTGTGAATACCCGAGTGACAAGTGCCATGGCAAGCTGATTGACACATCTGGCTTTAAACAGGACAGGCCGCACACACAAACATGCGCAAGTATTCAAATATTTACTCTGGACAGGATGCCAACTTTCTGAAGACATTTCCATGCTGAGTTTGTTGGCATGATCTAGCTGTCAAATCTCTGCTGGTGGGAACAAACTGAGTCAGACATCAGTCAGATATCTCTTCCTCCTTCTTCGGTTCATATTCATTGGAAATGAAAAGGCTAAGGCGGTTATGGTCACATCTTCTGGGTGGGTTCTCAGGAGACAGCACACTAAGGAGAGTATCATCGCAAGTAACTACCTGGTCAACCCGATAAAGTTGAAATATTCTGCTGTGATAGTAGTGAAGGCATATAAGGATCCAGATGATTTACAGATCCAGAACACATTTCATTTAAAGACCAATATTCACCATCTGGTTCAGTTTCTGGTTTAGTTATCAGCTAAATGCTCCCTGACTTCACCAGCTACCTGCTGATTAAATAGGTTTGAGGTTTGGTGCTGAAAAATAATATTATTATAGCAATTAATAATTCATGTGACTTTAAGAGAATGAAAAAAAGGATGACACCTGCAGCCATCACACACCAAAAAACATCTACAGTATATTTATGTCATATGTCAATAAGGCTAAAATTACTTTTTACAATTTGTTGGGATTAGTTGAAACTTCATCAACCGCTGTTTTAGAATTTGCAGCTCCTCTGTTGAATATGTTTATATGTACAGATCATACCGGTCATCACATATTAAAATGAAATATCCAGGTAACTATTATCAGCCAGTTTTCTTCTTCTACGTTAATAGCTGCCAAACAAAGCACAGTGAGCACTATTCTACGGTCTTATGATTCAACTCAATGTGACTTTCATGTGCATTATGCAGAGTACTTTCCTTGTTTAATGATCCGTCGCCTCTAACACACGTTCACTGTGACACTGGTACCGGCTTAAATCATATTATTTATGATTCCATTTCTCATCATATTATGCCAATGTTAACACATTGCATCAATACAAACACATATTTACTAATAATGAGACACAAAAATATATGAATGAGTCTAGCGTTTAACATCAAACCTTAGCTTTGTTGTGCTGGATTATCTTCACATCATGATAACTTAATATGCATTAAGTTGTAATTGAATATGACCAATAGGAGTGTAAGAGAGCACAGATATTTTTTTTTCCTCTGTTTGGTCAGGTTTAAGCTCACAAACAACACGTTTAGGTTCCCGCAAAGATCACGGTTTGGCTTAAAATTGAGGACCTTCGTTGCCATAGTTACAATGCTAAACGTGATTTAGGTTATGGAACAGTCATCATAATCAACCATAAGCATTGACAATCAGTTTAAAACAAGAAACAAACAGCGGACTCCTGTATTAAAGTCCAGTGTTTTGTTAACCCATCCATCCACCTCAAACCAGAATCCTGACCTCCTCCTTTGCCGCTGTCATCAACGAGCAATGAGGAACTTTCTTATGGAAGGAAAGACAACAGAGACAGAGCGACAACAAGGAAGATATGGAGGGCAACGAAATAAACTGAGTAAGAGCAAAAGAGACAATGCAAGAGCAAAAGGCAGCGAAAGAAAGATAGAAACTGTTCCAAGAAACAGGGAGCAAGAAAGAGATCGAGTGACAGAGAGAATGACAAAGACAGCAACACACACACACACACACACACACACACACACACACACACACACACACACACACACACACAGTTGCCTTTGGGCAGTACTTTCACCTCCACTGACATTTAACTAAAAACCAATCTCCATGTCTGCCATCTCCAGCCCCTAACCTCAGGGCTAGAGGGTGGAGAGGGCTGTGTGTGTGTGTGTGTGTGTGTGTGTGTGTGTGTGTGTGTGTGTGTGTGTGTGTGTGTGTGTGTGTGTGTGTGTGTGTGTGTGTGTGTGTGTGTGTGTGTAAGCACAGCAATTTGCAAGCATGGATTTTGGGGGATGGAACAAGTATGTATCTGTTTGCACTGTTACACTGCACAACTGTGTGTGTGTGTGTGTGTGTGTGTGTGTGTGTGTGTGTGTGTGTGTGTGTGTGTGTGTGTGTGTGTGTGTGTGTGTGTGTGCAGAGAGAAAGTGCGGGAATGTCCATTGTTCCCTGGGTGAGGTCAAGGTCTCTGTCCCCACTCAACATCATCACCTTTTCCATCTACACACACACACACACACACACACACACACACACACACACACACACACACACACACACTCACACACTCACACACAGACATTGCTCCAATAATCATGCCATTGAATCAAATATATAATCAGAGAGGAAATGTCCCCTCGTCACCACCATGCCATAATCCAGCAGGAATTGCAATTGGAAACTTATACAAGGGTTAGCCGGTGCAGCCGGATGGTGCCCCAGGGCCTCAGCACAGCAGGAGGGAGGGAGAGGAGAGAGAGGGGTGAAGAGATGACGCAAGAGAGTGAGAGACACTGACAGACAGAGAGAGTAAGACAGGATAGAAACTGGATGAAGTGGAAATGCAGAGCAAGAATATGATTTTAAAGACTGTTTCTGTCTGTGGTTGTGGATTGTTCATTTATCTGCTATGCAGTCCATTTTATAATGAATGCACACATTCGTAATGTTTTAATTCTCACTTGTAAATCTCATTCACGATATATTACAAAATTGTTGCAAGCCACACCAACATATACTGTACAGAGGCTGTAGCCTTCATCGATCGACTTATTGTGAAAGTATTATTGGAGGTCCAGAACAAGAGGAAGAAGAGCTGTTACAACATGTTAGGTGTTAACATTAGCTGCTAGCTACAGGGATTATTTTGTATCTGTGGAGAATGCTTGAGTGTAATACTTGTCAATGCAATGATTCGTCTCCTCCTCAAACTGAGCAGCAACACTTCAGAAATACTTCTTCCTTTGGGAACCTTTAAGTAGCTTGCTTATGACATATGCGCATGTGAGCTAATAAAAGAATGTGAAGGTAACGCTCATTCCCAACGAATATATTAAACATTAGTATACAATAGCATAACAACTGCAGTTCCCCATTGTGCGTTTGTAAGTGAATACAGAACACCTAAAGGATGTTGTAAATCAAGTTACATGTGTAGATTTGTATTGTTTTCATTGTTTTATTTCAACAAGAGAAGAGATATGTCAATTCCAACATGAATTTATCCAAAAATACCAACATTTGTGTCCATGGCCTCGCACATTAGGTTCAGATGTTTTGATGTTGGTTTATGCGAAATAAGGTAATAATTATGAATGTCCGGCACATAATCATGGAGCAGTGTAACATCCAAATTGTCCAACATGTATCAATAGCAAACAGCTCTCTGTGCTTAGAGTGAACAATCTGAACACAGCACGTAAGAACAAGAGATATTAAAGGCAGATTTAAAGGAGGATGAAGAGACAGAAGGAGGTGAAAACAGGTGCATGTCCTTCCTTGTGTTTGACATGCTGTTTGGGGAGTTACAACCCCTCTCTGTCGCACCCATTCTCTCCTTTTACACCTCTACAATATTCTACATTTCACAGCAAAGGGTCTCTGAGCTCAGGTTAACTGCTCGCCCCAGGGCCTGCAATACCAGCCAACCCTCCCTCCAACCAACACCAGCTTCGAGTGACAAACGGTTCAGTCAGCGGCACAGTGAAACGACTATGGTGAGATTAGAGGCAGAAAACTATCGTCCAGCTCTATTTTTCCTAATATTTCATCAGTTTTTTAATCCATTTGTACCTGAAAATTGAGGTGGGTATTTAGTGTTCACAGCACTGCTCTGCTGATTCACTCATGCCAACTTCCACAGCTCCCTCCACCACTCCAACCTCGTCCTTATGTGCTAAGCTTTTTCTATTGTAGAATTAACTCAGGTCCAATGGTCATGTATGTCTTAGTTAAAGGGGGACTTGCTCTCCAAGCAGAATCCTCTTTTCACCTTTAATTGTTTGACAACCCCTTAAAAGAGCAGAGACTTCTTCATCCAAACTGACTGTAAAACACAAGTCCCCCAACTTGAAGGACCATATATGTCTTTCCACTCTACCCTCTAAATATGAGCCATAACAGGAGTGTATAAACTACTTATATGACACAAAAACAGGTTCACAGCAACTTTCCACTACACTTACTATAAAGTTGTCTTGAATGCAAATAGTGCCAGAGTGCAATGGCAAATTTTGTTATAACCTGTATGACCTGTTATAACCTTCATACTGTATATCAGTGGTTTTGGTCAGGAGCCCAGAAACCATACTGAACCCGTGAAAACAAAATAATAAAGGATGTGAGCTGGTGCAAGTTTTAAAGGTAAAAATCAAAAATGTTGCCACCTATTAAAACCTTGTTGATCTACTCTTCCCTTCCTTTGTATTGAGAGAAATGTTACTTTGACGGTGTCTCTCCAGCGTCTGGACACATTAATGGACTGACAGTTTGGAGTTTCAGGACTCAAAAACAAAAGAAAACTTCCAGTACTGTATTTGAAAAAGGCATTATTATTATTATCTACATCATTGACATTTACCAGCATCAGTCAAACATAAAGCCCAGGTCAGGTGTGAGTCACCAAACGATCTCCTGTTTGATCCAACACCTCAATCTCAAAATGCACTCACCAATTTGAGCACCTTCTCTGTTTTTTCTCTTGTTCCTTATCACAGGACACTCTGGTGCCATTGATTTCTCTCTCCTCTCTCTTTACTGTTTCCCCTTTTTTCATCAAGTTTTTCTCTTTCTCATTTCTTTTCATCTGTCTCTGTCATTACTCCAATTTGTTTCTTCCATCTCCCCACGTTGTCTTTACCTCTCGTTCATTCTCCTCCCTCATCTCTCCCTCCTTCCTTTTTGTCACGAGGAGGCCACTGCTGTCGGGGAAGTTTTCCCAACCTCCTCATCCTCTCATTTTTCATCAGCCCCCTCTGACATCCCTCCTCCCCTTCCCCCCATATATGCACAAACACAAACACAAACACACACACACACACACACACACACACACACACACACACCAGCTCCTGTCTCCCCATTCATCCCGTCTCTCTCCTCTCTGCCTGTCCGTCCGTGGCACAAATGCATTTGTTCAATACCTCCAGCAAACAGATTAGCGGGCTGTTATCAGCGACAGGGAGACGGTGATAATGGTTTTCACCACATCTTCTCTCTGCCACAGATTAAAATGGGCCAGGTCACCCGCCACACAAACACACCCACACACATTCATGCTCACTCACAAACACACATGCGCACACCTGGACGGCAAATCCTGTCCAAAACTTTAAGTAAATACACATTCTTAATAAATACGCAATAAAATAAACACATGTTCTCAGACACGCATGCATTACCAAGACACGGTAATTTATATGTTCACACGCATACACCTAAAAAACAGCATCATATTGGTAATCTGTTTTCTTCCTCAGCTCCTCCATCCCCCTCTCCTGCTCTCCTTGTCTCTCAGCTTGCCATTGGATTTCCTGTCCAATCTATTGTCGCAAGCCGGGGCCAAAAGATACAAGGTGAAGTCAGTTTCAATCTGATGGGCCATTGTTTTGGCTTTGGCTTTTCTCACACACACACACACACACACACACACACACACACACACACACAGAGCTGACTCCCTGGTTTGGCCATCGATTGTGGCTTTGCCCCTGCTGCTTGTCACCTTGGTGTATGTAGAGTATGTTTGCATTTGTGTGTTGTAAAAGATGATCAACTTGAACCTGCTGGATGAGAGATTATTCTTCAGCATGGATCAAGCTGAGATGAACTTCTTGAGTAGAGGTCAGATTTATATCAGAGATGTTATTATCTTTAAATGTGACCAAAACCTCAGCAGTGTTCAGTACTGTGCCATATTTCCAAAGGAAATTAATTCATTTTGAGGCCTAATAGGCAATTTATAGATCTAATCACCCTTGCAATGAGCATTTGGTTTACAAAAAAATTAGACAGTGGGTAATATATTCTATTTAATTGTATACTTGATCATATATCTGATTAAAATGTATCTGATGTGCATATTTGAAGAACATTTTGTGTGAGCGTATGTCTACCAAAGTAACATAAAGCAGGCTTTTGTGCAGGCTAACATGATAAAAGTCTCATACGAGCTTATTCCTAATGTCACCAAGTAATACCACACACCCGAGTGTTGGCAATAACTGGCAAGGACTTGCTGATTACTTTTCTGTCATCATTTTCATCAATTAACTGGTAAGATATCTAAAAACCCTGTGTGTTTTGGACACACGCTCCACTTTGTGTGAACATTCAGTGTCCAGTAGTGATTAACTATGCCGGCGGTCAGTGTAATGGTTTCCTCCCTTGTAAACCCCTCCAGCAGCGGCCCGGCCCCGTCAATAATTAATGCTAGGGATGCTTGGTGTTTTACAGGAGGCCACAGCTGTGTTTTATCACTGTAGCACATCATTCTCATTAGGTCAGATTCGATCAAGACTCACTGTACACAAAGACACAGAGGAAGACACAGTGTGACAGATAGAGGAGGGAAGAGGAGAGGAGAGGAGAGGAGAGGAGAGGAGAGGAGAGGAGAGGAGAGGAGAGGAGAGGAGAGGAGAGGAGAGGAAGGAAAAATGCAAAGTTCTCTACTTCGACATGATTGACACTGTTCACTTAAAAATGGTCTCTAGCTCACTATGTTTCTTCATCTACATTATTCCTTTCCTTGCAGTCTCTCATCCTCTATTAAAAGGCTGATGTTCTGTTTCTCTGTCTCTCACTACTACCTTGTCACTGTCGCCTGCAAGAATTTACTGAATGCAAATAGGTGTGAGAGAGAGGCTTCGTGAGAGGGTTGTGTGATAAGATATACATATTTAATGAGACGGAATGGGATGTGGGTGGAGGCAAGGTCAGAGGTGACACACACACACTACCTCAAACATGCATGTGTAGCCACTCATAAACATGTTAATATATACATACTAAGTGAATACACACACACACACACACACACACACACACACACACACACACACACAGAGAGAGAGAGCCCCTCAAAGGCAAGTGTGTGAAGTATGGTCTCATTAGGCAGGCTGTATGGGATTAACAACAGCAGTGACATTTGGTGGCTTGTAAGCGACCAGTCTATAAAAACAGACCGAGGAAAAGTGTGTGTGTCACTGAGTGTGCAAATGTGTGTGTGATATATAAATGTTTCTAAATGTCCTTTTTTTTTTTCCTCTCTTTCCCGCTAACACACATGCAGACACACTCGTGCGCACGTACACCTGTAACAGACGATCCCAACATGTTTGATAGGCGAACCTTATTATTTGTCCCCTGGGTATTTTGGCTAGTCTAGTTTTTCGCTGTAGTCAAAGTGATTATGTGATCCGACTTTTATTACGCAGCTTTGTCCTAATACAAAGCTCCCTCAAAGGATTCTGGGTGAACGTGTGTGTGTGTATGTGTGTGTACTATACCTCTGTCATTTCCTTACTTTATGTCTGTCATTCTTTCTTCTCTGCCAATCCCCATTTCTTTGCTCTTCCCCAGCTTGTTTGTCGAATATCTACCTCCAACAACCGCATACAAGTCCATGCAAGTACACACTCACACACACACACCATCTACATTTACTGTCCTGGGGATGGTAGATGGCAGAAGAGGCTCAGCATGCGGTGGCTGCCAAATAAGCCGATGTAGAGGAGATATTCTGGTTAACGAGCTGCAGAAATACAGTTCTCACCTCGTGTCTGCATGTCTGTCTGAGAGTTTGAGAGAGAAAAGAGAACAAATGGGAAAAAGTCCAGATGACTCTCTTGTCTTTTCTGCAACGCGTGTTCTCTTGCCTTTTTACACTGTATTCTCTTATAAAGTCAAGAAAAGAGGGACCGAGCCACATGCTGTTCCAACCAGCTGCTGTTTTGTATCTCTACTAGGGAGCCCGGTCTTTCCCTTTAAGTTTCTTTGTCATTATTATGCCAGAATGAGCTGCCCGGATTTGGCAGCAATTTCAGCAACTATTTCTGCTGGACAGTTCAAACAGCCACGTACATAACAAAGACTTTGACCATAAAAAGCAGAATGTATTTCTTGGTGCTGCTTAAGTGTTGCTTTGTACAGTGCAGTATATGTATAGCGTTGTGCTGTGCTAAAGGTGTAGTCACTTCATATGTTTACACCATCATCGAGGACCCTGCATTCTCTCAAATTGATTGTGCAATATAACAATGAACCCAAACATCCAGCCGGAGTGGAAGGACACAAAAATGAAGTAAGTGCAGGTAAGTCCATGATTTTTTATAAAAATGAACTTTGTTATACATTCAAGACTTTACAATATGTGTCCAGACGATGCTGATTAAACCTGTCATCACCAGATAAACGTATGTATACAGTGATTTAACATCTGTTGTCTGGGGTGACATTCCTCCACTGGCTGGACTAATGCAAACTGGTCTAATCTCTATTGTTTGTTACTTGGCCCCAGCGGTTCTCTTCTTCTTCTTGGTCTCCCCAAGTAATGATTTCTGTGCAGCAATACAACCACGGAGGCCTGATTCACACAGTCTCCTCCAACAGTTGATGTCGAGATGTGTCAGCTACTTGAACTCTGGGTAGCAATGATGTGGGCTCTAATCTGACGAGCTGTTAATTGGCAACATTATTATAAATAGCCGGAGGCTGGTAGCTCTAATGAACTTATCCTCTGGACTAGAGATGGTGTCAATAGCCAGTTACTTCATAGTTATGATGTCTTTATTTTTTTTTTCTACATTGTAGATCAGAGTAAACAAAGAAAAAGCCTAGAAGGAGTCTGCCTATCCAAACATTTGAGTGACACTGTACATCACTGACAGTCCATTTTGAACATATGTGGTGTGCAAAGCAGTCTCCAAGTTTCTACACTGCATTGCTGCACATTGCCTGTTGTGATGTTAGAAATCCTCCTCGCGAGTCCACAGCTTAAACTCAGATTTTAGGTGAGCACAAACGTTCCACTTTCAGCAGAAACTCTAAAAACTCTCTTGTAATGTTGCCTCACGTGTTTAGGGGACATCTGTAAATTTGACAGTCTGCATGTGAGACTTAAAGGACAGCTGTAAACTGTAGCTACAGAAAATAATGTTGGTCACACTCTTTACCATCTTTTCTTATCAAGTTGATGATTAAATCCATTTTGTATTAGTATTATTATTATGAATCTGAGACGTAACTATGAACTAAAGTTATCTGATAAATCCAAATGAGTACAGCATTGATATTTGAATTGTAGTGAAGTAGAAGTATGAAGCAGTAGAAAACAAAAAGATTCCAATAAAGTGAAAGTGAACTTAAGTGCAGGATTAAATGTGCTTTGTTACCTTCCACCTCTGGATGTGTCGCTGCCTTTTCACTCCACCATTTACATTTTAGTGAGACGATTCTTATCCCTCAAAACTGATCTTGTATACATTGTTTGTATACAATTACAAACAGCCTGAAGTTTTTACAGATTTCTGAAGACTTAGGTGCTGTGGTAGCGGTCGGGAGTCGAGGACAGTTATTTAACTAAAACCTATGAATTTTCACATACTTTTTGGACTATGATCATAACAATACTTATTTAAAAATGTGCTGTCTGCCATGAAAACATTTAATCACCAAACATTGGTAAAATATAGCTGAAGTAGTTTCTCTTCTTTCTTTTTCAGATGTCCCGTCATGGAGCTGCATGTCTCTGCTCTGCGCTTGTCATCTCCACCAACAGTTCTTCTCTTGTACCTCTATGCTGTCCTTTTCTCTCTCTGCTCTCCTCTCACCCCAACCGGTCGAGGCAGATGGCCGCCCACCTCTGAGCCTGGTTCTGTCGGAGGTTTCTTCCTGTTAAGAGGGAGTTTTTCCTTCCCTCTGTTGGAGGTTTTTCTCCCTTAAAGAGGAGTATTTTTTCCCCTCCTCTCTTATGTGTGACTTGTTGAATCGTTGGTTTCTCTGTATAATATTGTAACGTCTTGCTGTAAGGACTTTAATGTGTTAAGTGCCATGAAATAACCTATGTTGTGATTTGGCGCTATATAAATAAAGTTGAATTGAATTGAATTGAAGTAGTATAATAGAAACATGGCCTTAAGATAACAGCAAAGTATGTAAGTTTAAGTGAGGCAGTTAAAACACTTGGTTCGGTAAACAAAGCCAATAATAATTGGATGCACGGCACACCATTTAGTCCCTCGACCTTTTCCCTAATGCTGCTGCCTGCATCATCACTGAACATAAAGATTTGTTGTAAATCATTTGTAAATATTAATTATGCTGGTGTGAAGTCCATTCATTTCAGAGGTACTGATAAAAAAAAACAGAGCAAGTAAAGAAGGAGCAGCAGCTGTTCTGTCCTGATTGAGTTTCATTTCTTCTACTTCTCCTTTCTGCCATCTGTCCTTCCATTTCTCCTTTTTTCCAACCTACAATCTTCTTCCTTTCTCCTCCTCTCTATACCATTTCACTTCACCTGTTCTTCTATCACACTCTCCTTTCACCACCGTTCCTCTTTTCTCCTCTTCTTTCCTCTCCTCTCTCTCCACCTCTCTCCTTCTGTCACAGCTGCAATGATTATGACTAGTGAGCATAATACATAGCCATGAATAGGACTGTCCGGCTGATTGTGATGTATAGTTTTTCATTACCGCTCCCCAGCCCCCGTCATTAGGCACTGGGTGGATGGGTGGAGTTGGCAAAGGAGAGGGGGTGAATGGTGGAAGTGGTGGAGGGTATCTATTTATCCACTAATTTGTAAGAAAAAAAAAAAAAACTCCCCCTCCCAGTATGATGGCAATCAGGGGAAGGTAATCGTCTGCATGTGCAAAAGGCCCTAACGGCCAACACCTGATGAAGAGCTATGTGGTGTGAGAGAGAGGAACAGAAACGCGAGCAGAGAAAGGGAACGAGTGTATGGGCTGCACACTTTAAAAAGTATCCATCTTATTTTCCATCTTATTTTATACAAACAAGTGAGAAAAGCTGCCAGAGTAGTAAAGTCATTCAACTCGGTTCCAATGCAAATTACCATCAAAATCAAAAGTCATTTTCTTGGAAGCAGTAGTCTAACTTATTCCACGTTATTCCAACAGCAGTAAGAACAAGTGAAACTCGGAGCAAATTACTGAATATGAAGAAAATGAGTTTAAGATCACTTTGTGCAGGATCCTCGGTAGACTTCCTGGGGGAAGGCAGTTTCTGGTTAGTTTTGAGAAGTGTCAGGAACCTCTCACACTATTTTACTCATTTACTGTTTAGAGTTAGAAAATGGCATGAATATCAATTTCTTCTTCTGCCTCAACATTGAATTACAAAGGTTCACAACTTTCCAACAAATCAAAAGGTGAGTTTGGCCACAATGACAACTGCACCCGGACTCCAAGCTGGGCCCAGTGGTACCCTTAGCTTCTTGATAAAACACAATGTGATGTGTTCTATGTGTGCACATGTTAAATACCAGCCTCTTAATGCTCTCAGAGAGACCTTAAACTCCCACTATTGTCCTGCTCAGTCTCTGAGCCGAGGCTAAACACGGTGCAGAACGTCTCCTCTGCAGTGATTTAATACATGAAAATGTCATCGATGTTCTCATGTAACTCTGAATTATTCGCCAAATAAGTGAATAATATGAATTAATATATATATATATATATACAGGAGCACACAGCAGTGGGACACAGCATGTGGACGGGTCGGTAAACTGTTATTTGTCAAGAAATATAAGGCATCTCTTCCTAAAAACAACAAACTGTGTATATTACTTTTACATGACTCTTTATGTACAGAATAAACAAATATGATGCAAAGTCTTAATTAGTAAGCTTTACCGATGTTAGAACTTTGGAGAGCCAAAGAAGCTGCTCTCATGCTTGATACTAATTGTCTCCAGCTCCATACAGACATAAAAGTGTTTTTGATCTATTTAACTCTCAAGAAGAAACATTCAAATGTGTTAAAAAAACAAAACAATTGTAAAACTAGGTAGATACATGTAAAAGCATTTATATAAGAAATGTCGCTCATTAAGTCTGATTTATCTAAGTCTTCCAACGTATTCATTTTATTTGTTAAAAGAAAGTAAATAAAAGGAATGAAAGTAACAAATGACATGTCTATTTAATCTGGACATACAGTATTAGCACACTGTGCTGATTTAACAGCAGTCTGACACTCTGATACCACTGCTGGCTCCTCCCAGTTTCACCAAGTCTGGTACTTAGTAACCATTTGGTGTAAATGGCAAATGGCAGAAAAAGAGCAGCCTCAGACTACGACGTAGACACAAGTAGACAAACACACCTCCCTGTATATCAGTGGAAAAAAGTGCACACACTGCTATGTGGTGGGGGGAGGGGGGGGGGTGTAAAAAAATACACATGTCTCATCAAAGGCGGATACTAGGTGAATAATTAGTTAACTGGGGGAGGGGGATTCATGTATTTCTTATTAACTTGTACACATGTGTATATGATGAAGGAAATGCAAAGATCAAACTTTTTTTTTTACTTATTTGATTGATGGTGAATGAAAAAAGTAATTAATGTTACAATACTACAAAAAAGGAGGTCATCAAATATTAAAGTAACATAGTTACACTGGAGGATACACCGTTCTATACACACACCCACCCACACCCACACCCACACCCACCCACACACACACACACACACACACACACACACACACACCAACCAACCATTCCTTGAGCTTAAACTTGATGCCATTTTTCAAACTTTAACTAAGCGGGGTAGCCGACCTTAAATTTTCTTCGTTCAAATTACAACTTAAAACAATACGTCAATTGACATGAAATGAATTTGCAACCATTATGATAACCAAGTAATTGTTTAAGTCATTTTTCTTGCAAAAAAGCACAATATTTTCAGGGTGCTGCTTTTATTGTTTTATTGGATAGTAAATGGAATATTCTTTTCATTTTGGACTGCTGATTGGAGAAAACATGTCACCTAGGCTCTGCGAAACCAACGTTAAGTTTTCACTAGTTCATGAGTTTACACACAAAACAAGTTAATTGGGTGCAATGATTGATCATAAGAGTAGAGCTAACTGTTGGCATGCGTGAATACTGCTAGAATAATCAACTGACAAACACTGACTGTCACCGCTGACCAAAATCCTGGCGTTCTCACAATCAACCAGGATACACTGTCCTGTTTGAAAAGTTACTTGTGTATTCATCATTCCTCTACACAGCTGTGTCCTGGAAAGTCTGTGTCAGTAATCATCAGCTGAGAGTCTAAAACAAGCAAGATTGTGTTGTTGTGCATGTAAGGGGGAAGTGTGGTAGCGTGATACAGGGAGAGACGGTCACAGCTGTGTGTGATCCGGACAAAAACACTGCAGGAGGCACGACAAAGGAAGCACATGGCTCGCACACGCAAAACACAGAAAACAAGCAGGATGTCAACATGTTGTCATTAGCTGGCAACTTATCAGACACCATGCAAAGAATATGAGACGTACAGTATGAGAAGTTCTTGATTTTATCAACTGTAAAAAACAAAGTCTCAATCACTGATCCCACCTCGCACTAAAAACATCTTTATGATCTTTTCATGTCGGACAACAATCATTTCGCGCTTCATTCCAGCTGTAGAAACACTAATGCACAATACATGTGGTGTTTCTCTTTCCTTTGCAGATGTAGGAAATGACTCAATGCAGCACACAGTTATTTTTGTTTTGTGCTTTCATAGATTTCCGATGAAGGTTTTTCTAGGCAGGACAGAAGGACTGTGAAACAAAAGCTATGACTCATATAACTTAAACCTTGGGACCTGAGGCATCCCACAAGAAAACCACTCAATGTATTGATGTGACTGTATTTTGTGTGTCTTTGACAGTTTCACAAACTAATCCTAAATGAATGGGAATCAGTGGGCATTACAGTGTAAGCACTGACCTATTATTAGGATACAATGTGATGTAAAACACCAGCTTTGCTCTGAAAACGTCGCCCTACACTGCTGGAATGGCCGAGCTGGTGCTCAGGAATCTATTAGCCTGTGTGTAAATGGCTTGTTGCTTTTACACACCCCGGCTCTGGAGTCCTGCCATTCGCTTTGTAATTAGTGCTGCATTTCTGCCAAGGAACCGCTGGCTCACCCTGCACAAGCCCTGCCTCACACAAACAGGCACACTCAACAATTAGTGTGTTTTACCTGATAATGAAATTATGTAAATGGCAGAAGAGTCCAGGAGACGCTTGCTTATTCAATTCAAACAAGTTCAGACCCCATTACCATATTTTGAAACATCTGACTTAATTAGAAAGACGAGCAGGGTCCGGGACCCGGGAGAGAGATGAGAGAGATGAGAGAGACAAAGACTTTTAACAGCATCCATTCGCCTCATAAAGAGGTTATTAAGAGTCGGGGCTGAAGATGGCCACTAATGATGTGCTGGGGAAATTAGGCCGATCAAACATTAAAAGCCAGGGCCCCCTCCTGTGGGCAGAGAAGCAGCCAAATGGGTCAATTAGAGAGGTATTATTTCTTTCTCTCTCGCTCCCTCTCAAGAAAGGAAAAACAACTTGGAGCTCATCTGCATAAAGTGTTTATCAAGACAGACGTGTCCACTTCAGGGTGATGATGCTGAAATGCCTCATCCAGCTAGATGCAAATGGGGGGAGGGGCAAAGTTGGGTGCATCTCCCGATGAGTGTGTTCTGTCTTAATTAACAGGATAATTGTGTGTTTAAACGTGCTCGTGTGTGTGTTTGTGTAAATTTGGCCTCAAGCAGGCACAGTACCAGCATTTGCCTTCATTGTAAATGAGACTGAGCATTTGTGCATTTATGTGAAGTTTGCATGTAGCAGAATTTGGAAGTAAGCAGGCAAAGAGAAAGAGGATGGGGGCTATTAGTGATCCTCAATCAAGAGGTAATTCAGTATCAACCGCATAATGTCCACCCATAAATTAGAATAACCGAATTAACGTGCAAAGCACTTGGAATTGCCGAAAATAAAGCGCAGGCATACATCATTTGAGCACGGGGGGAGTAATGTTCCTGGCAGACCATCTACTAACAATAAATTGTCATTTTTATTTCTTTTCCACTGTGTTTTTATCTTGCCTCACAGTGGCATATTTTCAATTAATTGCTGCTTCATAAACATAGTTAATTTTTGATTTCAATGAAAGTATAAATTCTACAGTCCGGTGCTTTGTTGTAGGTTAAAATAGATTTTAGTTTTACACTAAACTTCTGTCTCTCTGCATATTGTGGTTCCTTTTTTTTTTTTTTTTTTTACTTTTACTTGCTTGTGTTTCAAAATGAAGAGGAGTGGAGCAGAGAGTGTGGGAGGGTGGAAGTACCCGAGGAAGGAACTGTAATTCTTGCGCAGGGTTTGAAATAAATTAGCTCTTAGCCATTCAGGGTTAGGCTAACATATTAGAATTTTCCATCTGCTTGCTCTAAATCATCTGCGATTCCGCTCAGCGCAAAGGGCAGGCTGCTCATCTCTCAACCCACTGGACAGATTGCATTACTGAGCAATATACCTTTATTTCCCCCATTTAATCCTCAGCACAGGGCAGAGCAGAGCACAGCTAGAGGCAATAAGACACAGAGTCATGTATGTTTACAACTAAAAATGAAGAAATACACACGTAAGCATGCGGATACCATTTAAATGCATTCCCACATGCAAAGGATGATGAATCCACCCGCACCGCCATGAGGTGTCCTTTTTAATCAGCTGATAACATCTCTGTGTTTACCCACTGCTTTGTGTTACAGCAAGAGGTGTCAAAACAGGGTCGACACATCTGAAACACTTAGCAAAAACCACCCAGACACCCAACACACACGTCACTCTTTCTCTTCAAGTAGCTTGGTGTCTTGCCCGTCTCTCCTCGTGCATCAGTAATCAACCTTGATGCTCGCTGCTGTTGTGGCCATTGATTTTTCTGTTCCACATGTGGGTGAAAATTGCACTTTAAGTTACCCTGAGTGTTAAATTAATAATGAAACCGCAAGAGTGCCCTCTCCTGACTTTCAATTAACACCATCAGGATTAGAGGGGATGGATGAAGGGGTGGCAGAGAGAGACAGGAGAGAGGAGGACTATTCAGCCACTCTCAAGGTGTGGGTTTCGATTGTTTTGGTGTCCTCTCCTCACGTGGAGTTAAAAACAAGGGTACCTCCTCCAGAGCGCAGGGGCAAGATGTTCAGAAACATTTCTGCTTTATTTGGGAATGCCCTATTGAGACAGACGTGTAACTGTCGCTGCCAATAAAAGGGAATGGCGACGCAAACAACGGTAGAAAGCGTGAAAACTTATCAGGAGAATATGTGGAGAACAAAGAAGGACAAAGTGATGATTCATTCAAAATGAGGAGACGTGATGTACTGGAGTTTCTCACATTAAGCAGCTTTCACCTGAAACAAACTTGCTTTGTTTTCATAGCTTCAAAGTAAGGAATCCCCCTGGTTTCTCTAGTTAGGCTGTCCAGTCACACAGACACGTGTCCACAGGAAGCCAGAACCAGATAACACGCATAACACGCCAAATACAGAGGACACAGGTGGCTGTTGGCAGCTGGCCTGGCGCCCGCGCCCACACACAGATGCACGAACGCACACACACACACACACACACACACACGCACACACACACGCACACACACACGCACACACACACACACACACACACACGCACACACGCACACACACACACACACGCACACACGCACACACACACACACACACACACACACAGCCAGCTCATTCTGACCCAGCTTTTCCGTCTCTGTCAAGGGAAGCACCTGCTGATAAAGCTCTATTTAAGGAAAGTGGGAACATTCAGGAGCCTATTGAGCCAATATTTCAGTGTGTGTGTGTGTGTGTGTGTGTGTGTGTGTGTGTGTGTGTGTGTGTGCGTGTGTGTGTTATTTCAGCATCCGTCTCTATTGAAGTCAAACAATACCAGAACACTACAGTCAGAAGTGCTCAGTGGTTTAATCAGACATTTAGACCAACAGACTCATCCAATCAGCATGTCTGCATGTTGAACTGTGGATCAAAACATGACACAGTTTGTTTGCGTTTAACACGTCATACTGAGACTTTAGTATGAAGTCAAATCTTACTTTATATCCTACAGAGCACAGTCTAAACTCCACCCTGATGAGGTCACTAGTTTATTTCTGTTGCTCTCAAAGTTTGTGTTTTGTTAAGGGTCGCACTTCCATTGGGTCAAAATGGATTAATTAATGGTGCACTGAGGACAACAGAAAACTGGATATGGAATATGACGAAGGGATGAGGTCAGCTTAATAACACCCGGGCTGCCAGTTAGAATCGAATTGGATTCATCAATGACTAAATTACTTGACTGAAGGAGTCCAGGTATTAGCTGATTTCAGCCACCAAAAGTTGATGATTAGATGATTTTTTTTTTTAAATTCTGTATTTCTGGAAAAAAATTAACATTTAAAATGTGTCCCAAAAGTTAACAACTTAATAGTGAATTAATAATTAATTAACAATTGAATTGGTAGATGTAAACAAATAATTAGTTGCACCCGAGACAAGGTTGGATTCCCAACCTCGCAGAAACCCTGCTGGGCCTCAAATCCCAGGCTGAGTAGGTGGCTTTTAGATTATTGTGATTTCTCTGATTTACTTACTAGAATATTATTTTCCCATTCACAATTACACTATCAGCATAAGAAAACAAGTGTTACAATGTTTTGCTCATAGCGGGAAACATTTTTCTTTGTTCCAATATATTTTGTGATCTCATGAAAAACATATTTTTGTTGTCATTTTTGTTTGACAATTTCAAATATACTTTTACATTCTCTGTCGTGCCGTACAGCACAGGACAAAGAAAAATGTTCTTTGTTTGGTCTGTATTTCATATTTATTGATTTTACCTAACCTCCAAAGGGAGTTTAGTCTACCAGCTATGACAGGAAATTTTACCAAAAGCTGTCAACACACCATTCTCTCATTTATTCAGGTGCTTCCTCTATTTTGGAAGTTTACCTGAGAGTCATGATGTTTTCAGGAAGTGCTGCGCTGTGATGAGCGACTGTGATCCCGCAGGTGTCGGAACAGTCAAACTGAAGTGAAGTAGTTCAGCAAGGTTACACACACACACACACACACACACACACACACACACACACACACACACACACACACACACACACACACACACACACAGACAGCACAGTCTGGTCTCAGACCTCTGTCTATCTGTGATGCCTTCCTCTTCCTCATTTTGCACACATAAACACACAGTGCTGGGTGCCTTGTGTGTGTATGTTGTTGTTCTCTTGATGTACTCCACAGCACAGTGTGTTCAGATCATCCTGGCTAATAACTTCCTGTTTCCTGTTTCTGACTGCTCCTTCCTGCCCACAGAGCCACGTGGATTCAGGCCCAAAGAAAACATGACTAAGTTGTCACCCGCTCTTAAAGGAATGTGGATTCCCACAATACACCTGCAACCTTTCCCTTTGTATATCCTCATCAAACACACATCCTTGTGTTGTTGTAAATGAATTATAGACAAAGATCCTGGCAGTCCATTAAACTGAGGATGTTGTGACTAATAAACTCTGTGCACTTTTAGTTTGAAAGTTTTACTGTACATAATTCACGTTACTGTAAAATACACTAGGCATTTCAAAAAGTGAATCACACCAACAAATACATACACAAAATTACATACGCACAGCCTTCACTGCTCTATACACTATTGTACAGTACCATTGTAGATACTGTAGTGTGGCAACACTGAGCAACACAGTTTTAATCGTTCTTGTCCCACAAACTAAAAAAAAAAAATAGGTGCTCGTTGAATTGTCTTATGAAGCATAGTTTTTACATGACAGAGTATATGTATATTACTGATTAAGGCTATTGTTACACTTAAAATATGTACAAACGTACATCTAAAATGTACAAGTGTAAGAATGTTGGCCTCAGGAACCTCCTTGTTTAGTTTGCAGCAACAGTCTGCCAACACAGCGAGGCATCACTCTCCTTGGTACCATGTTTCCATGTCCATGTGAGTATCTTCAAACAAAAAGACTATGGAGGACACAAAAAACTTCTCAAAACCTTTTGAATTGACACGTGGAATATTCGGAAAATATTTGCTAACCAGTATAATTGACAGGCTGGTAAAAGCCTCCTTTCTCAATGTGCTATTAAGTGACTCTACATTCCTGCCAAAACTTCTTGAAAGGCTAGCAGGTCCACAAAAATTGTGCATGACGCATGCAGCATTATCGTAAGGCAATGAATCAATATTGTTCACTTGTTGTTGCTCTGTCGTCTCCACACCCGTGTCCCCCACTTTGCCATCTATAACCACACTCTTCACGCATCTCCGTCGTTCTCCTCAGTTTTACTCCTTCGCTTCTTCACTGCCCATCCTCTTCCTGATTCTCCCCCTTTCTCCATCCACTCCTTGCCATCTCCTCCCAGCCCCGCTTGTCTGCTTCATCCAGCTTGTTAACAGCTCACTGCAGTCATGGGAAATAGCACGACGGTGAGCTAATGTCAGCTTCCTGTTTGACACATTCATGCAGTGTTTTGACGCTGGTCAAGGTGAAAGCCGTCGCACGTAAGCAAGGGCAGACGGAGCAGGACATGGACATCAGAGGTTAACTGGAGGTTGCACTGTGGCTGACAGAGGCTAAACAGCACATCCCATATGTTAATTCCAGACAATGACGTGGGTTTGTAATGTTGGTTGAGGGCCACACATGCTTGTCATTTCCTCCCTCTGTCGGTTGTTTCCTGTCTTTCTCTGTGGTATGTTAAAAAAGCAGAAACATGATCAAGCATATATTTTTTTACAGAGGAATTTGTCTTCAGCACGGTGGCAACAAAGAGAGAAGTAGTTCTCTTATTTTTCAGTGGCCTTATCAGTCAGTGGTAGTTTAAATTGCAAGTATAATTGAATATAGGTTAGGTACTGTTAATATCATCAACGAGGTGGGAGGCGATACGTTTACTACATGTTCTTACTCGTCTGTCACGGCCCACTGACTGCTGCTTGTCCCTGGCTGGTCTCCCACATTATTCACTAATGAGTGAGTGACATCTGCTGGGGGCCTGTGTGACAGAGTGCTGTCACCCTGCCTGACACCAGGAAAGCACGTCTCTTCATCCATCCATCCATCCATCCATCCATCCATCCATCCTGCCCCTGTCCTCCAACAGCAGGATGTTGTATAATGTCCCATCAGAAAATGTGTCTTCTAAGTACTGATGAGAATTAAAGGTATTTGTAACTAGAACTGCTGGTGATAATTACTTGAACTTGAACATTTCCATTATATTTTGACTTTGTAATGTGCTGGACAATAGGAGGTTTTACATAGGTTGTTCTGCATATCAGTGACACCTGGTTTGAGACATCTCCTTTACCCATCTCACTCATAAAGTCACTGTGCTCCTGCTTGCATCAGCACTCAACCTCATAACAATTTGTGAGCAGTGGATTATGAGCTTCTTTCGCACAGTAAGACTCCCACTGGTGTGCCGAAACCTGATGTCTCCACTTTTCTCTCCTTCATTCCAGCTGATGGATCACTTTGTCTCCGTCAAGCAGAACATTTTGATAATATACTGTTAAATGCAACAAATCATCACCAATTCATCATCGGTCGTATTTATCTGGTTTATTTTTAGATAAATGATTTCTTAGGGGCACATTTACTCTCTTCCCTCAAGATTTGTCACAACTTCACACAATATTCTGTAGAAACTGCTTTTTCCATGGAAACTGACAGCGATCCCGATCAAACTTTTCTGTTTATCTAATATAATAATGTGGCTCTTATTTCTAGAGCTCTTGCCCTGCTGAAATCTTGACATTGAAGACAATGAAGCCCCACCAGCTTATAGCTGAACCTGACTTCTGATCTCTCTGTGGAGAAGATCATTTTCCAACTCAGTAACATCACACATTATAATTCTTATTTTCTACTTGTTGCAATGATTAAATCTTACAGCACATTCACCAGATGCATCTGACATAAAGATTTTATCCGCAAGAAGCCAGAATATAACCAGACATTTTCTTCAACTCAAATACAAACCCTACCGGCTTTTCTCATTTCATATTTCAAATTTGACACCACAATGCTCTATTATACGTTCCTCTGTGAATAAAGGCCTATACAGTCATCATGCTGTTTGTGAAAGGAAGAGAGGGGAGACCAGAGGAGAGGTAGAGGTGGAGGAGAAAAGAGCCAAGGAGAAGTTGGGTGGGAAAAGAGTGGGAAAGACAAAAACTAAGAGGCTGGAAGTGCAGAAGAAGGATTGGTCAGATCATTTAAGCAAAAATACTTTAGGTCAAATTCTGAAAATATCTCCTCAACTGTCTGTTCTGTGTGTGCGCTGAAAAAATAAATCCAGTGTTTATTTTGAACACGAGCACTGTAAATGGAAACAAACAAATAGGCTCAGACAACAATAAAGCCAATCAGCAACAGCAGGCATTCATGCAGGAGCTATCGGAGAGGGGGAAACAAGTTCGAAAAAGAGATGGTGGCAGTGGGAGCAGAAGGGACCATAAATCTGGCACATGCTAACATGCTGAGCTGCACAACATTATGGCTTTGTCAAGGAGGAGAGACGGCCGAGTAACACCCAAAGAGGAGAGGGTCAGAGGAAAAACATTGAAAAACAAGTACGAGGATCAGATGCGGGTGAAGAGTCCTGTTAATATCGGTGTGGATTTCCAATGGTGGAGAGACCTCAGAGAGATGAAAGGCATGAAGATTGAAGCAGATGTCGCTCTTTTGCTTGACAGGTGTGTAACAGTTGAATAATGTTGAATGACCTCCCCAAAGACACAGCAGACATATTACTGCACTGCTGCTGTCGTTGCCGTCCGTTATCTACAGCATCTTTGGTATACGTTCAGCAGGTAGCAGTGAAGGACAAGTACCGTCACGTTTTTAGAATTTTGACATTGACTTGGTACTGAAGTAACACAGTAACCCTGATTACTCTGCAATGGTTTGTCTTTCTTTAAGGATATTTATGTTCCTTTTAAAAGGAATATCTCAAGCCTATTTTAAGTCCTTTAAAAAATACCTGTCTGAGATGAACAGAAAAAAAAAGGATTAGAGAAAATCTGTTAAATCTATTGTATACTTTTTATAATTGAACAATACTCCAAAATAGTATGAAATATGGTTGTGTAGTGCTAAAATAAAAAAACAAAACAAATGTAAGTTCAGTAAAGTTTTGAGGTCGCAATGGTCATAAAAATCTCCTATACATGAGAAGCCATGTAAACTTTAAATTGTGGTCGGAAAAACAGCAAAACCGAAATGCAAACGCTCAAATAAGTTAGCGAAAGATCCAGCTGAATAAATTCCCAAAATGCAAAACAAGCAAGAGACTGACAAAGAAAATGAGGTGGCTGGAGGTGAGGTGATTGGGGAGGGCTTGTTTTGCTTCCTCGGTCCTCCCTCCTGACATACACGCTGAACACAAATATCATTCATTAACAGTAATGTGCCATCTTAACTCTGATGGATGGGGCACAGGCCCACAGTCGCACACTCACACACGCAGAGCTATAAAACACACAGAGACAATTTAAAGTCGGACCTGCTGGGGAGCTGAGATGGCTGACTATCAGTCACATCCACACGCATGCAAGCAGGTGCAGACACAGTCCCACACACAGAAGCCTGGAGCTCAGGTGTCAGGCAAGCACACTGCAAATGAAGACATTTCCTACAGCTGGCAACCTTTGATGGCTCTATGATTTCTCTGCCCCTCACTAGCACTCCTCAGAGGAAACAGGAGATGAGAGAGGGATGAGTGACCAACATAAATAGAGAGAAACGGAGAGCAGTAAGCCCAAGGGTTAAGGTCCAGGTGGATGTGAAACCTCCAGGAATCTGGGATATAAATGTGCTTTGCACTATTTTACATAAATGAATTATTATTGCATTATTTCATAGACATGATGTCAGGTGCTGAGAGGACGAGTTAAGAAGACTCGTAGTTTTTACTGGACACGATGAAAAAAAAAATCTAACTGGAGAGACGTTTTAATGGAAATTAGAAATCAAGTTTTTCCTCAAATGAAAACAAATCCAGATCACCAGCTCAAAAACACTGGATGCACCTCATCTGCATAAGGCTGCATCAATAGTGTCACCAGGAGGGACATATATATGGAGGGGTTTTTTTAAGATGGCATGAATTAAAACTGAGACATAAAGAAAGACTTAGAGGTTCAACAAATAATAAAATAACACTCTCAATTGTCACAATTGAGTACGCATATTAATATAAGCTTGATACAGGCAATTGTGCAAAAGGGGCACTGTAATATTGAATCCTGACCAAAAGTGTAGAAAGTGTACTAATGGCTTCCAAACAGAGGAGTCATAGCATGAGCATAAAAGCAACTTCAAGTTAAAGAAGGGTTGAAGGGAATGTCAGAAAAATCACTCGATATTGCTACTGATCAAAAAAAAAATTAAAATGGAAACATCCAACAAAAGAATGTGCTAAAGTACACAAGCAAAGTAATGTTTTTATGGTTTGAGAAGTAAGCTATTCAAAATACGAACCACGTGCAGTAATCTGCGTTTTGTTCGACCACAAGTTTGCATTTAAATAATAAATGAATTATTAATTAATCAATGAAATGCACATATCATTTAAATACATGACGAATAATAGCCTCTTAAAGCGCATATATTCAACACATAAAATATACTCAGACTGTACGGCAACGCCACTCAACGATTACTGAAAACAGATTATAAGAATAAAGCACACTGACTGCCACTAATATTCAGGTAATTTACTGAAGTAAAAGTACGACACTGTGAAAAGACTCCCTGCACGTAAAGCTTTTGCATTCAAAATGTTACTTAGGGCAAATCATATCAGCAATATTTACTGAAAGTATTAGTAGTAGTACAGGTGGGTACACACAGCAGTAAATGCTAATTTACTCGTATGATGTTTTGGTGCATTTTAGTGCTTTGTTTAATGTCACTGTGAGAACATTTATCCCTGAAAGTCAACTAGTTTAGAAAAAAAAAATAGTCCTGTTTTCCAGTAAATCCAAGTTGTTGTTTCTTTAAATTGTTGGGCTTAAAAAGGAATTACCTCAGCCCATAAAGGAACATTTAATACCTCATTTTATCAGAAAATGTAACATTTTTAAATCACCAAATTTGGAGATTGATGGTTTTCACTGGACAGGAAACTTAAATCTTAAAATAAGTAACTCAATCTGTCAGACAGAAGTATAAATGTAACATTTGCCCCTAAAATGTAGAGAAAGTACAAATATAATGGAAATACTTAAGTGAACTACAATAGCTCCCTCAAATTCCACATCAAAATACAGCAGCGCACTAAACAGACTACACACCTCTTCTGTCTCTAGAAACAGCCACTTCATAGCATTCTGCTTTTACCACACGTGTCACTTTAAAGCCAATACGGCACGACTTCAAAACCAAAGCAAGGATTACAAAGTTTCAACCAGACTTCGACCTGAGCTACAACTACAAACTATCAGAAACGTGACGTGATAACTTTTATCTTTAGATAATACGCAAGATAGGAAGTTATTTCAAAGTCTAAACAGGCCTTGTCCTGTATGTAAACACTACATTAAACAATGATGAACATTAGTTCAGAGGAAACAAAACAAATAGCGATACAGACAAACAAACAAAACATTTGACCTTTTACAAACAATACAAACACGTCAAGTTACCGACAGCATCCTGTTTGAAGTCCATCGTGCGGCTTAGTGTTCAGCACCCTCGTCATTTAAGCTACTTTCCCTCCTTCCACCATTAAACAAATCCATCTCTGCAGAGTGTCCCGTTGTCCTGACTCTGTCCTTCTCTCCCATCACTTTCTAATCTCGGTCACTAATTCTGGGAAGCAGTTTCTCGCATTATTTTACCCCCAAAATAGGCTACTTGCTAAAAAAAAAACAAGCTCATGCAAGCTTATACAACTGATATGAACTCGTGAACAAACTAAAACTTGCCAACTCTCAGTGTTTCCTTTGAAAACAAGTTGTTATGTAGGTTCTCCCTTGTCCTGGTTTCAGTAGCTTTCCTTAATAATATATGTCCTCCTTTCTCCTCAGGTGTTCTCCCAACAATAGCCTTTTTTCACAGCAGACATTCTCTTGTGTTTTAGCAGGTCAAGTGCAGGTGTTTCTCATTTAAAACGGCCGCAGTCCATTTCGTTGAGCCGGCTGGAGGACGTTGGTATTGTGCACGCTGGCTCACCAGCACTGCTTGCTGCTACACTAAATGGAACAGAGCCATGAACTGCTTAAACTCCTGACCTGTCCTGACAAGTTTTGACTGACAAAATATAAAAATGTCTATTTCTAAATACCAAATTTATTATTTTTACTCGCTAAAAACAACGGAAATTATGATTTATTTTTTTTTTTATTTGAATGACATGATTGGTTTGAATAACAAGAATAATGTTTTTCACAGTTAAATATTGTTTTAGCTATTTAATTTTAATTTAAATAACTTGTATTCATTTATTACATATTCACTTGTATTTATTTTGTTCATTTGTTGTTGTTTTCTGACAAATACACCAGGTAATATTGGATAATTACCAGGTTCAGACTTAAATAACAATCATCAAAGTGTTGATTGCTACTATCAATTTCTTAATAATAATTCTTTATTAATAAGATTCCGCTCAAAAGTTCCTGTGTTGCCGTAAAGTGTGTCATTCAAAGTAATCAAAGGAGATAGAGATATGCTGTCACTGCAGAGGAATTTAAACCCCCCAAAAAAGCAACTTTGCAATCATCATCCTTCTCTGTCATTGTCTGAAAGAGGCACCTCACACTTTGTGAGCTGTTATTATAAAATGAATACATTTTGCACAGTGGATCAACATAGGTATTATACAATTTGTGGTGAAACTGGGTTGCATGTGCATATGAATCCACCAATGAACAGATGCAGTTCATAGAAAATTCTGAGAAACATCAGCTGGTTTAAAATACAGACTACAAACACCTTCCACAGCGGTCTCTATTGTTTATATCAATTGGTCCCGGTTGGTAATTAGCAATTTGACAGTGACATATCGTTACTTAATTGGAATATTTTGTTCAGTATGTATTATAACTGTAAATTATAATATGAAGTATCTCATCAATCTTATGTAAGAGTAAAATAAATAAACAATGACTAAATAAATGATTTGCCTGTTTTTGCTGGGGATATGCTAATAAGGTTAGTGGGCAGTTATTCCACTTTCCTAATACATTTTCTCAATTTGATCCCTGGTCCAACATCTCATCACCTGCTGGCTATTCAGATGATAATATTAAGAGATGAGAGACAGAGAGAGAGAGAGAGAGAGAGAGAGAGAGAGAGAGAGAGAGAGAGAGAGAGAGAGAGAGAGAGAGAGAGAGAGAGGGAGGGAGCAAGATTTAAATGATGATATTAGAGGAGAGGGATGGTTAGAGAGATGGCTGCTGTCACCGTTATGCGTCTATGACACCTCAATGTGCAATAGTAATTTGTGTGTGTGTGTGTGTGTGTGTGTGTGTGTGTGTGTGTGTGTGTGTGTGTGTGTGTGTGTGTGTGTGTGTGTGTGTGTGTGTGTGGCAATATGAGAATTGATGCTGAGGGCTGACCTCCTCTGCCCCTCTCATTTCCATTCAGCCATTTTAGTTCTTTTCAGACTCAGCAAAGCCATTGTGGCTCAACCGGGGAGCAGTTTGTTCTCATTAGAACTGTTCTGAATGAAACCGGAGAACAAAGCATGGCGGGTATACATTTTGATAGAACAGCGATGGAGGAGGAGAGGAGAAGAGAAGAGAAGAGAAGAGAAGAGAAGAGAAGAGAAGAGAAGAGAAGAGAAGAGAAGAGAAGAGAAGAGAAGAGAAGAGAAGAGAAGAGAAGAGAAGAGAAGAGAAGAGAAGAGAAGAGAAGACATTTGTCTTGTCATTTGTCACTGCATAGTTAATTAGTGTTTACATTTTTAATACACATGCCATATGCACAATTAAAAATTAACAAGGTTGTGATTTATGATGAGAGGATAAGGATGCCAATAAAGAAATGATATTACTTTGTTCCATCTTACTTTGTGAAGTACTGGAGATGATGACACGAACATCTGTTTATGTGTGTGGGATCAGTAGACACGGTGATACGGGGGCTACAATGGTCATTATCATATGGAGCAAATGTCTTGATATATAAGTCCATGCTGCCATGCCGGCGTTATGGTTATGGATTAGGCACATTGCATAAATGCGGGATTGTGCTGTGAGCCAGGCAGAGATGTATCGGCTGTATAAAAACTGCATCTGTGATGTAGTTAATCATTTATTCAGCTAGCTTCTTCATTCCTCTAACACCCACCACCTATGCAGGACCATATTTTTCCAGGCAAAATAATTCAAAAAGCAATTCTCTCCTCAGTTTCCATGTGCACCATCTTCCTTTCTCCTTTTTCCACCACTTTCACTTTGGTTTTCTAGTCTTTGCGGTTCGATTTGATTTGACTCCATTTTCTTTCTCGTCCACGTCCTTGCTGCTGGGTCTTTCCCCTCTGTTTGGGCCATCACACTCTTTTGTCTCTCCATTTTTTTTCTGAGCTGTTTCATGTAAAGACAGGTAACAATCAGGCTTTTACTGGAGGCAGTGGTGTAGAATGGAGACCGGATCCTCAATACACCTGTCAAAGGCTATGTTTACAGTGCTGGAGACAAAAATGGACCCATACACACTCAACACACACTCACAGGCAAGTGGTCAGTGACAAATGGTGACAGATTGATTCAGTGTGAGTCCAGTCTGGATCACCTGAAACCATGTATGAAGTGTGTGTGTGTGTGTGTGTGTGTGTGTGTGTGTGTGTGTGTGTGTGTGTGTGTGTGTGTGTGTGTGTGTGTGTGTGTGTGTGTGTGTGTGTGTTGTATATTGTGGAGAGCTTTTTGTCTTCTTTGTTTCTCTCTAATGTCATCCAATGACAAAGGCCAACAAACAAAAAGCATTATTTTGTAAAGAAAACACAGCAAGTAAATCCAGAACTCATGTAAAGTGTTACGTCAGTAATTCGTATATTTAAAGGGTATTTAAAAAGCTGCATTTACCATCAGTTATATATTATTCTATATATAGAATTATATTTTTATACATTTAGATATGAGTCAGAATGAATGGATGCAGGTCATTTGAAATATGAGAAGTCAAACCTTACGCTCACACCTCAAAATTGGAAAACCACTTACATCATAAAGCTGTCATTATTGTTTCTTTTGTTAGTTGGAACAGCCTTGTATCTGTAAAGAGGAAAATGAAACCAAAGGAACTGGAAGCACTTGAACAGGAAGGGGAAGAAGCCAGTGAAGCAGATTATCAGATCTAAAATGAAGTAAATCATTCCAATGAGAGAGTCTAATCTGCTTAAGTAATTCAAAATGCAAACCTTGAGATGATTTAATGAGCCAGCTTTGCAACAGACCAGTAAAACTGCACTTTAACTGGGACATGTTGCATGGACATCCCTGAACTTGTGAAATATTTGTTTTGTGTTTTGTGATACAATCTATTTGAGAAGTTAATTTTAAATCAGTCCTGTACTGATGAACTACAGACATACTGTGAAAAAATAACTGGCCTTGAAGTTCATCTGAAGCATAATTAAACCTGAAAGTCTGAATGTTTGCAATGGTACATTTAAGTGCACTATAATTAAAGGTGCAGGCTGTTTGAATAGTAGCCCAGAGGAATGCCTTGTTTGTTGATTGATTAGGGCGATGATTTTAGTGGTATGGTTTATATTCTCCATGTTTGGTGATTGTAAAATTGTTTGATAACACATTTGCTTTATCAACTAAAATGGTGCCTTCCCTCTTCTTGCCCACCCAATTCAAAAGTTATCAGCCCAAAAATGTCTGTTATAATTTTTTGTCTTTTCCATAATTGCGGATCAGACTGGGCAAACTGCACCTACTAGTGGCCATAGAAATTATTACGGGAGCAAAGGAAAAACTGGAATGACGTAGCATAAAGAGGGAGAAGGCTGTACAACGGCAAGGATTCAAACACAGGACTTTCACTGATGAGAGTCTTGTCTTTTGTTCAATGTGAAAATTTGAGTCAAAGATGACTCGTTGTAAGTTAATTAAACTTAACGTAATGTGTTTAACATAGCCTACATAACTTAACTTACGCCAATATAACATGTGTTTAGGCACCAAAAAACAATGTGATTAAAAGGAATCAACATTGACTTTTGCTTTCTTGTGACTCAATGATCTCCCAGGTGAAAGCCACGAGTTTGTTTCATTCAAACAACCCCAACCTCTTCCCTTGGCAGACTTTCCCCCTTTTGTACTTTGTCATATGACCTTTTTCAACCCACCTCATCACGGCACATAAAACATAAGGTAAAAGCTGTATTTGATGCTCTGGGAATGACATCAGTCGGACATTCTGTAACAAACATATTTATTTTAACTTAAATCATCCTTTCCAAAACCATAAGCCTAATCCTAACCAACCTCTAACTTTAAATTGAACTCTGTGTTTATCAGTTACAATGATGATGACACTCAGATACTTGTTAGTACACTTGAATGCAGTATGTCATTGATAACAGCCTACTAAGCTAACCAGAAGGTGGAGGTAAATGGTCTGTACTTGTATAGTGCTTTAACATGTTTTTCCATTCACAAGACAGATCACCATGCAGGGTGCTGCCATCAGGAGCACATTCACACACCGATGGTACACCATCAGGAGCAACTTAGGGTTCAGTGTCTTGCTCAAGGACACGTAGGTATGTAGACAGGAGGAGATGGGGATCGAACCACCAACCTTCCGACTAGTGTGCAACCCACTCTACTGTCTGAGCCACAGCCTCCCTAGGCCAGGGAGGAGGGCCCTGCTAGTCATAACGGGACAGAAAACCACTTATAATGACCTTTTAATGGGCTGATAACATTTGAAAAAGATGCCCCCCCCCCCCCCCATATACTGACATTATCTTCATATCTAGGTTTTACCTTTTCCCCACATAATAACACTAACTCCAAAATTCCCAAAAGGTGAAGCTGCACAAAAGAAGAGAAACTATATGCAGTGACTGCCATGCACCCTGTTCACCACAATGAAGTCCTCCTGCTCTGTCCTGGTTTCACCTCCCTCCAGGCTAAACACTCACACCCTGCATTGAAATTTATGAAAATCATCCCTGTAATATTCAGCCAGGGCCTGCCTGCAATATATATTTATATATAACAACCTTATTAAATCAGTTCAAAGTAGGACGATCCCATGATTACATTGAAGTGGGAGAAGAGGAGGGGAGGGGGAAAGAGGCGAAAACGGGGAAAGGGAAGAAAAATCAATGCCACTCGGTAATTGCATATTACAGCGTTATTTGTGCATTGATATTGATAATACGTATGTTTACATTTGCCGTGATTAAAATCAATGCTCTAAAGTGAGTTATGACAGCATGGCCTGATGGGACGGCTTTATGGCTGAGGGGGACTAATGAGGTGGTTGATGGGAAGGAAGGATTGCCTCCATCTATCTCTCTCCACTGAATACTTCCTGCGAGGGACTGAGGGGCCGATGTACTGACTGTCTTCAGTAACACACCATACCGGACTCCGTTTTAATCTAATAATCAGTTCTGATCTCATTTTAATGAATTTTTCCTCAAAATATTTCCAAGAATCTGTCAGTGGTGTGACACAGTTCCACAAAAGTTCAGCTCCATTTACCTTGTTTTAATTTTCTTTGCTTTAGGAAATTTGGTAGAATACAACATTGCACCCCATTTAAATATTTGTATCTACACTTGTAGCTCTAAGGAGAGAAACGTTGGTCTGACAGCAACCATTAGATGGATTGGTATTAAAGTTTGTACTATTCAGTCTTTGGAGGGGATCTCCTGACTTTTCCTCAAATTATATTTTCATGTTGAAATTTGTGGTTTCTCAAAAACTGTTGGATGGATTAATATCAAATTCGGTATTCATGTTTATGACCCCCCCTTGTGATGAATGGAAATGTAAAGTCAGCGTTGTTCATTAACAAATTTAGCAAGTTAAAAAAATGACAATACTCAAAATCATTAAAAATTTCCAGTGCTAAATGAATTTCTTTTTTTGCCAGATTATCATAACTTGCAATACAATACCTATTTTGATCAACTAAATCATTTTAAAACTTTTTTACACTCACAGCACTTGATTAAGGTTATTAAACGACCATAGTCATTTATGATCCCTTAAACTTTCATCTGGTATCATCTGGTAAAATGTTTAGTCTGTCACGCTTTGTATTATGACCAAACATCTGCAAAACTAAAAACCATTTACATCAGGCTAAACATGCCAAATTAAGATCATGTTGTACCTTCTAAACATCAGCATGTTACCATTGTCATTGTGAGCATGTTAGCAGGTCGAGGTTTCAAGGCATTGTTGTACTTAAGTAAAGCCAAAGTCAAAACCATAAGTGTGTGGCCTTGTAAAAATTATAGCAATCTTTAATTTGCATGCTCTATTTTCCCCATTTATTTATCTTGTCTATCTCTTCACAACACTCATGTAAGCATCTTCCAGAGGCCGTGTATTTCTGGAGTGAAATTGATGATTTTGATTCATTTCCAGCAGTCGTATGTGGAAATGAAAACTACACGCGGCTGCCAGGACAGACATCCATTTGATTTGACTTACTCAGGCTGCTAAAGTCTCATATTACCTTTAGCTGAACTTTCATTTTTTCCCAATTGTTACAAAGGCTGTGGATTAATTCCCCATCACTTTTTAATGGGCTACTTCAGATCCACATTAAAGAGGAGGAACGATTACAACAACCAATAGCTCCTTCAATATACACATGAAATGCACGTATGGAAGCATTGCATTAAGTCTGACCCTACATCCTATATCTTCCTCTAACTGGCTAATGTCACTCTACGCTGAGAGCTGTCGAGTGCAGCTCGTTTGCTAACACTATTATGTGGCTTTTTAAATTACATAATTTACTTTGGCTGCTAATGTTGGCTCAGTGTTTTTGGCATCAGGTGCCTGTGTTAAGTGTGTGCTCCTCTATTGTGCAAATGTTTTGGAGGATGTGTCTGAAACAGAACCCACTACAGGGAAGCACAGGGAGGTTTAATGTGGTCACGTATGCACACGTAGAGTATGTTCACATGCGCGCGCACACACACACACACAGAAACACATGTGTACAGTAACCGCAACTTCTCTGTAAACCACAGAAAGCCGTCTGTGATGATAGAGTGTCCTCTAAATGCTATCACACACACTGCTGTTGGTACATTATGACATGAGTGTGTTTTAACTGGCAGATCACAACAGCTTTACCTCACTCTAGTCAGGTCTTGACAGAAAGATCATTTATTTTCTGGAGCTGATTCTTTGTTTAAACTACATCCCTTTGTCTGAAAATTGTATTCATGATGTCTTACATTTCTCTGTTGTTTGCACGTGTAAAAATTTACACCTGAAATTTTTATTTTATTTTTAGACTATTGGTGAAAACAAAGAATCCAGGTGCTTTATGGAAGAGGTTTTAGATAACATGGAGGTAAAGTGCTTTGCTTTCACTATGACTACGTTGTTTAATGAGAAATCCGTTCTGACTGAGTGTAATACACATCCAGAGAGAGGTGTACGGTACCACAAATATGGTTTGGTTTCCACAAACAAGTCAAAACACTCAACGAATAGAAGTGTGTGTGTGTGTGTGTGTGTGTGTGTGTGTGTGTGTGTGTGTGTGTGTGTGTGTGTGTGTGTGTGTGTGTGTGTGTGTGTGTGTGTGTGTGTAAATGACTATGGAACACATAGACTAAGGTTCAGGGCAGGGGGAAGCACTTTCAGTCTGAGTGTCAATCCATTGTTGCATATTAGGGACACAACCCTGTCCATTAAGTCAAATTCATGGAAATTGCTTCCACCACGGAGAGAGAAGCACCAAAATTATGAGATGAATTGCGAGGGAGAAAGGAAAAGATTGGCACAGAGGGTAAAAGGGAGGTAGATGCACAGTAGCATCCATCCACTCATCCAGCCCCCCCACCCCCTCCTCCACCCCTCTACCCACCCCCTCACCCCCCTTCTTCCGGCTGTCCAGTTGTCGTGGCTCTAACTTTAATTAAAAGTTTCCGCAGCAGAGGTGACCCGCTGGTGTCGAGGTGAGGGAGAGGCACAGAAGAAAGATGGAATGATTATGGAAAGGGTGAAGAGTGAGAAAGCAAAAATATTACCTGTCTTCATGTGTGTGTGTGTGTGTGTGTGTGTGTGTGTGTGTGTGTGTGTGTGTGTGTGTGTGTGTGTGTGTGTGTGTGTGTGTGGCAAATGTGTATCAAACCAATCACATGAGAGTAATAAAACATTATTTATCTGAATGATTTATATATTTTGAAGGACATTTTTTTTTAAATAGGTCTTTATTTAGCACAAATTAAGGATGAAGTAGGCGTTTATTCACTATTTTAACTGAACCGGGCTCTGTGCTCCCAGGGGCGCCCCACTGACATGTAAGAATTTGAAAGTCATTTTATTCAAAGATGACATACACTTCTGTTATTATTGTGAGTGTGATAACCGTATGTCGAGTTTTTTTTTTTGAGACACTGGAGTGCAACAAAGGCTCCGGAGCTGAAAGAGTGAGGGCATCATATGAATGTATGCTCAGTGGAGCAGGTGGTGATCGGGAAGAAGGTGAATCTCTGGGACCGGTTCTGGGCTCACATTAAAATTGAACATGAAAATTGGAGATGGGTTCAAATGATCATGGATTTAGTCCGTGGCTGTGTGATCCAGTAGTGAAATGTAGTTTATGAGGATAATGTGTGACATGTTTTCTCCTTGCTTTTGTTTTTTATGTTTTTTTATTTTATTTTATCTTATTTATTTATTTGTAGCTTTTCTGTCTGACTTACCAACTTAACCTACTAACTTGTCCATTTGTTTGTTTTTCTCTGTGTACAGGAGTTTACCTCCACGGTATGGAAAGTGTGCCTAATGCTGTATCATGAAAACAATGTTATGCATGTACATATGTATGCCATGTACCAAGCCTTTCAAAACTAACAAAAAGATTTGAATCACAAAAGATGACACACCAGTGATGAAAAACCAGTTATTAGCACAAATTAAGGCTGACATCTGAGCAATCACCACTTAACCTGACCAACACACCGCACAGCAGCATGCAAAGATTGAAATGACTGTACCATAGTGCAGCTTCAAAACAGAAAATACTAGAGAACGAAACAAAATGTCTAAATAATGTCTGAAGAGTGACTTCTTTCTTTGGTTAAGCTGTAAAAGGCCTGCCGACGACTGCACCTGCACCAACATCACAATGTGCGAACCAAACAACTGGGGCTAACACGGGAGATGCTCCTAATCAGAACAATGGAAAGAAGAACTTATCTTCTGAAACAGATGCTGATAATGGGGACCAAACGTTACTGTTTGATTCCTACTACTGAGACAGGTAAAAGAGATGCCACCACCTGCACGAAACACTTTTGGATTCTCAAGCAAAATGTGTCAATGAGTGTTGTTCACGCCATTTGAAGGATTTTATGTCAGCTAATACATGACACATGGTGCTATTTACTGCAGAATAATTGTCCCAGAGAAAGGCGAAGATTCTCCTCATTCCAAAACAAAAATTGTATTGTTTCAGTTTTTAATTAAGGGAATTGTTTGGTTGAATTTCCATGATGGTAAAAGTGAATATAATGCATTTAAGTTTGAAAATATACCATTATTGATGCAAACCTACTTGAGTCCTTGCTATTTTTAATAGAAAGAAGGGCCCCATTTTAGCTCTTGAAACAGGCCCTTCATGCCAAAGTCCAGCTCTACCTGTGTCACCTGTACGTCTCAGTGAGAAAGCTCTCGACTTGCTGTTGGACTTCCTTCGCTGTATTATGCTGCTGCTGCTGTTCCTCAAGCTGTTTCACATTAAAAAACTTCCCAGGTGTTTATGAGACGCAGTCGCACCGATTCCCAGGAGAGCTTTTCTTGTGAAACATCTGCAGGACGTGTTTGTTAACAGCAGGTTAACTTTGGATTTTTTTTTTTAAACACTGAGAGAATTTGGCCTGTATTCTAAATGGAGTTATAGTGGAGATGTATTTTAGGAAGATCTTGTGCTGTTTTCTTGTCTGCTGGCTTCTAATTCAAATTCCACATATATTCCACAAATTCTACGCACTCTCTTTATCGGCTGTCTTAAAAAACTCAACATGATACACAGTATTAGTTAGTTTTGCCCGACTGATGATGCGTTGTTTAACATCTTAATCCATATACAGCACAGATAACATGTTAATACCAGGTGAACAAGTTTCTTTCAAGTTTTCCTTCCAAAACTGTGATATCAATTGTAAAAATGCAAGTGAAGAATAAAACAAAACCTGCACATTTACACAATATTAAACAAAAAGAGTATGCAGAATATATGCTGAATATGCACACAGCAAAACATATCATCAGTGCAACAATGGCTCTACTTTCCCACCAGGCTTTTAATGTGTAACTTCACCTGGAATTTCACTGAAGTTGCATTGTCAAATTAACTCTGATCAAACAGTGAGATTAATTAATTTACCAATGTTATGTAAGCCTTTATATGTGACACACCTGTATTTGAAGAAACGAATAAGGTGTTTAATTGTTCCTGAAGCTACAATGCAATTCTTCTTTTTTTTCACATCTCTAAGCCATCATCTTTTTTCAAAATGTTTCTGTGCTTGTACAAGTGAAATGAACATGTGTAAATCTGTTTGGGTTTTTTTTTGGACCCCATCAGTACTATATGTGCAGATGTGTGTGTGTGTGTGTGTGTGTGTGTGTGTGTGTGTGTGTGTGTGTGTGTGTGTGTGTGTGTGTGTGTGTGTGTGTGTGTGTGTGTGTGTGTGTGGCTCTGCAGCAAGCCAGCAGATCGTTGCGGTGTGCGGGCCACGGGGACAGTGAAATATAGCCACAATTAGCCCTGGACACAGTTCAATGATGATAGAGAGGCCCGGCACCCCTTACACCATGATTAAAAGGCCTGCCCTGCCCACCGCTGATAGAGACAACTGATCTCACATTATTAGTAGTACGATCACCACCAACCAGCAGCAGCAACCGGAGGAGCTTCATTCTAATGTGATCTGTGACTGCTTTTGTTCATTTATCATTCACTACTGAAAATGTGTTATTCTTAATTGGCAAATCTGTTGTGTTCCTTATTTACTTAAAATAAGATTTCTGTCTTTTTTTTTCTTTTTTTTTTGAGTAAAACTGTTATCTGCAGTTAGTAAATCAGATCTTCAAAATAAAAACACAAGCCTGGAAAAGCACATCATATACATTTAACATTTCAATACATATTATTGAATTGAATGACTAATGCACAAATATGTAAGTATCACTTTAACCAGGCTTATTAAAGTGGGACTGGTTTCAACTACTTTACACACTGTTAGCTAGCTTAATCTATAATAATTCATATCGAGTTGAAGTGGCATGAAATGGAATCAGTGAGTTGTACATTTACATCAAAATTGTACTTCAGCACAACACTTGAGTAAAGTTGAGAAACTTTCCACCAGCAGGTTTGTTGCACATATATATTCAATATATTGTATTAAGCATTTAGAATATATTTAATAGACATTTCATATGAATAAATAGTCTTTTTTGGAAAAGAAATCGGATATAGGAAAAGTCTAAAATGTTATAGAAGTTTAAATCCTGGCATAGAAGCCTGTGTTTTGATATGTAAATTACAGTATCTCTTTCTTGTGTGTTGTTTGTCCTTATAATTATAATTAAAGTTATTTTAACCGTGTAAAATGTCAATGTTTGCCCTGAATTTTGTCGTTGTCAGGGGATTTTTGTTCCAGTTATTGGTTACTATTGGAAATGTTTTAAACTGCACTGCAGCTTTTAAACCCTCCCACCTCTTCAGTGAGCTATATTCTTCCTTCTGCTTCCATCTACTCGTGTTTGTGTCTCTTATTTTTTCCTCCTTTTCTCACTGCCTTCTCCTCAGTCGTCGTCATGCTCGTAGATCAATGCTGAGACCTTCTTTATCTTTTACACATCAGCAGTGCGGCGCCGTTCGGGCCTCTGCCCCATTTATTTTCAATATTTCTCTTTTTTTTTTTTTTTTTTACATCTGCACCTCTGATAATGCTGCTGCTCTGTCTCTATTCACTGTTCACATCAAGTCTGCGCGAGACAGAACTGAGCAGAGGTCATGGAGGGTCGCAGACACAAATACAGGGATCCAAGCACAAATGTGGGAGTAAGCAAAGACGTATGTGGATGCCCGCTAATAGAGGACACTCAAATAGGTGCAGAAATACACACACACGTATATAAAGAGTTCCAGTGACCAGGGGACAATCACGGTGCCCCCGTCCAAAACTGTGTGCAAGGAAAGTCACTCTTTAAAAAAAGAAAAACAGGAAAGGTTGATAGATGGAGGGCTGGTAATGAAATGGAGACATCAAGGAGCATGAAGAGGAGAGGAGGGAGGGATGGAGGGAGTGTGGAAACAACCTAGAAAGAGAAAGAGAGGGGGGAATAAGAGGAATAGCCTTTTGCCTGTGTTCCATCAAGGGAGAAATTACACATTTACTAAGGTTTTTTCTTAAGACGACGGCCCTCATAGATCAAACCGCTTGGATGTACCAGCCAATTTTCAACATGAAATATAGACACCAGAAATCTATTACACCTGTGTTCTCTCTCCCCCCCCGTCTCCTATCTGCAGCTCTGTGTCGCTCGTTCCCACAAAGGTTGATGCATCTACATCACTGTCGGCTCTCCTCTCTGTATCTGCGCCTGTGTCTCCCTCCCTCTCTTCCTCCGAGGCCATGGATCTCCCACTGTCCCTCTCTGACATGTACATTATGTTATCCGCCGGAACATCTGCTTGACAAATGGGGAAGTCGATCATATTCAATAATTATCTGACCTTTTCCCTTTGTTGTATTTCTGCTGGGTTTTTTTTTTAGTGCGGCAATATTACAACGACTTCAAGACAGACTTTTTCTTTTTTAGAACATTCAACTTCAACTTCCAAACCAGGTGACGTATTAAAAAGGATTCAGAAAAAAGTACTTTAAGCTATTTTATCTTTAAAACTTAAAAAAACTAAAAACTCTGATATGATGATGAGTAATAACCACATATTTAAAGATACAAAGTTTTAGGAAGCTTTATAGGCGTTGTAGAGAAAAAACAATACAAGTAAGCTTGTGTTTTAACAAGTTATGTTCAGTGTTTTAGTAGACTGGGATTCTTGATTGTGAGGTGAGCAGAAAAATAGAACAAGGAAAAGAGATGGATCCACCTTGTTCTATAGATATGAACCAGTTAAAGTGTACTAAAATATTGAATGATTTTTATTTAGAAACTTTAAAGACTTTCAAATTTTTTTGACTCTTTCAATAAAAACAAAAACAAAAGATGTCTTCATTATTGCTTATGAAAATTTATCTCATGTGCCTTTGACAGTAAAAACAAAGAGAGGCAAAATCAAGTTCATGGACAGAGCTGTGTATTGATATGAGATTAACGTTATTCACTTTTAATAAAATAGACCGCTAACGTTAGTGAAATCAGCGTTAACTTATCGCGATATGTACACATGTTACTGTATGCATTCCCTTGGTAGCTTTCAGGAGCCTCTTGTAATCCTATCACATCCTTTACTGGATTATTGTGTTGCAAAATGGCATGCAGTGAAGAGGGAAATGTCTTTTTTCTATTAGTTAGTTTTCTGGGACTTGGATGAAGCCCTCTGGTTTAATTCTGCTCAGAAACTTTGTTGTATGACATACCCTGCTTCTTGTTCTCATATTCACTGTTTGTACTTCGGTATACTGTGAAATAATGACACAATGCTATTGAAATAATCTTTGAAAAAAGTATTTTCAAATTGATCTTTTTAAGACACTTAAGGACCCTAGACAACTTATATTCATAAGAGAGGAGGCTAAAAAATTAGAATGCAAGTATGGAGTAAAGTCCTTGAAAGTTATTTTAAAAAGGTAAACTTGAGTAACTTGATGCAGTCACAGTTGTGTTTGGAGAGAGAATTTCAGAGGAAAGTGGGGCCTGTTCATGTTCTCTGTCAGCTCTGTTCTGGTGTCGGTGCTGGGTGTTGGGGGGACAGGAGGACGGTGCCTGGAAGAACTCAGGCTGCCGGATGGAGTATAGTGGTCTGAGGGCAGGAGGGTGGAGGAGCAGGTGGGAAACAGAGTTGTGGATGTATTGAGGATTATTATGATTACAAGAAAAGGACTCGCACAAAATAACATATATTGGGGGACAGATCTGAGTCAGCTTTCCCAGTAAACATGAATACGAGTTAAAAGTAACCACAGAAAGTATATCAGGACCGGCCATTGCCTAAATCTCTACAACAAAGATGGAAAAAAAACTAGAATTATCCCAGATCCCAGACTGTCACTGCACCCATGATGTAATAGGACCTCCCATTTAGAGCAGAAGGTTAACTAACAATCACCCTGACTTTGCTCCAGAGCTGCAGTGGAGGATGTGCCAGACTATTTTTAAATCACTGAGCCCTTTGAACACTCCACCTGAACAAATAAGGAAATCAGAGATGTTAAAGTTGCTGATATCTCACATCTATTGTTCAGAGAGCTTGAATACCATGATGTGACTGAGGTGTTGTTACAGTCTGACCATGAATGATCATCGCAGTATGACAGTCAAACAGCTGTCACCTGGACAGCAGGATGTGGTTTTATTGCACATCCTGAAACACCCACTCACACACACACACGCACACAATTTAAAGACCTTCCAGAGTGAATTTAAAGCACATGAAACCCTTGAAGCCACTGATTTGATGGAATGTGCAGCTACTTTTGTTTGAGCATAATGTTTCAGGTCTTTTTTTAGATGAAAAATATAAACCACAATGCAGGTTTTTCTTATTGACTCATATTTTTGTTTTCTCTAAACAGTATTGTTTGTGGACGAAGTAGATGAAGCTGGTTTGTAGAATGTTGGAACAACATTAGGAAAATATTTTCACTGTCTGTCTATGCGAGTCACATATTTAAGTTGCAGTAATCACTGTTTTATTACAGTAACAACAAATCTATGACTGAGTAAAATCAGAGGGGTCACTTTAGGAGAGAGTTGCCTGCTTTACAGAGCATTTTGGCATCTGTCACGTGTTTGCTTTTGTGATCCATCACTTTACTCGTTTGGTTCAGTCTTTGATCAAAAAACAATGTGAATCTCAAATAAACTTACTTTATGTGCCTATCAACAGATGGCAGACAGATTGAGGGTGCTATCACACCGACCTTGTCTGGTCCAGACCCTCTGACTGAAACAAAGTCTGAAACAAAATAGCGGATTAAACTAAGCCATGGTTCGGATTGTTTGCAGTGAAAACTCTTTCGAGATAGTTTACCCTTTAGTACCAATTTCAGGAAATTTAAAATCTTTAGCTTCAATTTGCTTTTATTCCCATACTTTATAAATCATCTGTTTGGAAGCTATTAGTACACTTTCTATAGTTTTGATTTAGATCAAACATTAATGAACCTCTTTTTCACAATTGCCTGTGTTAAGCTTATATTTAAATACATGCTCAGTTGTAAACATTTTAAATATTATGCTATTATGTGTTTGGCTCTTCTGACTCAACCTCCAGGGTTTTGTTTATGTCCTGGATGCTTTCACGCCTACCTTGTTTGGTCTGAACCAAAATGAGTGAAAGATTCCTCAGACCGCGGTCCATATCACATATTTGGTCCGACCAAAAGAGCTGTGCTCTGTCTGAATTAAACTGAACCATGTTTTTGTTTTTTGTTTTTTTGCTGTGATGGTTTGGACTTTTGGACCAATTACAGGAAGTTGAAGCAGCATATCATCATTGATTAAACAATAGAATAAGAAGAAGAAGAACCCGAAAAGAAGTAAAAATGAGCTGAGGAGAAGAGGAGTATATCTGACCATAATTTGGTCCGACCAATCAAATCAAAGGCTACTAGCTGAATTGACAACACACCAATGCCAGAAGTAGATTGTCTACAAGCCAATCAAAGTCAAGGATAGTATGTCAAGCAAAGCTATTTGATGCTCTCGCATAATTGCAATGTGAAACTAAAACAAATTGGATGAAATGTTAGACAATGTAACAAAAACGTGAACCATGGTTCAGACATTGGTCTGGACTTTAAGGTGTGAAGTTTGTACTTATCTGTTAATGTAGCGGACAAACAAGACATTAGTTCAAGGGTTAGTGAATATCAGAACAGAGCTAAAACATATATTTGTCAAGTTGAAGGAAACACAATGCAAAATGAATGCGAATGTTGCTTTGTGTCACCTGAATCTACAACAAGGCAATGGCATAACTTTATAAGGAGATAATATGTCAGTGTTGTGTTTACAACTTGTTTGACTGCACTTAAGTGGCCAAAAAAGTCAAGTAATACAATTTTGAATTAATTTACTTGCACTGCTGCACTTTTTCTCACTTGCACCAAATAAGCCAAACATGCTGCACTCTACATTAAACATTATGGAGCTCTTTTCTCAGCTGCAGCAAGGCTGACATCTCATCTCAGGTCTCCTCCATACTGCCACAAGTTTGACAGACTAATACATACATCCAGTTGAACCTGCCACCCCCTACATGAAACAAATCTCCCAACTGATAGATGCTGTGATACAGAAGAAAGGTGGGGAAGGAGAGGGAGGGTCTTCATGTAAAATTCACTTAGCTGCCATATTTTTTCCTCTGGGGCAAGATTAATTGCATTATAACTTGTTTCAGGCTGGGGGTGGAGGGTGCACACGGAAAAACGGCAACGCCTGCTGCTGATCCAACCCCAAACCCCTTCCTCCTTCACGACTCCGTCTCCTCTCCCCTCCTCTCAGTGGCGACCATCTCTTAATACATCCTGAGAAATTGAGGTTAAGAGGGGATATCCAGGGGGTTATCTGGCATCGCGGCGCTCGGCGTGGGGAGATTGATGGTTTTAAGAGGCCGGGGTGCTGTGGTCATATTCATATGGTAATTCCTCCCCATTGTCCCTGCGGAAACCGAGGCTTTCTTTAATCTGTGAGGGAGGCCTCCTCTCCCTCTCTCTGTTGAAATGAAGCCCAGCATCACTTTATCATCTCCACTGATGCTCTGGCGACAACGGGAGGCCTGTGACGTCTGGATGGATCTATCAGACTAACCTGTTTTGTGTGTGTAAATTAAAAAGGAGAAGGGGAGGGAGGACTGTTGATAGGATAATGGTAGAGGGTGTTTTAGAAGAGGGTATGGTGAATGTAATGACAACTTTATACTGGATGTTATTTTAATCCTCCTCCCTCCCAGAAAAGGGAAAGATAACTTAAATCCATTTGTGACTAGGAAGCATTCAGTTCTGACAGTTCCGATGTCCAATTCTGAGATAGCAATCCTCTGTGATAAAGGTATTTTGGTTTTACAGTTGTAAATCCATCCATTCAAACGTCTGGGATTGTATGAATACATTACACCCTTTTATTTCCTTATCTTGCAGCTGCTTTTTTGTAGCATATAGTCAAACTTACAAAGCAGATTTTGGGGAAAAGAAAAACGACTTTGTTATTTTGTTTGCATATGATTCTGTCCTCTTCAACAGCTATATAGACAAAATATAGATACCTGCTTTCTGCTTTGTCTAACACCTGAAGGCAAAAAACACAAGAACGAAATTGAACAGACAATTGCATTGGAGGCACAAAGCAGCAGGTCAGTGCAGATGCAGATAATGTGCATTAAACTTGTCTGCAGTCGATCTATACCCTCACATAGTGAATCTATACATGCGGACTATAAATATATGGCTTATCTATATACTTGGTGGATCTATATATCCAGTACATGGCCAATCAATAGTAATGAATCTGAGCTCAGTGGATAGACTACGAGATGGCTCCTCTGAGAATCAGCTGTGTGCCCAGACCACCAAGCAACCAACACAGTCACAAACACACAATAATATATAAAGCACGAGAGACATAAGTGAAAATACTGAGAGAGATGTGCATGTCTTTAGTGGATTTTCACAGATTTAGCTACCAATTTATTATCTACGTCCAATTTACATGTGGAGGCTCTCAGGGAGTCTCTTTTAGGAGAAACTGTAACACCCTGAAAAACAACAACAACAAAACAAACCAGGTACAAAGGACACTGTCCTCCCCAAAAAAGCCTTTTTAAGGTCAACAGCTAGTTTTAAAGTGAAATGACCTCTAGTGGTCGTATGAATAATGACAATCTGGCATCCCCAAGTGATGCAGATCAGATGATATCCATATAAAGTGAGTTTTTCCTTGTTCGCAAGGCTCAAGGCAACAGTGGACGTGGCAGCAGGAGACTGCTGTTCAATTCTCGTTTCCAATAATGAGTCAGGATAGTTTATTAAAACCTGTGCCGTGACGACAAGATTTTTATAACATTAAGGAGGTAGTAACTTTAAGGGACAGCCACAGAAGTTGCTATACCACTGAGTGCTGCAAGAGGTTGGCTCCAAAAAAGGGTCCAGCTCCATAGACTCCCATTAAACTTGTCTCATGAAAAACAAAGTCAATACATTTTTTGTTGGTACAAAGAGAACCCAGCCAGACAGTGGATTCAAACCTAAGCAGGACATGAGGGGAGTGCAAACAATTTTGCTACTGGGCTGCTATTTTTGGTTATTTAACTTTTTCCATTCCAGAAAACATTTTAGCTGTAGCTTTAAGCAAGCTGACTCAGGATGACCCATGTTAAAATGATTACAAGCCAGATTGTCTCTGGTGACATGGATTTCCATGGGGCAAACTTTAGGAAGTGTTCCTAAAGGATGCTGGACTGTATTGCAGTAAATGTAAAACCAGGATCAACTTCTATGCAGATGACATTGTGTTTTTGTGTTGAAACACTCTTCAGTGTTATACTCACTGGGAAATTAATGAAAAATTAATTCTAAAAGTCTGTCTTGAAAAGATGTACAAACCAACAGAACTAGGGAGAGAAAAAGAGACAAAGCAAGAAAGAAGTCTATGCCAAGACACAAACCGCAGCTTTGATTAAGTTGGGCCGCAGTGATTTTCTCACCACTGCTCCGATCAGTCTCTTCACTGACCAACCATTGACTTCCTGTAGTCTGCTGCTGGTGTGAACACCTTTCCTCTTGTCAACCTGATCAGTGCACACACCACCGCCGCCGCCACCACCACCACCACCTTCTCCCCGGAATCAATACCCATATTAATCATCCAAAATATCTATTTGACAAACCAATTATTAATCTGCACCGTCAAGTCCAATACAGTGATAATGAATTTAGTGGTAATGCTGTGGACTCTATCCGTTCATTAACTGCTGATGGCTGCTGGAATGACTGCTCAATGTCACCAGGATACTCTACCACTATTGGTGAAGGGGGGACAGTGGGCGCACACATACTCAAACACACATACATACACATATATACAGGGCACGTTTGCATAGAGGGGATACAGTGAAAGATGCAGATAAACAAGTATAAATGGACAAATACACCCCCCCTCCTCCCATTCTTGTCATTTCCTTCCCTCCAACATCTTCCTATGTTCTTCCTCTCTCCTGTCCTCCTCTTCCTCCCCCTCTTCATATTGATGTCTTAGCTCCTCGCTCCAGTAAGCATCTAATCAACAGCAGAGAGGATCAGACCAGATCACAGCAGGATGATGAATCTGGGAATCATTTACTGGGGCTGGCCCACTCTCCTAAACCACAGGAACGTATTTTCAGGATGATAGCATGATGAAATGATGAGCTCTGCGTTCCACACCATGAGTCCACTGCTTGCACAAAATAAAACTGGGGAAACTTTAGGTTTGGGTGATTGCTAAAGAAAAGCATATCATTCATCGCTATTGACAAAATTACAGACCTATATTTGCTATCTGTTCAGAATTGGCTCAACGTCGTACTATGCTACCGATATGGTACCGCAATTTGTTAACCTAATGTAATGTGGGAAGGCCTTAACTTGAATTAACCATTAATAAAACTTTTAGTAAGTTTACACAGATCATCACATAAGTGTCACATGATGGCCTGCATTCTTTACAGGCTGTCCTACCTCACAATATATATTTTAACTTGGCATAACACAAAAAACACATATCAGTAAGCCATGTCAGTCAGCCTGCAAAATACTAACCCTGAACTGTTTAAATAAATGGTGCTTGTCACATTCGTATCTCCTCTTCTGTTCTAAAGGCCTTAATGTACTCCAAAACACACGTGATTCTGTTCAATTGGTCGTCTCGCTGATGTTTCCACACACATAGAAACAGTAACGCTTGCTGTTTCTGTAAGACATGAAAGTGGTATTGATGATCTTTTATAGGCAATAATCAAATGGCAACTCACCGTAACATCACCCATTGGATTGTGAACTGTTTTGAAGACTCAAGTCAGGCATTTTGACACTCGCCATGTTGTTGTTTTTTTAGGCATAAATTACCATATTTGGACAACCTGAGGAGGAGCGAGGGGTCTGATCTGATTGTGAACCCGAGGACACTACTCCCGTCCACATAGTGGATCCTTACTTCACCTCAGGCCTGTCATTCAAACCAGGCACGCCCGCAAACATACCTCTCTTGAGGCCTTATATCTACTGAATTATGAAAATGTTATCAGAGGGACCCGTTTACATTCAATAGTCAATTGAGTATCTAAAGTGTTATTGTCTGAATCCAACAGGCAGAATAAAAAAAAACATTCCAGAAGTCAAAACCAGGAATCAATCCACTCAGGCAGAAGTACAGGCAAGGGGCAGGCAAAGACAGATCCAAAAAGACAAAAACTCAGCTCATACACTAACAAACTCACGGATAGGAAACGCTGGAACAGAGAGCTATGAACTGCAGACAGGTATATATACACAAGAGGACGGAGGGACAATAGGACGCAGGTGGAAACAATCAGGGCGAGGCAGACAGTCACAGAAGGCAGGAAAACACGATGTAACTTTGACAGGACAAATGGTAGCGGATCAAAACAAGGTTTAAAATTGACATTGTGAATCAATCAATACACCTTTAATGTCAATATGACAACGACTCCATTTGTTTTTTATTTGCTCTCTTGCATGACATATGCTTTAGAGATAGAGATAATTGGATCTTCAAAGACATACAAATATAAATGAATATCAACAAGATCAAAAGAACTGGGAACATTTTACTTCCTCACATGGAGGAAAAAAAGTGGCTGAGCATCGTTTTGGTGCGCTCTGGCAGGACGACACCCAAACTGAAGGGTTTCCTCTCTGTTTAATAAATGAATTATTTTTTTTAATCCAAAAGTGACTTTAAACATTTTTCTTCGAATTTCTGACACCTTTCAGCAGCTTGAACCCCTCCTACATGACCAAAAGGCTGTTCAGTATTTGTACAGCCGGAATAATGATGAATCATGACATGCAGGCTCTGGCTGCTCTGTGTGTGAGCCGTCGTTCAGTATTTCTGCCCTTCATGTTGTCGTCCTCCACCAGCAGCCTTTAAATTTGCATACAAATGAACATCTAAACGGGCTCAATGACATAATTGACTCGCAATTAGAAATTTTCTTGAGCTGGTCACTTTGCACTGGACGGACCAAGTGCACAAAATGCGAACCACACACACACACAGGAGGAGAGAAAAATGGCTGCTATTTTGCATATTAATGAGAGTCATTAGCTGTCGCTTGGCAATAGCTGACAAGGGGACTTATTTATGCCCTGGCCCTCGATGCCTGACTGGGGGAAAGTGTCCACTTCAGCGACCAGCGCTAATTGTTTCTGAGCATGTTGTCCGGCTGATCATCATCATCATCATGGGAAATTATGCCCGCTTCAAAAAGACGACTTGGCTGACGTTGAGCATGGCCTATTATGATAACTCTGTGTAAGCTTTTAACTTCTGGTGCTCTACAAGAGCCAAGCTTTTAACTTGGACACATTAAGGGCCTTGTATCTTGCTGTTTCACTCCGAGTAACAACTATTGAATTCCAAAAAGCTCAAAGATGAGCCAGAATAGCAAATCATTATGCTAATATTTTGATGAATGAAAGTGGGGAAGTTGTATTAGTTAGACTTTCATTAAAAGGCCCTCTTTTCTGCACTGGAAACAACCGGAACGCAAAGAAATGTTTCCAATCGGCATGTTTCCTGTCATCAATCTCATCATATTACTGCAAAAAAAACCTCCAGAATAAACTCTCTGACCCGTCCAGAATGAAATAAGGTTGTGCATCTGCTAGCATTCATGACAGACCATCATAACTCTTCTATGCCAAATATTTGTTTCCATTTACAACATCCACTATTTTATGCTTATGAGTATGAGAATTGACGTGTATATAATATATTTTGAATCAGAGCTCAGGCATTAAAGCACTGTCAGTTATTCTAACAAAGAGTCAATAGACCTCTTTCATTAACGTTTTTTTTTTTGTTCTGATTCATGACAAATCTGCACATCAGATCAGAACAGGTCGCTGCTTGTTGGGGCATGAACAAACAACATATTTCTCTTGTAATCTGGATTACTTGCAATCTTGATCACTTTGTGTCAGAGATCTGGAGGACATTGGTGTGGAAAAGTTGTCACCATGAGCCTGATGGATACAAAATTAAGTTGTGGAGTGACACGCCAACAAAAGTGGCCACACAGCTTGGCAGGAGGCCACTGGTGCGCCACCATAGTAAGACCTCCATTATGTGCAGTGATCGAGGCCCAGTATCTTTTCCAAGGCAATTAGGTTCTCTCCACATTTAAACATATTTTTTTTAAATTGTTGCTTTACTTGGATGTTTCACTGTGCAGACTTATGATTAAAACTAGTTTTGAGGATTTGAGACATCACAGTTAATTTGAAAACCAATTGTGGTCCAGTATGCAGCTTAGACAAGTGTGACGTGGGAAGTTTAAACATCCTCTAAGATTGGACTTTTCAGTGAAGTGTCCAGTAAATCTGCATGTTCATCGGTTTTCATTCAGGAGGATTACATAGGTGTGATTTTCAGAATTTTTAAACAGGCAATTAAACTTTAAAAAAATACATCAGACAGATTTAATTTTAGGTTTTAAATGCACCATGCATTGCACTTTAATTTGTACCCAAGTAGTGCTGAAATGATCCATTTGACAGTTTTAATAATGGTTTAATGATGATTTAACTTTGAAATGATTTAGTCATCTAAAATGTCAAACACATTCCCTCTCCAAGTATTTTTTTGGGGCTCAATGGCGTGGATGAATTGTATTGATGCTGAGTGGACTTTTCTGGTAAAATAAAGTAAAATGATCAGACAAAACAAGAAATTTGAAAACTTCAATTTAGGTTCTTGGAATTTGTGATAAAATTACATTAACAAAGTCATCAGCTGAGACACTTGGTGGCTTTGCAGATACACACACAATATACACAAACCTGCTTCACCTGTTGTTATTATTATTGTTACTGTGTACATTAACTCGAGTGTGTCTTGTTATTTGATTTCGAGGCTTCTTTACTGAAAAAGGCTCTCCTCCTCTCATCTGTCGCTCTCAGCTGGAGTACCAGGCCAGCCGCTCTGCAGCGATCCAGAGATGAGCAGTGTGACAACAAAGAGGTGCAGGACAAGGAGGTTTTAGTGCACACCCACACACACACACACACACACACACACACAGCAGTGTGCAGTAGTTATGGTCTCGACAGCTTTAGCACCCCCATATTGTAAACAGAGGGGTGGTGACCGCCTCCCTGTGCTTGTTAACATCATCTCCGTCATTCAGCAGACGCGGCACTGTCAGCACCTCGCTGTGCCCCAACACAATCAACATTAACCATGACACACACACACACACTTACACACCATGTGCATACAATGCATGAACAATACATTCAACTTTACACACACACACACTCTGCCCGGCAAATTTGTTCACGTATTCTGCGACAAATTTGCACACAAATGTTCATACAAACACACAGATTTATACACAGTTATAGATATATGCGCATGCACAGGCACACATATTTGTCTGACACGCACACACACAACTGTATGTCCTGGCAGCGCCCCATACAATCAACATTATCCATGTGAGCTCCTTAATGGGCACCTCGTAAAACAGATGACAGCTCTGCTACCAAGAATGTCCACAGGGGAGACAAACTACCTGTGCTGACACACACACGCGCGCACACACACACACACACACACACACACACACACACACACACACACACACACACACACACACACACAGAAGACATACTGGATCATACACAGTCTCAAACAGGAAAACAATGCTTGCACACAGGCAAATATGAAATTTATATTATATAGTTCAGTAGTCTTTTTTGGTTTGTATTCTTCCTGCATAAGTTGAACAAAAGAAGCACCTCAGCACTTTGTCATATTTCTTTATTGCAAGTCAACAGGGCAAAGCTGATATATTGTATTTATAAAACTAAAGAGTAACTGAGTTGGGTCAAGACAGCTGTTGTTCAAAGTATAACTTTCTTTATTACATCTTATTTAAAACTGCTGTGGTTTTGGTCATCATTATTGTATGAAATAATCTTCAAGTTTTGTTGAAATAAAGTCAATTAGATCATTTAGATACACTATTGGCTTGTTTATAATTAGCTAGAATTTAAGTCCACTTGACTGCCCAATCTGTTATACCATCATTTACTTTGGCGAATACAATATTAACTTAAAGATAGAAATGATGGTCAGAATTACAAAAAAAAATACATTTTGAGGCCGAAGTTCCTTTTAAATTCAGTTCTGAAGACAACTCTCCCAGGGAAAGTTGGGTTATCATGGACACATGGAAAGCTTTGGTTACCTTCAGAGACAAACAGCAAAGCTTGTCAAACAGAGATCCGAGTGACCAGTGAAGACGGCACCTTCGCAACGTGCTGTGACATTCAGCAGCCAAAAGAAAATAAAAAGGAGCAAAAAGGACAGAAAATCACCACAAAACAGTAACGCACTTCAAGGCTCAGTTGAGATGAAGATACTATCAGGTAAACCTGGTGCAATGCCACCCGGTGTGTATACGCTCGTGTGTGTGTGAGTGTGGTTACTGGGACATAAAAAGGGAGCACGCCACCCATGTCAGATATGCTGCCCTTTTTGCTAACGGCTCCAGAGGCCACAGAGGCTAACTGCCTCCGCTGCCCCCACCGTCCTTTTTCCACATGCACACTCACACTCACTGAGGCGTGCACGTGGCTGCAGCCCACACAGCGCCGGTCATTCTGTACCTCTCCAGCCAGCTAGCGGCGACGTTTTCACCACAACTGCCAGTGCGTTTGACCTTTCCCGTCCAGGCCTAATCGGATTGTGTCCCTCTTTATGAAATCAGACGCAAAAGGTCAGCAGGCTGTTTAACATGGGATGGAGGCCCACAGCTATGGAATTTGCCTTGGCAGTAAATTACCTTTATTATGTTTGGTCCGTGTGATACTATACCCTCCCAAAGGCCGAGGAGCTCGGGATGTGGTGATACATGGAGATGGGCTACGTGGTTGCGAGTGTCCTCAAAACCCAAAGAAAGTCTTCACTTTATAGAAGAAAAACTAAGCTTGACTGATGCATTACACGCTTTGGTGTGTAATGTCGGTTCACTCGAGGATACCATGTCAGTGTCATGTTTTGTCTCGTCTAGGCATGAAAAGTAAGGAGCCTTATGTTTAGGCAGAAGAACTACTTGGTTACGTTTAGGAAAATAAGTAATTTTATGTCAGTATGTTATGTAAGTCAATGAAGTTACCAAACGTTAAATATGTTACATTACTTAAAGAAAATCAGCACTGAAGTTTGCTTTCTGACGGTGTGGTGTTCCAGCCAACCACCACAGACTACCTGCTTTTGTGAACTTTGTCCCTCTTTGTACCTCCGGGAATGAGAACAGTTTGGTCATACATGCCTTTACTTTTCATGCATTGGCAAGGAATAACGTGACATTGTCATAGTATCCTCTATTGGTATACCCCAAACACGACTGCTAAAACAACACATTGATCAAAGTTAATTCTTTGACCTTGGCAACAGCAGTTAACACCTAGAAAATAATAAAGTAGCTGTTCGTTGAACTTCTGATGATACAACATCCCACGTTCAAGAGCAGAACTGAAGAGGTTCAAGACGTGTTCAAATTCAAGTGAAAAAGCCATCAAGCATCTGTAGTAAATATGAAGGAAGCAAAGAATACAGCTAGTTTCTGGGTAGTGACCAAAAATAAGGAGATCTTGGTTACAAGCAGCTGAAATGAGCTTCCTCTGTAGGGTGGCCGGGCTCAGCCGTAGAAATAGGGTAAGGAGCACCAACATCCGGAGGGAACTCGTAAGAGAGCTGCTAATACTTGACGGTGAGGGAAGTCTGGGCAAACTTGTTTGACCTGCTGCCTCTGCGACCCGACCCCGGATAAGTGGAAGAAAATGGATGGATGGATGGATGGATGGATGGATGGATGGATGGATGGATGGATGGATGGATGGATGGATGGATGGCAAAGAACACAATGCGGCAAAATTACAATAGAATAACAAAGCTAGCGTCGGGACGTCGGGGTGGATGGATGGGTCAGCAAAACATCAGACTTTAATATGGAAGACAGATGTTTGTTTGAAATGATAATTCAATCTGAAATGATAAATTACAATTTCAAGTATTGAAGAGATTCATAGTGTCTCACCTGATGATACGCCACAAAGTCTGTCCAAAAAAAATGGCTTTGATAATGCTTCTTATAATTGTATTTACAGAGAAAGCCTAAAGAGCCCTTAAATTCAGATTATTTATCAAAGCTTTTTGCAAATGATGAAACTTTCACATTAGAACAAACTACTATGACTTATGGTATTATTGACTGGTTAAAAAAATCAACAGAGCACATGGTCCTTCAAAAGATTGAAACCAAGGAGACAGTCACGTCCAAATTTGCTTGGATATGTACATGCATATTTGTAGTTGGAGACACAGGGAGAGAAGTGATGAAGATAAAGACGCAGACAGACAGAATGATCTGAGATGAAGAAAACAAATCATCCTGGATACTGGACGCTGTCTATTTTGGGGGATGATCTCTTTCTCTTGCACACATACACACACAAAGCTCACATCATGTCTGATATGTCGCGCTGTCCATTTGAGGAATGTCCCTGTCAAGCAGGAAGTCCTCGCCTGGTTATCATGTAACTCTTTGATCCATCACGCAAGCCAGTTCCTGATCCCTCACCCCTTCATACCCACTGATCATCACTCACATGACATGTTCCCTACCGTTACACTGGGCATATGAATGTGTGTGAATACATGTTTGTGTCACTACCAGAGAGAAAGGCTGCTGTATTCAGGTTGACATCCGTTGCGCTCCTGGCTACTAACAGAACGATGATGGAGGTGAAACTGATACGTGCAGACAACAAAGAAGAAACCTCTTCAAAGTCCGTTACGCACTGAGTCTCATCAAAGACAAAAGTTGTTATGTGAAAAATCATTATTGCTAAGTTTGTAAAAGTAACATTCTTTACTATTTAGGCAAAGATTGGCTATTTTATAAGCTTTGGAAGTACTTAACCACATTTGTATGTTATATTCATTTTTGAATGATAAGGGTCACCTCCAAACATTCACTCTGCCCTTCATAACATTAGCGTGAACCAATCAAAGAGTCATGTGTCTTTAAAAAAAGGAAAAGAGCGAGAAGGAAAGAAGGCGGTCTGTGGATTTTAATAGAATCTTAACTCATCTCTCACTAAAAGCCTCCTCCAGAAACAATTACAGATAAAAAATGAACATTGCCTATTTCAAACAGAACATGCGCACATTCATAACCCCCTAAACCAATTGTAAAAATGGCTCCCTCTCAGGATGAGCTGCAAATGTTTTCAGACTAATACCATTTCCCTCATCAATCGGCTGCTAATGACTGCGAGGTTTCAGAGTTGATGTGAGGGAAGGGTCGGTGGCACATAACTTTGTCTGGAGAACATTGTCTGCAAACTCTGGGGAGTAATGCTTAACAAGAAAGGTGAAATCCACATGGTTTACATACGTGGTTCCTGTGATCCAGGACTCTTTCATCAATATTGACTAACTTACAATCGGAGCTTGAGAAAAGCGAGCAAGCATTTTAATTTGTGATGTTATTGAGGAGCACTTTGTAAGGTGGAAGCATCACAGTGAAGTGTAGTGGACTCTGTGAACCTTCATGTGAAAAGGAGAACATGTAATAGAGTTGGGAAGTGTCTTTCCTCATTCTGTGTCCCACCTTAAAGAGTTTCATTAAATGCAGGAAATAGAAAGATGGGACTGATGTAACAATCAGTCATAAACTGCAGGTTATGCAGTCAGTTACAACTACCTTCCCCTCTGCTGTCAGCATTTATGCTTGGTGAATGGTGAGTGTTTCTTAACAGAATGCACCGTAGGAGTCACGCAGTCTAACCCTAACCCTTCCCTGTTTAGTTTTTTAACAAGTGGCAAACCAACCCATAAGTTTGTGATTTGCTCTTCTGAAGCTTTAAGTTAAGCATTTTGCCCGTTGCCATCTTGCTATTTTGAAGCTAGAATTAACGATATTTGGACGAGCTGGGGAGGAACAAGAGGTGGATGTGACTGAGAACCCGAGGACACTATGTCCGCCCACCTACAGCAGAAAACTGACTGCACCACAGACCTGTCATTCAAACAGACACGCCCCCAAACATACTGCTGTTTGAGGCTTATTTTTGAATTATTGATGGGATTGTTTTCAGATAGGCCACCAGAAAACTAATAAGAAGGAGTGACTTTAGCAAATGACACCATTATGACTTGGTGAAAAACTTTACTGACTTTGTAGTTCATGAGATAAATTGAATGGGAGTCTATGGAGACAGAGTCTTTGGAGCCAACCCATAGCATCCCTTCCACTTCCGCATGGACGTGTGCTATTTCTCACACTGCAGCCTTTCTAGTAGTGGTGTAGAAACCATGTCTCTCCTGCTTATTGTCCAACATAGGAAGGTTGAATAAAGGAGGATGGTGCAACACAGCTGATAATTTACAATAGCTTCCTCCATCATTGCCTCTTGCGATCTCTGTTCCCTCAAACATCAGGTTATTTGCTATTGGCCAACGGCACAAATTTGCACAGCCGCACTAAATACAAAAACCTTGCAGACTCACTTCATCTCAAAGAATGAAAGCAATAATTAATTTAAATGAAATGAATTAGCAAAATTCAAGAATGATGAAAGTGTAAGTTGTCCCACCACCCAGCCCAGTCTCACAGAAAGAAGGTGAAATAGTTACATTGGTCCTCAACGGACCGTAAACAACAAATAGGCCTCCAAAATTATGAGATTTGTCTACACACTAAGGTTGTTAAGAAGAAAGTCACACGAGGTGACATACATACGTATTTAACTATTTAACCAACGTAGTGTCTGTAAAGTAACTTAACTTGCACATGTAACTATTTTACTGACTTATCGCAAAGGACCTTCACTTGTGTACGAAAGTGACTCCGCAACAAAAGTAAGGTAAGTCAGGTGCATAACGTTACATACGTAACGCAGCTATTATAACCTAAACCATAATCTTTCCCAGAACCTAATCAGGTGTCTAAACCTAAGGATCCCAGAGGCTCCAGCGGGCTCTGTTGGACAGTCAGGTGATGTGGGCACGGGCCAATAGAAAATCATCTTGCAATCAGGAAGACCTTTTTGTGAAGCTAATATGTTTCACGCCATTGACCAATGTAGCTAACACACCTTTTTGTGTGAAAGTGGGTTGAAGTATAACCAAACAAACAGAAGACTGACGGACATGTCATTCAATCAGACGGTACATACAGAAGAGACCATGCAGAAAAGGAGAAAACAAAATTTGTGGTTAAAAAAAAGAAGACATTCAGCAGTGGGCACGAGCATGAAACTATGAGGCGGAAGAAGTTTGGCAAAACACAACAAAACACTCATTACTTTATTCCACTCATAAAACCGTAATAATCAAACTTGCATTATAAAAAGCTCATTTACACATTAAACACTCTACACTTGTTAGACTTCGACTCTGTTATCATTACAAAGTCCACCACTTAAGCCTACAACATAAATACAACTGCGGCGGGCTGTACAGTAAAGACACTTGAGAGCGCACACGCCTTCCATCAAAAATTAACTCGAGTAGCTTTGATAATTATACGAGGATATAAAATATTTAACAGCAAGTGGTGGGAGAGCTGTTTAGAAGAGCTTGAATACGCATCAACTTCATCCAGAACAATTACAAACTGCTGACTGTTCTCTGGGCTGCTGTTTCTCAGTGTCTCACTTATTCTACTTTGTCTGTGGTTCTCTTTGGAAACAGCTCTTTCTGCACCTTTCTATTTGCATCTCTCTCTCTCGCTCTCTCTCTCTGCGGCGAGGCGAGGGAGGGGAAGGAGATGATTTAAGGTAATGAGAGGAGTAAAACATCATTAGTGCAAATTAACTTTTGTCAGCTGAGGTGATCTTGGTGGGGGCGCTTCTGCCACCGGCGGCAGCTCAGATAATGGCAATTTATGCATTAACGTGTGTTACACTGTGTGCGTGTGTGTGTGTGTGTGTGTGTGTGTGTGTGTGTGTGTGTGTGTGTATGTGTGTGTGTGTTCATGTATATGCGTGTGTCTGGTGATGGCCACCAAGGACGCTTTCAGTCTTAAAGGGCAAGTCCAATCTTTTGAAAGGCCTTTGTCAGGCCCCCTAAATGTTTTCTAAAATAGATTTGAGATTACAGTTTCCTTGATACTAGAATTCCTTTGGTAAACTTAATATTATTAAAAACAGGTTACCAAAGGCTGAAATAACATCAGTACTTCTCATCTAATGAAGATATTTTCTGTATATCCTTTGTATGTACAGTCATTACGTTTCTATCAAAGAACCAGATGTTTTCTCATTTTCTATTATAAATCAACCAAGTTTCATATCAGTTCCATCATTTCAAAAGCTCTGGCAAGTGTTCTATGTAGAAAATGCCAAAATAACTATTTCATCTCTGACATCCATATCAGTTTGTTGGTAACTTTCTTTGTAAGATTTCAGTCATGTGAAATGTTTCAGGTGCGTGTTGTTCTGTGTTGCTCCCGCTCTGTCCGTCTCCCTTTCTCTCTGTCTTCCTGGCTCTGGCAGCAGAGGGAGGCATGGTCATGTTTAATGCATGTGGTTTGTGTTGCACTCAGCGCTGGAGAATGGGCTCCAGTCCATTAATTAGTAACAAACGGCCGTTGGAAACAAGACAGGCCCAGCACGGGTCAACCAGCTCCAAGGTCTGGAATGATGTGGACACTGATGTCTGCCCTGGGCCATCTACTGTCTGCAGCTGGGCCTCATACCGACTCCTAACTCATTCACAGTAGTTACAACACGGAGCACATTCTGCTCTGAATTACTTATTTGGGTTGCCAATGCTGGAAGTCCCTCAGCCATGTTTACATGTCGGGGATGGTTTAAAAAGGGGATCGGCTGAGTGACAATAGAGCAAACTTCAAATGGTAAAGTAAATACCAGTGAAGCTGCATTATATTTAGGCAACATATTTCCTATGCAACATGTCAATTAGGTGTGAGAAGGAGCCACTTAACCCTCCTGTTGTCCTCGGGTCAAATTGACCCGCAACTATGTTCAACCAAGTTCTATTTTACTTTTTATATTTTATACTATAGGAGGCTGTGAGGGTTTCTTTAAAGAAACCCTCACAGCCTCCTTGTCACCAATGATCCCCAAAAATATAAAAATGAAATAGAACTTGGTTGAACACAGCTGCGGGTCAATTTGACCCGAGGACAGCGGGAGAGTTAAATGGTCAGCATCTTAGAGGCATCACTGGGACGTACCTAATAATATCTAGTGATGAAGTTTTCTAATGTTTTTTACCTCCTTAACAATAGATAACAGTTGAAATCTGGATTATTTCAACTGATAACGTTTGAGTTAATCGAGTACCGACTTCACTTCTTCCTAAGTCAATGGAGAAGGGAAATAGTCTGAAGTGGTTAAAAAAGTCCAGCATCACTGGCAGTACTGACCTTTTTCACAGCAGACACTTTGAATATTGGCAGTAGGGAAAGCAGAGGTGAAGTTAATGATGGGACAGATGTGAGATGTGAGCCAGCGTGGACAGAAGCATCACCTCCCTGAAGTGGGATGCAGCCATCATTAATGCACCTGAGCTTTCCCTACTGTGACAAGTCAAAGTGAAAAAGTGAAAACGGTCAGTACAAAATTATTTTGATCGTGAAATCAATGTGTTTTGGCTTGTGATGACAGCTGGACTTTAAACAATAATTGTATGTTACATCACAGGCTAAGCATGTGTTAACAGTTAATAGATGCAAATGTTAATGTCACATGAGCTGTCACATATCATGTCACATGAGCTGCATTGGATTTGCTCATGTAATTTGATGAGTAAAATAGAGGAAGAGGATGTCATTTTCTTAATTGTTGACTGAAATTTTCATTGTTTCAAATGATGAAAGCTAATTTAAGTCTAATTTATTGAACTCTTTTGATCAGATTTACATTTATATATTTGATGTGACAGTGTTACAATAAAAGTCTAAAGGAAGACATAAAAGAGAGACACAAGATAGAAGGTCTTTGGTTCCTCAGGCATTTTTGAGGCTGCAGGAGCCTTTTCACAGATCTAAGAATTGTCAGAGGAAGTACTCCTTTAATTTGTGTCCACACAGCGGAAAACTTAGAACCTTAGAAGTTACCACAACTGTTTTTAGGGGTACTTCGTTTTAAGGAGGTCCAAGGGGGCGCGGCGGCTCTTCTCTGAGTCTGAGGCTGGATCTTTCACAATCAAATATGTATTCTCATCAGGTTTAAAAAAGGGTTGTATTTAATGCTGGTGGTCTTAGATCTGTGTCAGTTTTTCCGGTGCATTTGTTTTTAGCTGTAATCACATGCTGCGTCAGAATCATGACAGAAGAAACTGTGACGTCGTAAATGTGGCGAAAAAAACCTAAACAGGTGCTCATCAAATGGAGCCCTTTCAGACTTTTGATGCTACTGTATCCTCTGTCTATTTCCCCTGTTTAAGTTGATCACATTTGCAAAAAAAAATCATCTCAGATGTTTCGACTGACTGTCAGACCTCTTTAAGTTAGGTGTCATTTTTTTTTTTTTTTTTTTTTTTTTTTTTTTTTTTTTTTTTTAAAGGCTCGTTTAAGTTCTCTAGGGGTTTGGGTTTTTAAACTTTTGGAGCAGTGAAGACTCTTACTTAGCAAAGAAGTAGAATAAAACATGATGAGTCACTTCAAACAGACACTGAATGATCTTGCTTTGGTACATCTGTCTGAAAATGATTTGATTATCTACTAACATTGACTAAAAACAAAAAAAACCCACCTGAGAGCTTGTGCATGTGAGCAAATGTTTTAAGCAATTCCAGTGAGACCAACAAACCTGGCTTTGCTCTGAGCTGCACAAAATGTTTCTTATATTTTCAGTCGGTACAAAGCATATCGGTTAATTAACCAGGAAGAATAAATTATTTGTAATTATCACCACAGGACCAACGCACAGAAAGAGAAAGAGGGAGATAAAATCTTGTATGTTAATCAAGCCATGATGAATTGTCCATGTTCATACAAACACGGCCTCTTCATGAGTCCCCTGTGCATTCCTCACACACAAGCAGCACAACTGAGTGGGCGGAGAGGAGAGAATTAATTCTATGAAGTGAGCTGGCAAGGAGACACTGTATGTAGATAAGTGGCAGGGGTGTGGACTGTGTGTGTGCGTCTACGTGTGTGTGTGTGTGTGTGTGTGTGTGTGTGTGTGTGTGTGTGTGTGTGTGTGTGTGTGTGTGTGTGTGTGTGTGTGTGTGTGTGTCAGTGCAGAAAAAGTATGGGATTAAGTGTCCAACACTTTGTCCAGATGGTTGCGTGTGTGTGTGTGTGTGTGTGTGTGTGTGTGTGTGTGTGTGTGTGTGTGTGTGTGTGTGTGTGTGTGTGTGTGTGTGTGTGTGTGTGTATCTGAGAACATAAGTAGGTGTACTATTGTCATCCTGGTCGCCGTGGCAATGACATATCTTAATCTACTTAGTTAGCGGCCAGGGGTCTTTAGCTAACGGATTATCAGCCAGATTTGAGTAATAGACTCCTCATTTAGCTTTAATGCGTTTTGCATAGAGAGCAACCTCCCCTCATCACTCTTTAAGATGAATCGGCTTCCCCGCTACAAGATAAAGGAAAAAAAAAAAAAACTTCTAAAGATATTAGTCTGCCCGCAACTGCATAAATCATAACATTTTGCTAATGGAGGCAAAGTTACAACACTAACACAGCTCTGGAGTGTACGGCCATTACAATATGTGCACTTAGGCATGCAAACACACACAGCATACTGGTCATACTGGTCCAAACTGGTACCTCTCATTAAATGGCTAACTTTGACCCAAACGCTGCACTGTCTAATCCTCAAACTTCCAGTTCCTTCGTCTTCTGACATCTGAAACCAATAGTATGACATTTCTGGAAATGTGCTCCCTCATTTTGTTGCCAAAAGATAGATGAGAAGATCAATATCATTATCTTTATATATATATACACTAAATATGTAGCGTTAGATTGACCAGTTTAGGCTAGCATGAAAACTGCAACAGTGGGAAACAGCTTTTAAATCAAAAAATGTTCGTGCAGCACATTTGAATAATTACAAGTAATTTTTGTAGGAAATCGAGACTTTAAAATTGACTGTCTAAAACAAATCCACTCGTAGCCTTGTTTATGTTCATGATGCATGTACTTCAAATTTTAGAGCTAAAACAAATACACTGATGAGGAAAATGTTTTTGTTTTGCCATGTAGCCTGTCTGTTGTGATCAGTCTAACCAAAGGATTATTATCATCATTCTTAAAGAGGAAGGAGGAGGAGGACTTTGCAGCTACTCCTATTTATTTTATGTCCCATTTTAGGGCCACGACCCAGAGCTTAGGAACCACTGCCTATCTAAACCTAAATCCTGATTCCAATCTTAATGGCAAAACCTGTCTTTTCTTAGTAAGCGGCAACCAACAAAGTGACCTCACTGGGGAGGGTTTTTCCTGTTCTGTGAGTCCATTCAGTCTTTGTCAGTGTTCAAACACTGAAGTCCCACCACACAACACATAGAAACACACAGTCTGAAATTCTATAAATGATGCAGAGTTCATACATAAAGACTGTCTGTATGTACATCTGTGTCTGTCTACTACCTGCAGCTCTCCTGTGTTTTAATCATCATTTATTATCTGATATACATCCCATCTACGTCAGTGTTTCTAAAAAGAAATATATTTTATTTTATTGCTTACTTACATTTTGGAAAGAACTGAATAGATCAACCGTGATTGGAATGTATTTGTTTTCAGTTGTACAAGATAATAAAGTGCTTATATTTCACAAGCTTAAATAAAACTGCTGTATAATCATGCAAATACATTTGAAAGGAGCCTTCAGTGTGCTGAGGTTCAATGTGTGTGTGTGTGTGTGTGTGTGTGTGTGTGTGTGTGTGTGTGTGTGTGTCTGTCTGTCTGTGTGTGTGTCTGTGTGTATGAATGCGTGTGTGCGTGCATGTCACAATATATGTTTTAGACACCTCAACAGATTCTTCCTCCACAACAATGCATGTGTGTATTTGTTTACCTTTTTTTTCTTATACATATGCGCTCACACACACATTATAACACACACACACACACACACACACACACACACACACACACACACACACACACACACACACACACACACACACACACACACACACACAGACAGACAGACATTCACCCAGCACACAAACAAACACAGACAAAGCAGCTCTCGGCCTACCACTGCCATCATACACGGGACTTGGCCTGTCTGTGTGACACGCACAGTTTGTTTGGTAGTTTTAATTTGACAGGGCTCTGAATAGAGACTCTGAAACACATACACACACACATACACTTATTCAGACCTACACACACACACACACACACCTTTAATTTGACAGCGCTCTAACAAGAGCCTGCTGCTTGTCAAATGTTCTCCAGTGGCAGCAGGGATCCGCAGAGCCGAGGGGGTTCTGTTCAAGGACATCTGTGAAGAAACACGCGCGCGCGCACACACACACACACACACACACACACACACACACACACACACACCTCCGCGAACACACACTCGCTTTGAATAGGTTGAGAGAGGCAGCCTGCTGCAGCACACGATGGGAGAGAGGCTGCACACACGCTGAGGGGTTTCTACACTGCTGTTCCTCTCACTCTCCATCTTCCGCTCGCTCCATGTCTCCTTGTCGTTTTTTCTCTCTTTATCTAACATTCCATCGCTTTCTCTGCCTCTTTTGGTCTTAAGTAGAGGGCTGAGGGGCTGAGATAGACCAGGGGAGATTTTGATGACGGCTCCCTGTCTGGTCCAACAAGCCGATTCCCCTCTCAAACCTCTCTCACACACACACACACACACACACACACACACACACACACACACACACACACACACACACACACACACACACACACACACACATCAATTTCCTCTTCATTCTTCAATCCAAACACCATGAGACCTTTTAAAGTTACTCAAAGGCAGACGGGACTTTGGTCCTGATCCTCTGGATTTCATCCTATTGAAGGTGTTTGTGTGCACTCTTCACGCATGTTCTCCTCTGTGTGTGTGTGTGTGTGTGTGTGTGTGTGTGTGTGTGTGTGTGTGTGTGTGTGTGTGTGTGTGTGTGTGTGTGTGTGTGTCAGGGCTCCCATGCTGTCTCGGACTCGGCTTCCTCGGGACACTTTGCTCATTAGAGGGAAGAGAGGGTGACTTGAGTGACTTCTCGTCGGCTCCCCGCTCAACTTGATCACAAGACCGGTCCCGCAGAGCACGAGGGAAAAGCAAGGTTTCAGCGCCGTGTGTGTCGCGTGGAAAAGACAGCACGACACACACACACACACACAGTAGATGTGATTTTGAATGTGTGTGTAAGAGGAGTACAATAATAATCTAGCAAATTAATAAAAAGCCAAGCAAGAAAAAAAATAGGGAAGAGAAACTTAAGGTGTACAAAAGGATCCGTCCTCCCAACAACAAAAACAACATCATTGTTGTCATTGGCCACAAAATCACAGTATGTCAGACGTAAAAAGTAAAATGTCAAACATAATACAAAATCTGTCCGAATCAGCAGAGAGGAAGGCACAGAGATTTGGCATTAGATGATATCTTACACCGTGTGTATCTGTGTTTGAGTGTGTCCCTGTCAGATAAAATACAGCACATCCCCATCCAATGATCTAGAAAGGGGGTTCCACCGGGTCACATCCAAAAATGTCAACGTGTACATAAATACAAACAATTTGTCTTGAATTCGGACTGACATTAAACCAAGGGGGGAAAAAAATTGTTGCGAAGAATAAACAGATTTCTGAGACAAAGTTCAGTTTTTGGCTCTGCGTGATAACCGGCCGTCCAAAGTGCAGCCGGGAAACATTAACCTGTTTTTAAGGTATCGATTGTATTTTCTGATAAAACTGGCACTGATGTGACTCCGTACCGAAGATGCTTGCAGGTCCTGCGATGATGAAAAGCCAGCCGGATTATTTGAATCCTGTAAATCACAGCTAAAAGTCAATGTGTAAAGCCAAGGTCTATGAAACTATCAGGCCGCAATAGAGAACGTGGACGATATGTTACCGCATTGCCAAGTGCTACCACTTAATACCATTAATCTTGGTGCTCCCCCCCTCATCTCTCTCACTCCATCTCTGCGTTGGAGTGCTCGGCGTCCTCTAAAAGTATGGATCTTGACCGCAGCCATTTTCCGCGGAAGAAGGAAAGGCTAAAGAGAAAGCGCTGACCCCTCTTCAGCGCAATTTTCCTCTCATCAACTTGTGAGAGTTCATTAACTTCCATGGGGTAATTTCTTCTTTCAGTGCATTTCTCAAAGAGAGAAGGGGGGGGGGGGGGGCGTTATGACGTTTTTCTTTCATCCACTCATTCCCAGCTGTTCTCTTTTCTTGCCTTTATCTCCCACCCTCAAATAAAAAAGACTCTTCATTTCCCATTATGTTTCCTTTCTCTCGAAAAATTACAAGAAAAGGAAGGTAGTATTTTTTGGGAACAGGAGTCGTTTCCTGGTGCACAAAAAGAGCACCACAACTTTCTACTTTATTTTTTTTCCAATTCAAAGCAGTGTAAACGTAAACAGGAAAAGCTTGTGGAGATGTTTCACAGCTTTTAACCCTCAGGAGCTCAGAATAAAATATCCACTGCTGAATACGATCACAGCTCGATGCAAGGTGGAGGCCTCAGAGGAAAGTTGCATGATGGCAACTGTGAGTCAATGCTGCCCTCTTCAGGAATATTGATGTTACTGTATAGATGGAGGGTCATACGGGTATGTGCTTCATTGGTACAATTCAATACACTGTTAATAGATTTGATTAAATTCCTGTACATGTAATGTGGAAGCTACTATGATATGATGCTATTTACTTACCATGACTACTTGTATGCTGTGTTTCAAACCACCCTTTGTGCTGAAGTAGTGCTCCTACATGTTAGGATTCTTACTTGTTTAGTCAAGTTTCAAATCACACTGCCATTCTGCACTGACCGGAAATAACCTCAGCACGTCAAAACATCACCCGCCAAAATATCTGCAACTTTAATTATTTTACCCAGAACATGTTTTCGTGCCCTCTTTAACACACACAATAAACACACTGATTATTCTGTCCAGCAGTGGTAGTGAAAAAAAAAAAAAAAAACGCTTGTGTTGTGTTTAGGAACATCTACAACTTCCTCAGACACCTTATTTTGAAAATTCTTTAAATCGGTGGCCCCGCCCCTTCCTCTACGGAGCCAAGATGGCGACCGTTTCGGGTGGAAAGCCTGGAGCATTTCACACTTCTTTGTTGGAGTGTTTTGAGTGAGTCATCCTGGTACTTGTAGAGCGCTGCATGTTTCTGTGTTCCTACACAAGTACACCAGTTGGAACACAGCAATAGTCTCTAATTTTAAATCTGTGATTTACATAAAAATCTGATCAATTCATAACATATATGGGGCTTTTATCAATAAAAAAAACAACAACACTGTAGTGTTGAAGGAGGCATCGTCCCAAGCAGAAGCCCACAGTTCACGTCTCCAACCGATTTTCCCCCCTCGGCGAAACACCCGCTGAGAAACCAACCCTGGTTATTGGAGACTCTATTTTGCGGAACATGAAGTTAGTGAAACCAGCGGCCATAGTCAGATGTCTTCCCGGGGACAGAGTCAGATGTCTTCCCGGGGACAGAGTCAGATGTCTTCCAGGGCCAGAGTCAGATGTCTTCCGGGGCCATAGTCAGATGTCTTCCCGGGGACAGAGTCAGATGTCTTCCCGGGGGCAGAGTCAGATGTCTTCCCGGGACCATAGTCAGATGTCTTCCCAGGACCATAGTCAGATGTCTTCCCGGGGACAGAGTCAGATGTCTTCCCGGGACCATAGTCAGATGTCTTCCCAGGACCATAGTCAGATGTCTTCCCGGGGCCATAGTCAGATGTCTTTCCGGGGCCAGAGTCAGATGTCTTCCCGGGGGCAGAGTCAGATGTCTTCCCAGGACCATAGTCAGATGTCTTCCCGGGGCCATAGTCAGATGTCTTCCCGGGGCCATAGTCAGATGTCTTTCTGGGGCCAGAGTCAGATGTCTTCCCGGGGCCATAGTCAGATGTCTTCCCGGGGCCAGAGCAGGCGACATTGACTCAAACCTGAAACTGCTGACGAAGGCTAATCATAAATCCAGTCAGATTGTTATTAACATCGGCAGTAACGACACCCGGTTACACCAATCGGAGGTCACTAAAGTTAATGTTGAATCGGTGTGCAATGTTGCAAAAACGATGTCGGACTCCGTAGTTTTCTCTGGACCCCTTCCTAACCGGACCAGTGATGATATGTTCAGCCGTACGTCTTCACTTCACCGCTGGTTGTCGAGGTGATGTCCCGCTAACAATGTGGGCTTCATTGACAATTGGAATACTTTCTGGGGGAAACCTGGTCTGATCCGGAGAGACGGCATCCATCCTACTTTGGATGGTGCAGCTCTTCTTTCTAGAAATATGGCCACGTCTCTTAACAGCCTTAAAACCTGACATCCAGGGTTGAGGCCAGGACGCAGAGTTACAGCTCCCATAGCTTTTTCTTATTGTCTGTTGTCTCCATTCAGTTCCTTCGCTCGCGTAGTTTCTCTTCTTTCTTTTGCAGATGTCCCGTCATGGAGCTGCATGTCTTTGCTCTGCACTTGTCGTCTCCACCAACAGTTCTTCTCTTCTATCTCTATGCTGTCCTTTTCTCTCTCTGCTCTCCTCTCACCCCAACCGGTCGAGGCAGATGGCCGCCCACCTCTGAGCCTGGTTCTGTCGGAGGTTTCTTCCTGTTAAAGGGAGTTTTTCTTCCCTCTGTTGGAGGTTTTTCTCCCTTAAAGAGGAGTTTTTTTTCCCTCCTAGATTATGTGGGAATTGTTGAATTGTTGGGTTTCTCTGTATAATGTAAAGTCTTGCTTTAAGGACTTTAATGTGTTAAGTGCCATGAAATAACCTATGTTGTGATTTGGCGCTATATAAATAAAGTTGAATTGAATTGAATTTGAAATATTCAGTAAAAACGTAACATCTTACCGAGGGTTGTTGTACAGCTGATCTTTTGTAGCTGAATCACTTCCACATACTGAAAGGCATCTCATCAACAAGTCAGAATATATTCACTATCACAAAATAAATGTTTTATCTTAATAATCATACTGATATCGTGGCGAATGATCTGATATGGCACACCCCTCGTTGTGTAGCATTTTGAGTAAACAGGTTGACCCTTAAAGAATCTCCTCTCATGTGCACTCCGGTAAGCGATGTTCATCTGTCTGTACCGATATGTAAACTTTCCTCTTTCTCTGTTTCCTCCAGCAGCTCTTCTTGATACATGAAGTGCCCGGGCCAGGCCCGGCACAGAGACCAAATGCCAACCAGTCGCTCTTCCAAATGTCAAATCTGACATGTGGCGGACGTTCAATAGCCCTCCCTGCTGCCCGGTTTCAGAGCCACGCTCTTCAAACAGTCCCTGACGTGTCTTGACAGGTGTGCAGGTGAATCGGCCGCACGTTCTCTGATGTCCTGCACTCAGTAAGACATCTAGTGATGCCTTTTATTAAAGTAGTGAGACTCTCTGGTCTTCAGTAAGTGAGCAAAGTGAAGGAATCAACTAAAACGAAAATAAAACGCTTAACCAGGTAAAGAAAGGATTTCTATAAATTTTCACCAGTTAAAATGATGTATGTAAATAATTCCTTGAATAACAATAGGGCTTTCGCACCGTCAGCTCGGGCCCTAATGAGTCGAAGCAATTCTACGACCACAAGTCCACTAGGGGGAGCCATAGCAAGAGAAATGCAGAAATTTGAAAGGAAGCTACAGCAATTTGAACTGAATTTCCACAAGTCCACATTTTGAGGATATGTGGAGTGTATATCAGCTGACTCACTGACATGTTAGTCACAAGTTGGACTATTAAGCTTTCAAAACTGCACTGCTCAAAAAAATAAAGGGAACACAAACAACACAATGTAACTCCAAGTCAATCCCACTTCTGGGAAATCAACCTGTCCAGTTAGGAAGCAACACTGATTGTGAATTAATTTAATCTACTGTTGTGCAAATGGAACAGACAACAGGTGGAAATGAGGCAATTATCAAGACAACCCTATGAAGGAACGGTTCTGCAGGTGGTGACCACAGACCATTTCTCTGTCTTCATCCTTTCTGGATGATTTTTGGTCCCTTTTGCATTTTGCCAGTGTCCTCACCACTAGAGGTAGTGTTGTATCTCAAATTGTTGTCCCCAATTGTTTTCCCCGAGTCCGTTGATAGAAGCAGTCTTTAGGCATTTACCGGTCTTAGTTGATTTTTATTAAGCGTAGTTTACAAGATATCTTGGAGAGCCCAACATCAACCTGAGGTCTCTTTGTTGGAGTCTGACTTCCCCCTTTCCGGCACATACACTTATACTATAGGAAGAGGTGTTACCTACAGTGAGGCGGGAACATTTGCATAGTATGTTTGTCTCAGTACTTTTCCACTGTCCTCCGTTTGAACCACATCCCCTTTTGATCTGATAGTGAGTTGCACCCTACTGTGACCCCAACGTGATAAGTTCCTGCATAAGCAATGTGTTCTACAATGCTTACAGTCAGTATGTATTTTGTGCTTCTGTGCTAGGATATGTTTACAACAATACAACACATATATATATATCATATTACTTACATATAGGTCGTACCATCACTACCAATCTTAAGGTGTAGACAAAAGGCTGTGTATGTAAATGTGAGTGATACTGCTTGGCCAAACCAAAAGGTCACAGTAGGAGGTCTGCAACCTGTGGGGTCACATACAGTTGTTCTTTGAGGCATTATCAGATGGCTGTCTGGAGGATTCCAGGGGGTGAAGGAAGACAACCCCCACCTCCACCAACCAACAAAGGATACATCAATACACATGACTTTTTGGTGGAAGACAACCCAAATTATATTATATTAGCGTACAACATATGAGCCCTCATATGCACTAAGCAGATCTATATTCCACAATCCCCCGACAGGTATTATTAACCACAAAAATACAAAAAATGCTAAGCTAGATGTCATTCACAACTATTACATACGACCTGATATATTTTTCTCTGTCTGTGTTCTTCGGGTGAACTGTACCCGGCGTGGTTGTTCCCTTTTTCGTCTGATGAGTGCCCTTGTCTAGTTATGGTGCTCCTCTGGTCCCAATGGCACACCTGAAACCCCTGTCTCCCATAATATGACACATACTACACCTGCAGAGATGAGTCCCAAGGCCATGAGCCATCTCCAGTCACCCCAGAGGCTGGTTCTCTTGTTCATCTTAATTTGTCAACAGAATTATTGCATCAATTAACAGCACAGGTATCAATAGCCAAGCAAAACATAAATTTATATATGTGGATCATCAACTTGCAATCTTCTAGTGACGTGGCAGACACTTGATGCAAACGAGCCCTCCCTCGTTCGAGTCGGCTGTCTTCTTGCTTCGGATACCGAGAGTAGACTGTCTCGGTATCTAAACGTTGAGGGGATTATTCTGCCCCTTTTGATGCGATGTCTTCAGGCCCAGCCGGGCTCGAGGTGTTTGTGGCGACGTCGGTGCTCGCCTCTTCCAGGGTCCGCTGCGGTTCCAGTGCTGGCTTTGTCCTCTACTTCTACTCGTCGTACGCATTCATGTACCAGTCCTTCTCCTATTCTGTCTGCCATGTCGACTCCTTCCTGTGTGAACACCAGATTTGGTGCTTCCAGACTTTTGAGAGTCGCTGTTGTCTCAGTGATGTCATGGTAGAAGTCTGTGAGTTCACATATGCCACTATGCTGTGTGATGTTAGGATGTGTAGTGGGTGTCCCATGACTATGTGCGCGCATTTTGTAATGAGTTTGGCTACTCCTGCTGCATGTCTTGTGCATGATGGATGCCTTTTTTTCATTGGATCCAGCATGACACTTAAATATGTCAATATTGTCTTATCACCTCCTTTTTTCTGAAACAACACACCATTTACAACTGTGTTTGTTTCAGAAACATCCAAATAAAAGAGTAGAGTGTAGTCCGCCAATGCCAGCTCGGACGAGTTGGCTAATAATTGTTTAAGTGTAATGAATGCCTGTTCGGCCGTGATCGTCCATTTTAGCGGCCCAGTGAGATTATGTATGCCCACCTCTCTCACCATGTTACGTAAGCTCTGGGTGAGGCATGTGAAATCGGGTATATAGTGTCTACTATATCCGATCAGGCCCAGAAACGAGAGCATGGTTTTGACTGTCAGTGACTTTGTGTGGTGCAGGATCGATGTTCGGTGTGCAGGCGACATTGAGGCCCCCTTTTGTGATATTAATCGACCCAAAAATGACACCTGCTGTCGTGCAACTTGTAGTTTGTTTTTACTAACCTGAAACCCGTGTGTAAAGAGATGCAACAGGAGTGTCCGTGTGGCAGTGAGGCAATCCTCCGCTGTGTCAGAGGCCAGTAATAGGTCGTCCACGTACTGTATGAGTGTGGTGCATGGGGGTGTCTGTTCTCTGTAGCATCTAGTATCACTTCTCTGTAGCATCTAGTGTCACTTCTCTGTAGCATCTAGTGTCACTTCTCTGTAGCATCTAGTGTCACACTTACGTACATCAACACCTTCCTGTTTCACACTTACGTATATCAACACCTTCCTGTCCCCCCCTTTCTCTGAAACAGCACACCATTTGCTGTCTGGGCTGTTTCAGAAACATCCAGATATAATGGAACTTTGTAGTCAGGGACAGCAAGATCAGAAACAGTGCTAAGAGCGTTTTTGAATGATATAAACACCATTGCCGCTTGCGCGGTCCAGAATAAGGCTACAGTGAGGTTCCTCCTAGTCTTTTGCTCATTACCTTTTCTTTTATTTATTTTATGTTGTGGTCCTAATGTTCTATTATTATTTATCTACTTATTCTAATCCGCCCTTCTACTTCTGGTGTGACTACCGCTCTCCTATACTACACTGTCTTTGGGCCTCTTTAAACTTTAACGTCTTAAATCTCAGTATTCTCTTATTTTCTTTGATCTATCTTATCCTTAACTTTTATCTCTTAACTTCGTTCTATCTTTTCTATTAACTCAGCTCTAACTAATCTCATATTATTTTAAGTTGATTTATTTTACTTTATCTTATCCAATCAAACAACTATTCTTCTGAGACAGGTACTGTTTCAGAAGTTGAATTGCTTGTTCATCAGACTTCCTGTTTGATTGTTTAACGCATTTTTCCACATCACCGCCCCCTTTTGTCCTCTGTAGCATTCTGTTGTTAGTGTCTCTTAGCAGTGATCACGTGACAGGTATAAAAGGAGTTCGAGTCGGTGGAGTCTGTTGAGGTCAGCCAACTGTTTCTGACACCCAGATTGTCCGTGCCTCCCGTACTTGTGCCACCGGATCCATCTCGGTGTTTTACTGCCTCTTGTCATGATTTCAGTGTCTTTTCTTTTTTTATTGGTCGTTATTTTGATGCCTGTTGCTTGTGGTTGCTCCGAGGAGGAGTGTTTGTCTCTGTCCTCACTCTCTCTGTCCACTTCTTGCGGTGCAGACATGGTGCTGGTCTGCTGTATTGCCTCCTTTGCTCTCAGGGTGTCTTGACTGTGTTGTCGCAGAGTTTCATTTCCCTCTGCACTGGTAGAGTCCTCCTGCTTCCCTCTCTGGCTACCACACCCAAACCCTCTCAATCTGTCCGTGATCTTTGCATCTTATAATATCTCTCGTTTTTACTGTGGGTTTGTTTGATTTTCCCACCTTAGGGCTCTCACGGGGCTGTGATGCAGATTTTGCTGTCTCTAACCTAATTTTCTCCCTCACTCTCCCCATTGTTTTGTGTCCTTTTTACTTATCAGTAGCTTTTGCGTCTGGCGTCATCTAATTGGAATTTTAAAAGCTGAGCCTGTGCCTGTCTCAGCTCCTCCTCCTGTTCCTTTTTCCTCTGTTATCTCTATGCTATCACTTATCTTAGGTTATTCTTGTTTATTCATGTATTTTCTTCAATTTTTAACCCATATTTGTTTGTTTCTCTTTTTTTTTTTAATTGGCTTTCTTAACCATATTGTTTCTCTATCTTTTTTTTTATTATTTCGTTTTTTTAACTATCACTATTATTAATTGTTCCCGTTCTTTTATTTATATATTGTTACGTTCTGGATTATTCTAGTCATTTGTCTGTCTCCGTTGTTCTAAGTTTTTAGCGCGATCTTTCAGCGTTAGTTTTACTGTGTTCTGATTTTATTTTTTGCTTACTTCAATTTTTGTTATTTCTGACTGAGATTCTGCCTCTGTTTATGTTATCCTTCTCTCTCAGTAATTTTGTTCATCTAGTCCTTTCTTCACCTGCTCTTTCCGTTTACTCTCCCACAATTGCTGTGTGGCTCCGCCTACTAATGCCATATTATGCAAACTTCTTCTCCTATCCTGCATCTCTTCCTTTTCCTTTTTTAATTTGTTTTTTACTGTTTATTCAACACTACCACACAGTGATAATTTAACACACACGTGGAGATTGAGTGTGAATGACTCCTTTAGGTCAATTTGTGGATCTAGTGAGACAAGCTTCTAGGCTGAATAAATTCAGTCCGGTCTCACTCTCGGGGTCACCCCAGATACCACAAATCTTTTAATTCACGCTCACTTCTTCACCAACACCACCCTTTGTCCCCACAGAACAAGAACTTGCCGAGACTGGATGTCTCTATAAAACTTGCTTAGTTCTTGGAAGCCACCCACATTTCCCTTTTTCCTCTTTTCCTTTTACCGCATCTTCTACTACAGTCTTCCAACTTCTTGTCTTATCTTTTCCTTTTTATCGCCTGCTGCAGTACCCATTCCTGCCAGCACCAGCTGCATCTGGTACTCATAGGGTCCCCAGCCACTGTTGTCCATCTCACCCTCAAATTCTCCCTCCATTTTGTACTTCCTTTGTCTTTCTATTGCTACCCTTCCCCCACGCCTGTCCTGGCGTGTGCTCCACTTACTCACTTTTATTTCTGAGAGACGCCGCTCTCCCAGTATTATAACTACAGCTCTATTTAACGCTATTTCTAAGAGATTCGCTCTCTGAGCTTCGCTACTGCTCTACTTAGCTCTATTTCTGAGAGATTCACTCCCCGGGCATCTCAACCCTCTATTTTTGAGAGATTTACTCCCCGGGCCTTCCAACCCACAGAATTCGGGGGGTTCCTGAAATCCCCCCCCGGGCCTCTAACCCAGCGCTTGCCAGGGCCTCGTCAGACCCTGGTGGGGTCCGCCACCACCAGGACTTACTTCGGGGGCTTCCTTAATTCCCCCGGGCCTTTCACCCAGCTTTACCAGTGCCCCGTCAAGCCCTGGTTTGGTCCGCCATGATCTGGACTTTACTCGCATCTCTTCCCGAGAGATTCCGCTCTCCACAACTTTATTTTGCCTTTTTAGCGATTCAGTTTACACAGATTCACAGAGACTTTTTTAGTAGTAGTCAATCGCAGAAATTCAGTTTAAACTCGGTTTTCTGCTTACCTTCGTGCGGTCGACCTGGTCTCTGAGTGCCTGTGCTTCACTGAATCAGGTCCGAATATGCCTCTATCCCGGACGAGCCCCCAAATTGTTGTATCTCAAATTGTTGTCCCCAATTGTTTTCCCCGAGTCCGTTGATAGAAGCAGTCTTTAGGCATTTACCGGTCTTACTTGATTTTTATTAAGCGTAGTTTACAAGATATCTTGGAGAGCCCAACATCAACCTGAGGTCTCTTTGTTGGAGTCTGACTTCCCCCTTTCCGGCACATACACTTATACTATAGGAAGAGGTGTTACCTACGTTGTGGCTGGAACATTTGCATAGTATGTTTGTCTCAGTACTTTTCCACTGTCCTCCGTTTGAACCACATCCCCCTTTTGATCTGATAGTGAGTTGCACCCTACTGTGACCCCAACGTGATAAGTTCCTGCATAAGCAATGTGTTCTACAATGCTTACAGTCAGTATGTATTTTGTGCTTCTGTGCTAGGATATGTTTACAACAATACAACACATATATATATATATATCATATTACTTACATATAGGTCGTACCATCACTACCAATCTTAAGGTGTAGACAAAAGGCTGTGTATGTAAATGTGAGTGATACTGTTTGGCCAAACCAAAAGGTCACAGTAGGAGGTCTGCAACCTGTGGGGTCACATACAGTTGTTCTTTGAGGCATTATCAGATGGCTGTCTGGAGGATTCCAGGGGGTGAAGGAAGACAACCCCCACCTCCACCAACCAACAAAGGATACATCAATACACATGACTTTTTGGTGGAAGACAACCCAAATTATATTATATTAGCGTACAACATATGAGCCCTCATATGCACTAAGCAGATCTATATTCCACAGTAGCATGAGGATGTCTTCAACCCACAGAAGTTGCTCAGGTAGTGCAGCTCATCCAGGATGGCACATCAATGCACGCTGTGGCAAGAAGGTTTGCTGTGTCTGTCAGCACAGTGTCAAGAGCACGGAGGAGATACCGGGAGACAGGCCGGTCCACCAGGAGACGTGGAGGGGGACGTAGGAGGACAGCAACCCAGCAGCGGGACCGCTATCTGCTCCTTTGTGCAAGGAGGAACAGGAGGAGCGCTGCCAGAGCCCTACAAAATGACCTCCAGCAGGCCACTAATGTGCATGTTTCTGCTCAAACTGTCGGAAACAGACTCCATGAGGGTGGTATGAGGACCCGACGTCCACAAGTGGGGCCTGTGCTTACAGCCCAACACCGTGCAGGGTGATCGGACTTTGCCAGAGAACACCAAGATTGGCAGCTTCTCCGTCGGCGCCCTGTGCTCTTCACGGATGAGAGCAGGTTCACACTGAGCACATGTGACAGACGTGACAGAGTCTGGAGACGCCGTGGAGAACGTTCTGCTGCCTGCAACATCCTCCAGCGTGACCGGTTTGGCGGTGGGTCAGCGACGGTCTGGGGAGGCATTTCTTTGGAGGGCCGCACAGCCCTCCATGTGCTAGCCAGAGGTACCCTGACTGCCATTAGGTCCCGGGATGAGATCCTCAGACCCATTGAAGACCATATGCTGGTGCAGTGGGTCCTGGGTTCCTTCTGATGCAGGACAATGCTCGGCCTCATGTGGCTGGAGTGTGTCATCAGTTCCTGCATGATGAAGGCATCGATGCTACGGACCGGCCCGCCCGTTCCCCAGACCTGAATCCAATCCAGCACATCTGGGACATCGTGTCTCGTTCCGTCCACCGACGCCACGTCCACCACAGACTGTCCAGGAGTTGACTGATGCTTTGATCCAGGTCTGGGAGGAGATCCCTCAGGAGAACATCCGTGGTCTCATCAGGAGCATGCCCAGGCGTTGTAGGGAGTGATACAGACATGTGGAGGCCACACACACTACTGAGACTCATTTTAACTTGTCTTCAGGAATTTCCACAGAAGTTGGATCAGCCTGTGATCTGATTTTTCCACTTTTATTCTGAATATGATTCTGAATCCAGACCTCCATGGGATAATGATTTTGATTTCCATTGATCATTCTTATGTTATTTTGTTCTCAACACATTCCACTATGTAATGAATAAAGATTTTCATCTGGAATATTTCATTCATCGAGATCTAGGATGTGTTGTTTAAGTGTTCCCTTTATTTTTTTGAGCAGTGTATATTCAGTCTTGGTAGCAAATGGTAAGCAAAGGAGACAACCTTGAAGACGAGCACCACCATTTACTCAATGAAGCAAAAGTTCTGTTAAACATCAATAACCTGTGTTGCAACAGATTTCTGCTGCAGATGTGTCGCCACATGATTTAGTGTGATCACAACAAAACGGGTGAAGTCAGACGACCAGGAATGCGTTTTTTACACAAAACAGAAATATTCCTCAAATGAACATGTCAGCGAAATACTAATGACGAAGCAGACGACAGGATTATACCATCGTTCTCGTCAAACGACTCCAGTGTTAATGTATCAGAAGTGTGACACTGTCCTGCTGCTTTTGGGAGTTTTTATGGAAAAAACAAAGCAAGAATCTTCCAAAATAAATAAGCACGTACATTTCTGAGCATTCTGGTTTATTGAAGGCACATCAGTTAAAAAGAATACATTAGTTGTGTTGGACATTTACATTCATTGTTCTCATTTTGAGTCCCACATGAGGGCTGAGTATTCTACAATTTTTGGATAGAAAATCAATTCAAAGGAACGATTTCATTAAGGCAACAATTTTAGACGTGTTTTAGTGAAGAAAACTTCTTGAATCATTTTAATATCTTGACAGTTGCCTTGATTAGAAGCACCCTCATTGTCTTAATTCTAATGACAAATCATGTAGATACTGATTAACCAACAGTGTTAGATTCACTACTACTAATCTACAATGCATCACATTTAACAGCAATATTCAATACTATTTAAATTAGTCTGAAGGATTTCAGTCCCAATTTTCCAGTGTACAGCAACTGTTTGTATGTTATTGATCGATATGTCATTTCATGGACCGCAAGAAACACGTACATAGGCAGGTTTACGCGTTGACGTCACACTTCAGCAGCATGCGAGTTACAGTGTTTCAGCGTGGCGGGTTTTAAAAACGTGTCGAATTAGTGCGGCGCGTCGGATGGAAAAACATCACCAAGATCTTGAACTTGTTCAGCACAAAAATTGCCAAAAATGCCATTCTGCATTTTCTCCAATTTTTCAGACCACCGCAGGAAAACCAAGTCGTCTCTTCTTTCCTTCAGATCGCCGATCAAAATCTTCACTTTTCCCAAGTTTCACTGACTTTGAATACGTTGCCTCTTTTTTATTTCGGTCTCTTCCGAGTCCTTCATGCAAGCGACCAAGAAATGGCTGCACTTCAGAGCGTACTGCTCAGGAAAATCACGGAAATGGCCGACGTGGGGGCTGGAAACGAAATCGAAACTGTCCACCGGGAGGTCTTTCTGCTTCACAGCCTCCACGAAGACCTCGATGTCCTGGTGCCTGATCACCTGGTCGGCTCTGGAGTACAGGTAGAAATGAGGCCAGGTGGGGGGCCTGTCCCGCACGGCGTCGTAGTGGTTCTTGTGGATGTACTTGGTCACGGGGTACAGCACGACTCGCAAAAGGAAAACAGACACTGCAAACAGCCCGAGGAGGACGTTCCTCAAGACGGGACTTATTTTTGGCCCTAAGGTGGCCGTCAGCGCACGCAGAGCCCCGCGGACGTTCCCGCTGCCCGGAGCGCTGTCCACCACGGCCCCGATCACGTACAGCGAGCTGAACTTTTTGTCATTTTGCAACAGCTCTACGATGTAGCGGTACAGCATGAATCCCCCGTTACTGAAGACGTGGAAGAAAATGGGACTGTTCTCCACCTCGTAGTCGTAGAGGATCTCCAGCAGCTTGAGGGCCGTGCTGTCCAGCTCCTTGTAGCCGAAGGACTCGGAGATGAAGACCGTCTTTAAAGGAGCCGTGTAGCGGATGGTGACGCATCCCTGGAAGGGAAGAAAGAACGAATACAAAACACACAAAGCAAGAATAAATGAAAGTGTATGAGCAGTTGATAGGTGTGTGTGTGTGTGTGTGTGTGTGTGTGTGTGTGTGTGTGTGGCTTGCAGGGACCAAACAGAGAGCAGAGCAGCTCGTGGGTCAGTTTCAACCTGGTCGTTGTAGATGGAGCTGTACTTGGACAGGTGTCTGTCTTTGCAGCCCCCCCAGCCCAACAGGATCACCACCGGCTCCTTCGTCCCCTGCCAGTGTCTCTCTGAGAACGAGGACAACCACACCGTCAGCAGAGCAGCCACGCTTAAACTAAATCAACAACAGTTGGTGGAGCAACAGTCCCACGATGGCGTTTTTTTTTGTATTTTATTTAACGCTGGTTAGCATGTAGGCTAACGGGGTGGGTGAGCAGCACAATGGGAGGATGCTCACCGGAAGTCCCCGCGTCTGGAAACACGATGTTGTAGTCGATTTCGTCGGCCGCCATCTCTGAATGCTCCGGTATCAGCTGTCGTTCTCCGGCGGTCATGTCTGACTCATTTGGCCCGTTGTTAGAAAATGATGGAAACCGAACAACAAAGCGCTGAAATGTGCACAAAAAAACCCCAACAACAACAACAACCTGCGGGTAAGAACCGGGACACCGCACCGCTGCACGGCTCGTCCTTCCGGTAGCAGCGTCTCTTCTTCCTCTTTTAAACAGCCTCGAGATGATGTCGCGTTACCGCCCCCTTGTGGGTGATCGCCGCCGTTGCAATACATTATGTTCAAATACAACGTTGCCAGAATTCAAATTATGAAATTAATTTATATGAATATATTTTTTTTGTTTGTCTTAAAAATGTGGTGGCATGTGACCAAGTACATTTACTCAAATACTATACTGAAGTCCAAATTTGAGGTATTTGTACTTTACGTTGCTGTATAATTCACTTACTGTCTGAGGCAAATATTGTACTCCACTATATGTCTGACAGCTTTAGTTACCAGGTACTGTTAAGATTACCGTTTTTCATACCCTGTCTGTTCAGTGAAAATCATATATAAAAAAAAGTTAGTGATCTTTAATTTGATTTCTTTATGACAAACTGAAGAATTAAATGTTCCTCCGTAGGCTGAGAAAAATCTCACTTTTTAAGCTAAATAAACTATTTTAAACTGACTGACTGGAAAACGTTTTTCTGAGGTTGTTGTCTTTTTATCAATATGGCCTTTGATTCCTTTGTGACAATCGTGGAATTCCCCAGCTCATATAAATACAGCCAGGTTCTCCACGTTTCCACACTCTGTCTTCATTACACGACACACCAGTTTGGGAAAACTAAATCAAATTCTCAAAACACGGAGCATCAGTGCACACACAAAAGAATTATCGAAAAATCCCCCTGGGAAATGCAACATATGTGCATACGTGTGTGTGTGGAGACGTAGAAATGATGGACTTAATTGCTGAAGATTTAGAAGATGACCAGGACGAAGAAGAAAGTACAAGGCTTGTATTTACAGATAAACCAGTCCCTGACTATCAGGTGCTGGAATCTAACTCCCCTTCAGTTGCTGCTGTCACATCCGAGGAAAATGTTTAACAGGAAGAAACAGCAAAGACAGACAAATTCAAAAAGTCTGTGAAGAATGTTGTTCAGAAAGTAGTTTCTCACGTTGCCCTAAACTTGATCACATCAATACGCGGCTGCTCCACAAAGTCTGGGCTGGTTTTTTTGGGTGTACATTTTTACCCCCCCCCCCCCCAGGAAAGTTAATTGATGTTGAGCAGGCTATTTACAAGGACCTTCAAAAAAATGTTTAGCTCTCCAGAGACTGTGATGCATTTCATGGAGTTGGGAGATCAAAAAAATGAAATGCAAGATCAATTTTTTGAATCAAAGATCGCCTACTGAAGAGCAAGTCAAAGGAAAAATCTGTAGAGGGTGCAAGAGTAAGGGAGGAAAAATTCAAAATGTCTGTGATGATTGTTGTTGACACGCTGATCTCAGGCGTTTGTAAAAATGTGGGTTCCCTTCCAAAAATATCAACGCGATCAATTCGTGGCACTTCGACAAACTCAGGGCTGAAGTCAATGATGAAATATTTGAAGTCCCCCCCCCACTAAAGTTTAGTGACCTCAACAACGCCGTTTACTGGGACCTTCTGAAAAAGTTTCACAAACATGGATTTTTACTGTATTTCATGATGTCTGACATTTCAGAGGTTTCCGATAAGATTGTTTCTTCTATCAAAGGACAGCTCATGCAGATCAGACCTGGAGCCATCAGGACCTTCTTCCCGGCTCTCACAAAGCTCTTCAGACGTGTAAATCAGGTCAGGTTTATTTAGGTTAATTGTGCTGCTATCTACTTTAGTGGCGCGGGTTTTTTTTTTAATGTTAACTGTGCTGCAGTCTACTAAGCAATTAAATAAAAATAAACAAAACATAACATATACTGTACATTTCTGCTTTTCTCATTTGCGCCCAGAATAATTGTAAATCTTTAACTCTGATGATTAATTTCCTTTCGGGTCAAACTCTTTTGGGCAGAAAATGCAAAGACAAAACTGTTGTTTTGAACCATTGATTTCCCATGTTAATAATAACAATTATAATAATTAAAAAAAAAAAACCATGTGCATTGGCAGTAAATATCCTTGTTGAATCACCAAAGTCCATTTTTACAACATCAATAAACCCTCTAGAGCTGTTAACCTCTGCAGTAGCTTTAATGGAGCATTTTTACGGTCTTTGTCCTTTAGAAGTTGGATCCAACATGTTTCCTTTATGCTAAATATATTTAGAGTTTGTCATCCGTAGCAACACGTCTTAACAGTTTCTAACAGCAAGTATTGCAGGGTTCAACGTAACATTATTTCCCTCACTGGCCCGCTTGGCCAGTAGGTCCAAGTTTCACTGGCCCGTTGTATATTTTGACCGGTCCGGCAGCCAAAAAGTGAAAATAGCACTTTTCCTGTAATTTTGATGGTTTATTGTACACGATAGCCTACACAATCAAGTGTGTTCCTTTTGGATTTGGTTGTGTATGATTTAAGAACAGAACTTATGATCAGTGCATTTCAGTGCAAACAGATGACCTCATTCATAATAAACTTGTGTCAAGAACTGAGAAAATCACCAGAAACAGAAAAAGACCGCACATCAACGTTTCGGGGAACAGAAAGACACGGCAGAGAGCCATATCCGGTGAGTAGAGGTGGTGGGGAGCAATAACTGTGTTCTTGAGGGCAAACAAAACTTGTGTTTTCAACGCGCTTTGAGCCGGTTCATGTTGGAGAACCAAAACGCCGTCGTGCCACGTTTGAGGTCGTTTGTTTTCCTTCAGAACATCACGGGAGAACTCGGTGTTGAATTTATCGGTGTTGTGAAACACATTTCAGGAGCACAAACATGAATTGTTCTCTGAGAGAAAGAGGAGCGGTTTTTGTGAACTTATATTGTTTCCTGTATCTGATTAAGATCGTAGGAAACACGTGGGAATCATCTTTAAGTAGGGAAATGTTGGATATCGCCTACTTTAAGTACATTTACGTTTTATTTAAGGAAGGTTTTGAATATAAGACTTTACTCGTAGTGAAGTATTTTCACTTTGTGGTATTAGTACTTTTAACAAAGTAAAGGTCCTGAATAGTCAGAAATAAATGTGTGACTGAAGACTTGTAGTTAATGAAAAATTAAAAGATGAAAATATGTGAACGTTCAGACGAACCCAAATGAGGAAATGAAGACAAAATAATCATTGTTAAAGAACCTTTGTTTACTTGTTACCAAAAACAGGACATTAAACAGATATATGGTTTATGGTATGAAGGGACACCAAACGTCCCCTCTCTTCCAGTGTAAGAACAGCTAACTAAATTAAAAGGGGTACATTGCAACTAATTGTTGATTTTACAAATGAATGCCTGAATTAATTCTGTTGTCAGTTTTTAAAGTTACATTAATAAAATCAAAACTCCTCAGAAGACTGAAAGAAAAACAACATGGCAGCACAACAATCAAAATGGATGTAAATCATGTGACTGCAGACTACAGGTACGTTTTAATTATCAATTAGTCTGCAGACATTTTTCTTAAGAAATCAATATGAACCGTTTGGTCGATAAAACATTAGAAAACTGATCAAAGAAATAACCATTACATTATTGTTAGGCAGGAAGTGATGTCATCAGATCTCCAAGCAACAGTCTAACCTCAAAATATTATTTTTACTAAAATAATTTGTCACATCAAAGAACATGGGACCATCAAATGTTGGAGATGAACTAACTCTGTTAGCATGTAGCCACACACTGTGGTGCTAAATGCTAACTTCAGCATGCTAACACTCACAATGACCATCTTTACGAACTAAACTCAAGGCTGATGGGAATACGTTTTACAGGTATTTGGTAAGAAACCAAAGAAGCAAAGAAATGGTCCTGATGAGAAATGAACAGCTCCACCTAATTTAAAGAAAAACAACCAATATTTGCCATATTTTACAAAAAACATATAATCGTCAATCCCACGGGACACCACATGAGAAGTCAGCTGATGACCAACAATCAGGAGGATTTCTCTGTTGGGTACCGTGAATGTACAAATATCACAGACAGCAATCCATCTTCAGGTTGTTTGGGTCTGGAACAAACTGCCATCCATCGAGTGATGCTGGTTAAAACCTCACCTCTGCCTCTAACCACTCAGCTTTCCTCCTCCCCACACCATCTCCATCTTCTGCATGTGAGCCTTGGACGACTTGGAGAAGGTGCTTTTGAACACGTTGAGAGGAGCTGCCTTTCCACTCAGATAGATCTTATTGAGACAGGAAGGAAGCCACGCCGGCTCCGCCTCCTTATGCCCCGCCTCCTTATGCTCCTCCTTCTCTACCGCTTCTCCACCTGCTTCCTTCTTGATGAGGGTGCATGAGCAGGCGAAGATGTATGCTGTCATGAAGGCATCGAACCCGGCCCGATGTGTTCCAGAGTCGGCCTTCTTCTTCTGATCCGCCTCAGCTGATCGGTCCGTGGACGTTTGTCTCCCGGCTCCTCCTGCTCTGGTTTCTACATCATTGTCTGCGTTGGTCTTTCTGTTTGTGTCGTCATCCGTTGACACTGTTGTTGCTGTTCTGGAGTCTGTGTTGTCGTTTAACGCTCCGTTCCGCTCGCTGTCACTTGTCACGCTCTCTCCTCCCTTCTGTTGGACGTTTCCATCGCTGTCAGGACACGACTCGGCCGTTCCTTTGTGTTGATCTCCTGCCGTTTCTACTGGATCCACTTCCATGCGAGGTACTTTGTTTTCGGGGGCTCCGTCAAAAATGGAGGATCCTTCTGTTAAATCTCCTCCACCTTTCTTCTTCTCTCTATGTCGCTTCCTCTTCTTCCTCTTGTCCTCTTTGCCTTTCTCATCCTGGAGGATGATGAGGTCCGTGTCATGGGATAAAGGGCACTGGGTGCCATTTGGACACCAACCGAACGCCTGTCAAACGTAAACAGGAAGATGGGACCGTTATGGAAAACATTTACACACAATTACATAATATCTGGTCGGCTCCTCTGATCTCATGGATACAGAAAAGGTCACACAGGGCTCCTATTCTGAGTCAGAAATCCAACTCACCAACTTTCACTGACTAAAAATGTGTATTTCCGTCATCTATAATGAACAAAAAAAAAACAGTCCATCGTTGTTCTCATCAGACAAAATCCAGCACCATAATTTTATTCCCAGATGTTTGTGAATTTTAATTATTGTTCATTTTCACGTCTTTTTCTTTAACTTCTTAAATAATAAACTTTCCTCGGGCTGCTCCACCTAAAGATTCTCGTCCACAGGGCTGCAGCAGCGCAGTGATGGGTGCAGCATGTTGGCCTCGGCGCAAAGGTCTACGCTCCCGTATTTTAATTTCTCAATAGTAGTTTTACAAACTTTACATCATCTACTCAACCAATCATTGGAGTCATGGTTTTGTAGCCAACACTTGGGAAATTTGCATTTACCTGCCATGTTAGCCTCCATCAGTAGCTCAAGGAAAAAGCACATCTTGACTGGCAACTAAAATCAAAACCAAATCCCTCGACTTTCCATATCTGAACTAGACTTTCTATTATTTCCCTGATGAAGATTACATGACCGGTGGGAACCCACGGACACGAGAGAGAAGGTGAACTGAACCTTTCCTCAGTCGAGGCCCTGAAACTTCAGGATGCGGTAGTAAAACGTAAAGATTCGTCTCGGTAATGAAGTATAAAAAGTATCAGGGGCTTTAAACTTACAGAGAAGCGCTGGCAGACGTCAGTCTGTCCCTCAGAAAAGACCACAGCTGGACACGCTCTGTAGTCCACATAGGTGGACATGTGACCGGCGTACTGACAGAACTCTACGTGAACATGAGGTCCAGCAGCTCCAGAGGTCAAACGGCGACTGTTGTCCAGCTTACTGGAAGGAGGACATGATGTGGGGAACAGACGGAGAGGGACATTAAGACGGATTAAAACAATGTCACAGCTTCTCTTTTTTAGGAAATCATACAAACACAGTAATACACTTGCAGGTACCCTGACAGAATATTGTACAGAGCCTTCCTGCTCGGCTCTCCACTGCAGCCATCCATTCAAACCACTTTATTTTTTAAAACAACAAGAATCCATCCAGAAACATAAACACAATCATAGAATAAAACAAATCTGATCATGTAAAAAGAAAGTTCAAAGAAACAAGGCCAATCTGTAGCTAAGCAACAATATCATGAAAAAATATGATTTCAAGGCACATTAAACCAAAATGTGTGAATGCATTAATCAGTGTGCTCACAATTAAACAGAGCATCTGTTTTAGTTTGGCTAACAGACTCTGGAATAAAAGACTTTTCTCCGCTCTCTTACAAATGCTGCATTAGATTATAGAGGACACGTGTATTTATCTAAACCTTTTTGATGACTCGTTAAGTTCAGTATTTCTGTTTAGTATGTCCTGTGTATTAAATAACAACGTTAGATCTGAGGGAAGCAACCACCTTCACGTCAGCTCCCGTCCTCGTGATAACTGGATGCCAAATATTAAATAAATGATAAAGTTATAATGAAACACAAGAGGTGGTACGATAAACTAATACACACCACTTCTTGTAGGCGTACTCCAGATAGGAAGCGGTGAGGCGGAGCTCGAACTCGGTGACGTATTTGGTGTCATAGATGCCGGCAGGAAACATCTCAGACAGGTCAGCTGTGAAGGTGGCCAGGCGCTCGGGAAGGTGAGCATAAAAACTCTGTCGTAAAACAAAGAAAATCAATTACACAGGCTTGTGTTTTTGCTTCAGCTGATGATAAACACTTGATAAAGAATCCAAAATGAATTTCCAAGATATTAATCTGTCATTAACTTGCTAGATAACAACTGTGGAAATCACCAAAGCAGAACTTTTTAGTCACTATTTATCATTTCAGTAATGTGTCAAAAAAAAAAACTATTTGGTGAGAAAATATGAGAAACATATTTGACATCTGAGAAATAAAACTGAAATGAAAAGATGATGCTCTGCACCTGGTAAAGGAAAGCCATGTCGATGAGGCCGTTGTGCAGCACCAGAGGTTTCCTGGCACGCAGCAGTTCGGTGAACAACGTCCTGATGTGGACACCACGGTCATCTGATCCTCCCTTTCAACGAAGAGAGAGAGAGAGAGAGGACGATTAAGAATCAAATAACATCTGAGGAAGGAACATTTCTCCCTGCAATGTCCTGAGCTGCAGTCATAGGAAGAATCAAAAAACACAGGACGTGATGTTTGACTGTCCCTTGTGCCAAAGGTGGTGAGCACCTCCAGGAGATGAACCTTGTTTTTATATGAGAGTGGTTGACGATGGACGAGTGGGGGGCTCTCGGGCTCGTGTGGGGTGTCGAGGTAAATGGTCTGTACTTGTATAGTTTTACCACCTTTCGGTCTCAAAGCACTTTAACATGGTTTTCCATTCACCCACTAATGAGACAGCTCACCATGCAAGGTGCTGCCATCAGGAGAACATTCACACTGATGGTACACCATCGGGAGCAACTTAGGGTTCAGTGTCTTGCTCAAGGACACTTAGGCATGTGGACAGGAGGAGCCGGGGATCAAACCACCGACCTTCTGATTAGTGTTCAACCCACTCTACCGTCTGAGCCACAGCCTCCCTGAAGTAAGAACAGCACGTGGAAATCACTGCCTGGTTCAACAGAATTCAAAAAGCAAACTCGCCTCCAGATAAAGGAGGAAAATTAGCTTTTTCCAATCGTTGATTCAACAAAAATATGAATCGATGTGACAATCGTTTATGGTCCCCTTCAGCAGAAACAACTTCTTGCAGCTGTTTTGCATAAATGTCCGCCAGTCTGAAATCAGCTTTCATGCAACTTCAGTTGCAAGATGTTTGAGAGTTTTCTTACATAGTAACAGGTTGTAGTCGAGAACAGAAGAGCATATCAGAGCAACAGTCAGGTAGTGATCACAGTTTGCTCCGAACAACACGGAGCACCAAGCAGGCTTCATCACCTTGTTATTGCCTTTGCAGTAAGGGATTCCTTGGCCGTACTGCTTGTTAAAGTCGAATCCGTGCTGCACCAGGAACTGGACTGACTGGGGCTCGATGATGTACTCCTCCGAGCACAGCAGGGTGAGGTTATACACCTGGACCAGGTATGTGTCTGCAGCCTGTGTGAGGGGGGGGGGGGGGGGGGGGGGGGGGGGGGTGAAAGGAGGAGGAGGCACGGGATCAACTTTACCATGCATGCTGTTTAACCCTCTGAACCCCACAACCTGCCATCAATTTGAAAGGCATGTTTATTTGAACAAAACTCGGGCAAACATTACACCATTTACCGAAGCCACAAACTTTATAAATAGACATTATTGTTGGCTTTTCCCGACGGCGCTAATCATAATCTTAAACTAATCATGTCCACTGAGCACTTAACACAGGAAAAATAAGCAAATCTGAGCTTAAAAAAAAGTAACATCTTGTTCCCATAGAGGTGCAGCGACACATGAACCATAGTGATTACAAACGTGACGGGTGTCTGCAGTGGAAGACAAATATCATCATCTAGGTACGGTATGTGGGACAAATCTAATTTGACATCCTTAGCACCACTTTATGTTTACGAATACCATACAACAATGACTTTCATGTCCACTACGTGGCCATTTGAACACCGGTGTCCCCCACACGTTGAGCTGTTGTTGAGGCATTCCTTATCTTCTTGTACCTTGTTGTCCATTTTCTTGTAGCAGGCAAATCCCAACGAGAGGATGGAGCGGGAGCGAGCTGCATGGCATATAGCTTTATATCTGTCCTCTATCGATCTGAAACACGACAGCAAGAGTCAGAAACGAAACAACACGTGTAACCAATGTGTGAAACTAACCTAAAGGAGCTTCGTTTTGATCCCTGACTTCTCACACAGCGGGCTGGTGATGCTATTTCAGCTGAACGTGTGTGAAAGAAGAAGGGCAGAGGAGACGATACACGTTTTACTTACTCGGCCAGCAAAGACTTCCTGTTTCCGAGACCACTGAGCTCCTAGAAGACAGGACCGTGACTGTGACACCACGTCCAACATGCTCCTCTGACGTGACATAATAGTTGAACTTCACAGCTGTTTCACTCACCGTGTCCAGTGCAACGAAGGACGACGTTTTGATGGCGACCACCATCGCGGGCCACAGCTCTTTAAAATTATCATTGTGGACATCAATGACGGGAACCACCATTGAACATGTCATGTTTGTCCCGATGTCGCGGCTGAAACGTTTCCCTGCAGTAACCAACGTTTACCTGGGACGTTACAGCTCTGCAGCGGGTTTCTTTACCAGCTGCTCTATGCGGAGGTCTCCTTGTTGCTTATTTGTTATATTATGTTTATAAATGCAGTCGTTACTTTCGCGGCTGTTGTTTTTGAACACTTAACCGACTCGACAGCAAGCAGCGCTTCAACCGTAAACATTTCAACGTGCTTCTGCGGGTCCTGTGATAATTCAAAAAAAACACTCATAGTAGTTGGACTGTTGCATGAGGGTAAACAACGAGTATTCCCCGCTAAATGCTTTCCCAAACTATTAAAAATGTATTTCAATAAAAGTTACATAAAAAAATACCTTTCTTTCCTTTTATTTGATCTTTTTTTGCTTGACTTTATTTGGTTTTCAACAACATTTTCAATCAGGCGTTTACGATAGACACATATAAACAGAACGTCACCATACTTGACTATCGAGTGGAAGTGCGCCATTTTGGCTCAAACAAAGTCAGGAATAATTTATCCCTGATAAAGTGTAATAAATCGTTTTCATGACATCTTATGTAAAAAAATTTTTTTTTTTTTTAAAAAAATCCGCCGGGCAGCATTCTGGTTTCCACGAGTTAACATTTAATGTAAATATAACTTTTTCTTCTTTTTAAAGCGCGCGAGTACTTTGCCGAAAGTGATGATATTTCCAGCTCCACCGGAGCTCCATTGCTAACGTGAGTCCGCTGTGCTCGGATCGGACCGGACCGGACCGGACCGGGTCGGACCGGGTGCGATGGGAGGCTGCTCCGCTCCGAACTGCTCCAATTCAACCAGCATCGGCAAGCAGCTGTTTCGGTTCCCCAAAGACCCTGTACGGAAGAAGAAATGGGTGGTGAACTGTCGACGGGACTTTGAACCAACTCCTCACTCCAGACTCTGTCAAGTAAGTTTACAACACCTTCATTAGTAGTAGTAGTAGTATTCAGACACTCATATGGAGACGACACAGAGGTCCAAAAGAAATAGACCACGGGAGGTTAATGTGTGTATTTAAACTTTGTAAACCTTGTGTTTTTGTGTATCAACTAGTTGGACTGACTTTGTGTCTTCTGTGTCCCTGCATGTTGACATCAGGACCATTTTGAGCAGAGCCAGTTTGAGGAGATAGCCAGGTCTCCAGCTGGGGGGAAGAAGCTGAAGCCCAATGCCATCCCCACTCTGTTCAGTGTGGGAGACCCTCCTTTCCCTGCAGTCACCAGCCCATACATCCTGCTGCCGCTGAAACCTGAACCAGGTAGCTCAATAATTAAACGTCATTTCATCTCTTTGTCATTCAAATTGTGTCTCCATTTTAACACGTTAACGTTGTACAAAAAAATACTGGTGATACAGGATGTGATGTAACACAGAAGATTCACGGTTAATAAGCAAAACAAAATAGTCAACAAAAAAACAAACACCCAAATTCAATGGCAGTCCCATGAAACGGTGCTGTCTAAATACGCAGGTATTTGTTAACCTGTCAGAAGTCAAATTTGGATCAGACCTCGCGGCTGTCGCATTTATGTTTTGTGGATAAAATAGAAGAAACAAAAGAAGAAAAAAGCAGGTGTCTTTAATTCAGTAACTATAATAGTTATTAGTTATAATAATAATGGACTTAGAATGGGTTTTTTTTATATTACACAGTGCAATGTTTAGAATAATAAAACTATGTTTAATTGTTTTCAATGACTCTATTTGATCACGAACAGAAGTACTAATAATCAAACGTATTACAGCAGCTTAAATCCTAAAAAAGTGCATTTCAAGCACGTCAGATCCCAATACTTCACCACCAGTTAGCGGTTTCTTTGTGCATGTAGTGGAGAAGGAGCTGAATTTCGGGGACCACGGCTACGCCAGACGCACACCTCTGCCCGGCCTGGAGGACGGAGATGCCGACAGGACAGCTGAAGACCAGCAGCCCTGCTCGCAGTGTCAACTCCTTAAGAAACAGCTGGAGCAGGAGATGCAGCACACTGCGAGGCTGCAGAAGGAGGTAGGACGGCTGCTGGTGTCTTTCTCTACAAATCACTATCTGATTTGTTGTCCTTTTTGTCCCCCAGTTATTGGATTGTTGGCTATAATAATTAAACTGTCTTCTCCTCTGTCTCTAACAGGCAGAAGAGATGAAGAAGCGTTTGTATCGGCTCGACCGGATCGAGAAGGGTCTCCAAAACTTCCTGTACGAGGACCAGATCCGGGCCTTGTCCCTCACCAAGCGTTCCCGTCGCGCTGTCTGGTCTCCAGAGACAATCCTGAAGGCCCGGAAAATCCGCTGTGCGGTCGGCACCAAGGGTTACGAGTACCTGAGAGAGATTGGTTACCCGTTACCCTCCTACAGGACTCTGTGTAACCGCTTGGAGACGAAGATCATGGTGACGACTGACATGAGCTGTGAGGAGCTGGCGGAGCTGGGCCTGGGGCTCATGGCCACATGTGACAGTCCCACAGAGGGTGTTGGAGACAATGATGAGGAGGAACTGATAGGAGTTTTATCCTGATCCGAGCAGCTTGCATGAATTGCTGACTTTAACCGAGGGAAGACTGAAGAGAGATTTTGCTGTTAAATGCCTGCAGTAACTGAAGTTGGGCACGTTGTGCTTTTTAATCTTCAAAAAACTTGAGCGTCAGTATAAATGTATGCTCGTCTTGACAGAGATTGTGAGAGTTTATTTGATCCGAAATATTCTTACAATCCTCACTTTTAGACAGCTTTGCTCTGCGGATGTGTGATGCTCCGGCTTGCAGTCAGCTGAGATTTATGCTGATGGTGTTTCTTACCATGAACATGCTGATGAGCTTCATTTGTACCATGTAGCCGAAGGCTTACGGCATTAAGCAATGGAGACAATGGCCCTGCCCACACCTGGTATTAACATGTGTCCTGGGTCATCCAATCACTACTGGACAGGTGTGAACACACTGGAGGACACATTGAGATCCGATTGGATCAGACCACATTCTTTTAGCAGTGTCCTGGGCCACATTAAAAGACCACCCACTCAACTGACAATCCTCTGTGTGAGCAAGTAATATCCAATAGAAAATAATATCCTGCGTGATTCTGCACATTGGAGGTGAACTGAAAAGAAAGTACGAGAGATTTACCTGCAAACTTAACTGTTTGAAGCAGCTGTTAAGTGAATAAAAACACTGGCTGTCGACCTGATGCTTGTTTCACCAAAGCCTTCTTCTGGGTTCAGTTTTGTGTTTTCTTTTATTTGACCTCACCTGTAATTTTTGACACACATCAGACTGTGGCAGAGCACCCAGCCCCATCCATCATTCACTTATCCACCAGAGTCCAGCCCTCTCAAACCTGCAGGAATAACTAAATCATGTGATGTTGAACTGATGTGATCGGGTTGAGCTTGACGTTTCAGGTTGGGAATTCAAATCTTTGGTATTCAGATCTTTGCAAAAGTGAAATTCATCATAAATGTCTGATACACGAAGCATTAAAATGAGACTCCAGTGAGCAAAGATGTCTCGTTTGGTGAACTACCTGTTGCTTCAACTCTGCGTTTCTGTACGTGTTTATTTACAGGATGTAGGTGTTTATTTGCATATACGGTCCAGAAGTGAGATCTGATCACGATGTACTCAGTACGTATTCTAATGGAAGGTATGAACAGACATGCTTTGAGCTGTCCAGGTCTGATCTGATCGAAGTTGCACGTTGACGTCTGACTGAGACGGTTTTGATTGTGTGGACAAATAATTTGCACAAAGCAATTTGCTGCTTGTGTTTAAAGTAAAATGTCTCACAGCTGATTTAGCAAACATCCCACTGACTCTGTTTACATGCACACTAAAAATGAAGTATGCAGGAAGGAGAACAGATGAGTGCACGCCTTGGGTAAAGTAGATTATGATATCATGAGGATTTCTGTGTCATGTAAACATTTTACAGCATGAACTGCTCCCTGTGTATTGTACAAGTTTTATTTTTAAAATCCTCAAAAACATCTGTCATGATGGGATGGTGTGCGTAAAGCACAACTGGGATAAAGATCACTGTCTGGTATAATGTTTGCATTTAAACATAATCTGGATTTGGGCTCAAATCATATTGTTTGAAGACACCTCTCCTGTTAGAAATACTTAAAATAATATCCACAAAGTTGGATCTTTGTTGCCCATTTTGGTCAAATTTGCACAAGTGAAACTTTTTTCTGTTTTTCAAGAAGCTTCCAAAAACTTGTATGGATGAAGAAATCAAATGAAACCCAAGTGTTGCTCAGGCCATCCGACTAAGTCACGTGACAGTCAGTATCCAAAACACTGGAACATCAGACAGTTTATACACCAGCAGATAAAACAGCCTTGTTGCCATTATTACACTGGTTACCTTGGGATTGAAACGAAAGCATACCTCCACTGGTGATAAAAGCCTGAACACAACTCTCCTCAAATATCACTCCAGTAACTAAATACTATCAGGCAATGTTGCAATGTTACAAACAATCACATTTTACTTTGGCTCAGGTTGGACTTTGAGCAAATCACTCGCGTGAAAGATTAGATATTTGTTTTGCAGCTGCCTTGATACCCAAGTTGAACCGAAACGTAAAGGCACCGTTACGATCAGCGTTGAAAGATGAATAAACGCGACAAATGTTGTCTGCAGTTTTGTGAAGATGAACCCGTCCATGTAAATATACTGTTGTTTTACAGGACACAGAGCCTTCCACTTCCACTCTCCCGTCTTTGACTGATAATCCAGCACGTTTGTCACTTTGACCTTCCCGTGCTGAACGACATCGATTTTCTGGCCTCTTTCAGAAATGGAGCCGTGGGTTTGTTCGTCATGGTGTCGTTCACCTCCTCTCAGTTTAAAGCCTGGCTCACGTAGTAAAGTACATGTTAAATATGAAAACTCTGCCTGCACAGTGGTGCTTTGACCTAAATGCTCACATCAGCATGCTAACACAAAGTTCAGCATGACAACCAGTTTGTTGTAGTGTCGTAACATTGAACAGTGAACACAAAGAACTGCTGAGGTGGACGGTAATGTCATTGGTTTACCAGATGTTGATTATAAACCAAACACTTGGATCTTTAAAATTTGGACCTGATGGTGAAAAGTCAGCGGAGCACCAAAGCTTTGTTCTAGCCCGAAGGCAACATGTGCGTCTGCTTTAAATCTCATGTTGATCCTTCCAAGAGTCGTTTAGACATCTTATTCCAAATCATGAACTTCATGGTGGTGCGAGAGGACTCGTCAAATGAACAAAGAAATGATAAGGATTCATCCTCTGGGCACCCCAAACATTAAAATCAAATTTCACAGCTATCCATTCGGTGGATAGGATAAAAACCTTCTATCAATACCAAAAAATGTCGGCACTAGAAGAGAAGTCAGATGACCAACAAAATCAAGAGGGATTATCCTCTGGGGAGCACGGATGCCTGTGAAAACCTTGATTTAAATGTCCAGGTATTTTACTTAACGAGGAGAGGTTTAAAAAACATTAAAATAAAAAATAGATAAGGTGATCACTAAAGTAACAAAAAAGAGTTTATGGCGCATTATCTAGGTCACCTTTGTTGTCCTATTTTCCCGGGTGATTTAAACACTTTCAAATTAAAGTGATAAGAGACTCTCTCTCTCTCTCTCTCTCTGTCTTTGTCTCTCTCTCTCTCTCTCTGTCTTTGTCTCTCTCTCTCTCTCTGTCTTTGTCTCTCTCTCTCTCTCTCTGTCTCTCTCTCTCTCTCTCTGTCTCTCTCTCTGTCTCTCTGTCTCTCTCTCTGTCTCTCTGTCTCTCTCTCTCTCTCTCTCTCTGTCTCTCTCTCTCTGTCTCTCTCTCTCTCTCTCTCTGTGTTTGATTTGGGGGAAGTGCTCAGTCAACCTCAGAGGCTTTAAAAACAACAGGAGTTGTCTGTCTGTTTGTGAGGGACACAGGACACCGAGCACAGAGGTAAGAGTTCCTTTTTGGGCTCAAATGTATTTTTCTATTTTAATCAGTCTTTTATTTTGAAGATAAACATGTTAACCAACTGTAGTTTGGCTTGTTTGGCTCACTAAATAATTAAACTTTTACATCGGCTTGTTTTTTTTTTTGTATAACCCTAAAATTAGACTTTGATTTAAAATAGTTAAAATTTTATAAAGAGTCTTTTAAACATTTAGTCTAATTTTGAACTCAGTAGGTGTCTCCTGCTAATAGGGGACACAAATTTCCACTCTAATGCAGTTAAAACTGAAGCTATGAGGTTGTCTTTCAGACACTAGCGTCCTGATTTAGTTCAAATTTGTAATTATTAATGAATCATTTAATCTTCTATCGACTACCAAACAAGCTGCAATTATCTGAGAGAATTCAGACCATGTTAGTTCGACAGTGCAGTCTGTGGGTGTAAACATCTCTGTCCCAGCTTCTCTGTCTCTCTGGCCGACTGTGTTTCTGCCAGGCTGTCTGTCCATTTAGTCCTGACATTCTTCATCCTATTGGCTGTTTACCCCATAATAAACTCTTTTTTGCAGATTATCTTCCCATGTGATGAGAGAGACAATGAGGGTTTACTCCTTTAATTATTTTGGGATCAGACTGACTAGTCATTTCAGGGTGCGGGAAGACTGCCAATGATTGAATCCCAGACTGATCAGAGTGCATGTGCTGCCGTTCACTGTTGTCCACAGGATGCATTTGCAAATAAAAGAACAATAATCAGGCTGAAGCACATTCTTTATCCTATTTTGTGCCACAATAAGAATGTAGGATGCAGAAGTGCCCTTTGGTTAAAATAACATGGATTATTATTGCACGTATCTTTCTTGTCCAGAATCAGTCCAAGCAGCCAGGGAGGGACAATGCGCTCTCTCTCGACGCTGTGGCTGTACACGGCTGTGCCAGGTCTGCTGTGGGCCTCACACACCACTCTGTTAGTGGAGGGGGACAATGATGCCTCCAGGATCTGCAAATCTTCCCCCCACTGGGAAATCAAGGGACACAAACCCATGCAGAAACTACTGGGAAGTGTGGTCGTGGTGGCGCTGCTGAAGGCCAGCTGACAGTTCTGTCTCACTCAGGCATCCAGGTAAGAGAACGCAGTTGTTAAAAATACACACATGAATGACACACTCAGTGTTAAATGCTTATACCATATACTGTACTACTTTTGGTAACACAACTCTGGACATGTGGATCTTTAGGGGGGGAAAAAAGGGATTAAAGAAAAAGTGCAAGAAAATGTCAGGGATTGTTCTCTTTGGAAGACGTTTCAGTCTTTATCCTTTCAGACATAATAACCATCAATACACTTTTTTCATTATGTATTAAGTGATCACAGTCACAAAACATTAACCTTGTGGCATATATATATACATATATATATTATAAACTAGCGACAGATCAGACAGTGTTATACAGCTCTCTTTTAGCCTTGGATAAAAGCACAAAAATTCACCATGGAAAAAGTCCATGTAGAACACTCATGCAGCATTATTGCTCAAATTTCCTTTGTTATGCCTCCAAACCAAGCTGGAACCGACAGTGACGTCACCCATTGGTTTGTGAACGACCGTTATGAAGCCTCGAGTTCAGATAATGGAAATCTTGCTATAGTTCATTGCAGTTTGGAGCTGTTAGTGACCATATTTGGACCAGCTGGGGGGGGAATGAGCGGAGAATCTGACTCGGTCTGATTGGAAACCCTGCGATACCAATAAAATTGAACCTCACAGCCCCACAGGTCTGTTAGTCAAAGACACGCCCCCAAAAACACAGATTTTAGCTGGCAACGCTGACATAACTCGTGGAAAAAAAATTGATCGACAGAATTTTAGGAGACCAGTTGAATGTTGGTAATTGGAGCCGGAGAATTTTTGGAGCCAACCTCGAGTGGCACTCACATCGGCCTCATAACTACGTCCACTTTCATATACAGTCAATGATCCAAACATTGTTCAGCTGCAGATTTAGCACAGAAATATGTGTTGCACAGTACATCTCCATTATAGTTTGTCCTGTAACGCTGCTTTTCTATTAGCTTTACTGAGTTAGGACTGTTGCATTAATGTGCAAAACATTCAGTTACCTTCTGTCACTTTTCTTTCTTTAATAAGAAAAAGTAACCGCACAGATGAAATTCATTTTTGTTCAAATGGAAAAATAATTGTTTAGGTGGATTAAAGGAGCAGTGTGTAGGATATAGTAGCATCTCATGGTGAGGTTGCAGAATGCTTCACTCTCCCCTTCCAAGTGTGTAACAGAACTTATGGAGGCTGCCAAAGGCCCCCTTGTCTTTGGTTTGTCCCTTCTGGGCTTCGGTAAAAACATGGTGGTGCAGCATGGAAGGAGACCCGCTCCACAAGTAGATATTTAGGTCACATTCTAAGGTAATGAAAATTCAATTCAATTCAATTTTATTTATATAGCGCCAAATCTGATCATTTCATGGCACTTAAAACAGTAAAGTCCTTAAACCAGAACTTTATAAAATTATTCTTAGTTTCAGGTGATTTTACAATAGTGAAAATATCATTATGGAAATAAGATTTTAATAAATCCTACACACTGAACCTTTAAACACTCCTTGTGCATGGTTTCAGATGAGAGTTTAAATCCTTTTCCAATTGTCTGAATTAGCAGTGGGGTCAGATTATTCCCAGCGTTCTTTTTTCTTCCATCTGTCCACCTGCAGAATTGGAGGCCTGCGTGACAAGCTGAACCACAGCAACCTGACGGAGGTGTCCTTCATGATAGTGAACGAGCAGGAGGCCCTTTCCAGAGCCATGTACTGGGAGCTGAAGAAAAGAGCGCCCCCTGGAGTTCCCGTGTATCAGCAGGCTCCCTTTCAAAGTGATGTGTGGGAGGCTCTGGACGGTGACAAAGATGACTTCCTGGTTTATGATAGGTAAGGGCTGATGCCAGATTGGGTTACATTGTGGAAGGGACACGGTTAGGGTCAGGATTATTAAGGTTAGGGAAAGAGTAACCAGTTGACTGACAGTCAAAACAACCAATTACAGCAATGGATTTGAGAGATTGTGTGCATATCATATCAGCACTAATCTCAGATTCCTTGTCTTGATCATTTTCAGGGTGTCTAAACAGATTTTTTTTTTTTTTTTTTTTTTTTTTTTTTTTTTTTTTTTAAACCAAACTATGAAGGAGTCAATAAAATTGCAGTAATTCCCATCTAAATTTTGATTCTTTCTGTCTCTCCTTTTTCTCCAGGTGTGGTCTCCTCACCTTCCATATAGTGCTGCCTTACAGTTTCCTGCATTACCCATACATAGAGGCAGCCATCAGAGCCACTTATCATAAAGATATCTGCAATTGCTCTGTGAGTAATCACATTAAACAAACATATACACACACACACACACACACACACACACACACACACCTGTGGTAGTGAATCCTTTACAAGTGATTTTCAGTGTACTATGAAGTACCCAAGCAATCAAAAATGAATAAAATATTATATCCCTTTGAATTGGAGCTAATCTTGTCAATGGTTCAAATTAAGTGAATAGTGACAGACCTACAGGGAATTATTATTGAACTTCACGTCAGTTCTACTATGTTTTTTTTTGTGCCTCTTTTAGCTATTTGTTTTGGTTTTCTGGGCCTTTGATTGTGATTTAACAAGCCCCAGGAATGAATAATGGAAAAATGGTTTTGAGAAACTCCCTTTTATGTTACCCTTTATGTACCAAACAGCAGACAGACAAAGTTAGCACTTTGATTGCAAGTACAGTTTAGCATTTAGTGGTTAAAGAGACATATTTCCCTCAAGAGTTGGTGGAGACCAAAACAAAGTAAGAAAATATTGATTATAAACACGATATTGTCGCAGGTTATTGTAATAGTGTCTTGATAAAATAATAATATTTCTGTTATATTTCAAGTTTGATCTTCTGCCCCTATCTCACCCAAAAATGTTATAAATGCAGCTTTTAAGTCAAAAATATTAAATATTGTTATATTTATCTTTTCCAGTCTAATTCTACTTTAACAAGCGGCAGACACAGCATCATAAAGAATGCAACAACACAGTTAAACGTCAACCAAACAACTACAGTACCCACAATTCATTTGGACACTGATGCTCCAGAGGAGGGAGCCACAGCCTCGGGTGGGACGCATCACCACAGCCAGCATCATCATCATCATCATCATCATCCTCCTAATCACCAACATCAGCACACCAGTCACTTGAATCAGACCCAACGTCAGCATGATCTAAGTCAAAATAAAACCCAAAATCATCAACACCACCATCGTCACCACCATAATCATCATCATCATCATCATCAGCAGCAGCAGCTGCCTGCCAACCACAGTGATCCTGGTGCTGATGACAGTGGATAGATAAGATCATCCTCAACTGTTTTAGCTTCTTTAATAGTTAGAATGTTAGAATGTGATTCGTCAGTGTGTTATTTTTGATCAAATGTTTAAACAGATTGTAGTTTAGGCAGTTAAGCAGCAGTAAACAGAGAAGTTTGGATCTGTTTTAAGCAGTAATCAGGTTATGGTTTCTCTGCTGGCATTTCCAGTCCGACTCCTCTGTGCGGATCCAGTCGCCGGTTACTCCCCGTTTTCTCCCATTAATGATGTCTGCGGTATAAAACCTGCCTGCAGGAGGCTGCAGATGGATGTGTGTGGAGAGATAGTGGACTGACGGTTACTGTCACCCATAGAGACAGTTGATGGAGTGCATTGCTGCTGAGCTAATCCCAGTCAGATGGCTGTTTAAAGTAGATTCAACTCTCATCTCATTCTTTCATCATTTTGACATGTTTAAGCAATTTTGAAAAGGATTGAAGAATGAACGAGTAATTATTAGACATTACATGAATGCATTTTTGTTTTATTTCTGTTAGATTCACCTTTTTTCATTATGTGTAGAAAAAGTGTGGATTTGGTTTACTTCTGTGTAATAAGATGCATTACAGGGTACTACTTCTCAGTTTTGAATGTTTTCTGTAACTCACTTTTCTTCTCATGAATTTCTAGAATGTAGAAGGAACATCTACACTGTTTTACTTTTAAAAGCAGACACACATATAATGTGATCTCATCTTTAAAATAATTAAAACTTCGAGTTAAAGTTTTGTTTTATTTTAACCTGCAATAATATATCAAGATTTACTTACCTAATTACTTTCTGTTACTGATGTACAGCGGAATAAGTGTTGAACACGTCACTATTTTTCTCAGTAAATGTATTTCCAAAGGTGCTATTGACGTTACATTTTCACCAGATCTTGGTAACAACCTAAGTAACCCATACATACAAAGAAACCAAAACAAATAAGTTCAGAAATTAAGTTATGTGTAATAATGTGAAATGACACAGGGAGAAACTATTGAGCACATGAAGAAAGGGAGGTGCAAAAAGACACGGAAAGTCAAGACAACAACTGAAATCTATCAGTAATTAGAAAGAAATCCGGCCCCTTGTCAGTGCAAATTAATATCAGCTGGTTCAGTCCCAACTGATGGCCAGTAAAAAGGTGTCTCATTACCAAGGTGTCACCAAGAAACATCTCATGATGGGTAAAAGCAAAGAGCTCTCTCAAGACCTTCGCAACCTTATTGTTGCAAACAAACAACAACTGATGGTGTTGGTTACAGATGCATTTCTAAACTTCTGGATGTTCCAGTGAGCACTGTTGGGGCCATAATCCAGAAGTGGAAAGAACATCATTTCACCATAAACTGGCCACGACCAGGTGCTCCTCGCAAGATTTCTGACAGAGGAGTGAAAAGAATTATCAGAAGAGTTGTCCAAGAGCCAAAGACCACTTGTGGAGAGCTTCAGAAAGACCTGGAATTAGCAGGTACAATTGTTTCGAAGAAAACAATAAGTCATGCACTCAACCGCCACGGCCTGTATGCACGTTCACCATGCAAGACTCCATTGCTGAAGAAAAAGCATGTTGAAGCTCATTTAAAGTTTGTTGCGCAACATTTGGACAAGCCTGTGAAATACTGGGAGAATATAGTCTGGTCAGATGAGAGCAAAATTAAACTCTAGATGCCATAATCCACAATATGGAAAATATTGAAGATCAGAGTTGATAGAAGAGGCCCACAGAACTTTCAAGATTTGAAGACTGTTTGTGTGGAAGAATGAGCCAAAATCACACCTGAGCAATGCATACGACTAGTTTCTCCATACAGGAGGCGTCTTGAAGCTGTCGTTGCCAACAAAGGCTTTTGTACAAAGTATTAAATAAATATCAATAAGTGTGTTAAATACTTTTTCCCTGTGTCATTTCACATTATTACACAACTTAATTTTTGAACTTATTTGTTTTGGTTTATTTGTATTAATAGATTACTTGGGTTGTTACTGACACCTGGTGAACATTTCATGTCAATAGCACCTTTGGAAATATATTTACTGAGAAAAATGATGACGTGTTCAATACTTACTTTACCCACTGTATAAACACATGGCTTCACTTCAATTACTTTGTGTGTTTGTGGCTCAGATATTTTTCACCCTGAGGAAAAAGAACAGTCAGCTGACCTTCCTCCACGTCTACCATCATTCCACCATGATGTTCAACTGTCGGGCCGGGGTTAAATATGTGGCTGGGGGCCAGTGTGAGTACAACCCACCAGTCTGGTCGCACAACATGCCATAGAAAAAGAACAAAGTGTACAAATAATGTCTTCCAGCAGAATCCACACTGACACAAGTACACGAAGATAATATATGTGGTCTTCATCCTGCGTATTTGTCTACAGCTTTCCTGATAGGTCTGATTAACTCCCTCGTCCACGTTGTGATGTACTTGTACTACGGCCTGGCAGCTTTCGGACCAAGCATGAACAAATATCTCTGGTGGAAACGCTACCTGACCTCCCTGCAGCTGGTCAGTATGAACCGCTGTGTTTTCCGTGCTATTTTTCAGGATGTTATCAAGATGTGTTTTAATGTGGATAACTGCACCTCAGATCAGATCTCCTTCATGTTTTAGGAGAATTCAGTCAGATTATTGTGGGTGCTTGTTAAACAGAGTCAATCTGTACCATGAAGATGTCGACTTCTGGGCTCGACTGAGGCATCCTTGACTAAAACATGTAACTTTTAGCAGCCTGTATGGTTGTCCAATGGGAGATCTTTTCTTCTTTTGGATATAATGTCCAAAAGCCTTCAAGTACACTGTGTTGATGAGCTTAAATCTCCTGGTTGGTTTGCCATTGTTCTGCCTGGCTGCTGGTAATAACTAGATGGATTAGCAGCATTGATGCTTCTCAGCTCTGCCACTGGACCATCCGTTTCCTTCCTATAGCGTTGATGAAGAGACAATGTGTCCTGTAGTGTTGTCTTCCCTGTCTCTATATGCTGCAGCAAATATAGGTCAGTGCTGACTGCCATTCTGTAACAATACTTGAATTGACCTTGGAGCTGACCCTCAAGCCTTCATTAACAGTTGACTTCCCAATTTAGGGAACTGAAGATGAGAGAGTTGAGTCGATCTGAGACATTGAAGATTGTATTACTGTGTGTGGGAGAGAGAGGGGGTTGAACTCTTTAGATGCCATAATCCACAATATGGAAATAACTGAAGATCAAAGTTGATAGAAGAGGCCCACAGAACCTTCAAGATTTGAAGACTGTTTGTGTGGAAGAATGAGCCAAAATCACACCTGAGCAATGCATACGACTAGTTTCTCCATACAGGAGGCGTCTTGAAGCTGTCGTTGCCAACAAAGGCTTTTGTACAAAGTATTAAATAAATATCAATAAGTGTGTTCGATACTTTTTCCCTGTGTCATTTCACATTATTACACAACTTAATTTCTGAACGTATTTGTTTTGTTTCCTTTGTATTTATAGATTACTTGGGTTGTTACTGACATCTGGTGAAAATGTTATGTCAATAGTACCTTTGGAAATATATTTACTGAGAAAAGTGGTGATGTGTTCAGTACTTATTTTACCCACTGTATAAACCACATATCACACAGGAAGGGCCAGACATTAGCAACACCTTTGAGTGAAATGCGATCCATTTCAGTGCTACAAAAAATTACCAAAATGATAAAGAAATTCAAGGTAAGTCAATATTTAGGATACCAAAGCTCATTACATAAGCTCACCGAGTTACTGGCATGTTGGCTAATATAAAGCCAGGTAGCCAGCTAATAAAGTAATATGGATGTACATTTAATGTGGTGAGCTATTGTGTAGCCACAGACACAGCTAAGGTGCTGGTCCAAAGGGCGACCAGGAGATGACATGGAACCCGCAGCCGTCACACTGCAGGCATTCAGTTAACACTTAACGAGTGAGTGTCTCTTCTTCAGGGCCCACCCTTCATATAGTCGGGAGAAAGTGACCATGTTTATGTGGCAAACCACACAACTTCTACACTGCACAAAAAAAAAGCCTTAAACTAGACTGAGGCCTTCTGGGAGGCAAATCAAATAATTTAAGATGAGGTCAACATTTAAGTGTGGAGGATGAAACCACAAAAATATCACCCTGACACCAGTCATCACAAAGTGCTTTGAGAGGATGATATTATCTCACATCAATGACGTCCTCCCAGCAGACCTGGACAGCCACCAGTTTCCTTATGGAGCGAACAGGTCTACGGAGGACGCGGTCTCCATCGCACTTCATACAGCCCCGTCTCACCTGGAGCCCCCAACACGTACGTCAGAATGCTCTTCGTTGACTTCAGCTCCGCTTTCAACACTATAATCCCCATAAAGTGGTGCATAAACTCAGCAACCTTGGACTCTCCACCTCACTCTGCTCATGGTTTATGGATTTACTCTCCTTCAGACCACAGAATGTCAGGATAGGGACCCGGACATCAACACCACCAAAACAAAGGACCCCCCCCCCCCTTTACCCCCCCTCCTAATGTGTATTGGCAAACCTGTGTGCCAGGAGAGAAGATCACTTGGCAGTGTCTTAGTGAGTTCAGCAAAGTTAAGATAGCGTGGCTAACTGGCTGTGTTAGTAAGAACACAAAGGTGTTGTGCCTTAAAACCACCGATGCCTGTTTTATCTTTTATATTACACATATTTATACGTTTATTGTTCATGCCATGGTGATGTCTTGTTTTATCTTAGTTGTTTTTAAAAAAAAATTTTTTTTACATCTTTTCCCTTGTTTATTGCTGCTGAATAAAACTACATGTAGTCCAAAGAGGATGGAGAGGACGGCTAAGGGGTCCAACAGAAAGCATTGTTTACCATTCAGTTTCATTTTAAAACAGTATGTGTTGATTTGAAAACAGCTGCCTTGATTTCTCATCTGGGTTAATGGACATTCTACAACATTGTGCAAGTGTTTTGTTGTTATTCTTTTTTCCTTCTTTTGCTGGTATTTTATGAATGGTAAACAACAGTTGGTCCAGTGCATAAACACAGTGACACAGATCAATATATGTACTCAGCTGACTACAGATAGACAATCCTGATCATTGAACAACTACCACTAAATTGGCAGGGAGAAGGAGATGAGCAAATATACAAGATGGATGATAAAAAGGAAAATAACAAAAGGAAACATTCCGGGACAAAAGAAAACAACAACAACAACAAAAAAAAAAAAACAGTTTGAAAGATGAAAGAGCTACATTTTCCAGATAAACTGTTTTTTAAAAATCTGAATGTGTCTGAATGTTTCTGGGTATTATTGCCAAGTTGTTTTTTTTGACAAAACAGATGCATTTGAAATTAGTTGATGGGTTGAGAAACCAAACTTCATTTCGTTGTATTTTTTACAATAATACATTGCTTTATGTCTTCATAAGAAGTAATAAGTTTGAACACACTAAAGAAGGTTTTTCCTTTTTGCCTGAATTGTTTTGTTTTGCATACAAATGCCTATATATGACTAAAGCTGGGAGATATGAGCTAGACAACACAATGGGGCTACAGTATAAAGTCTGACCTAGTCCAGATTCAAAGTTTATATATATGTCCATGCATGTCCAAAGAAAAATGACATTTTGAGAGATGCATTAGTAACCCAGTTTAAAGAAAACGTGTTTTTTTTTTTTTTTAAGGTGTGGCTTCCTTGATTTTTTTTTTTTTTTCTATTTGCTAAACAACGTGTCGATCACAGTGATTTTGCTCAGACTTAGTTCTCATTTGCTCGGGCAGAGCAGATTTGTCAATAGAGGAAGAGGTTAAGTCCCACCCCTCCAGGTAGTAAGTAGCCTTATCGCAGAGATCATTTCTTATCATCTTTAAAGGCATGTCGTACGAGCGCAGCCGGAGACAGCAAACATCTCGAGCTGAGCAGTGAAAACTGCGTGTGGACGACACGTCTTCCAGCGGACAGCGTGCACGTGAAGCACTGGAAGTCACCCAGGGACCCGCGGGCCAGGAGTGGACATCACTTGGCGGTGCGTCTCGGTGAGTTCAGCGGAGTTAAAGATAGCGTGGCTAACGAGGAGCTCGTGCCTGTCCGCCGGCACGAGGCGGCACCGAACGCGGATGTGACAGCTCCGGGATTTACGGGTGTGTTGGTGAGGACGCGGAGGTGTCGTGAAAGGGGAAAACGGTTGTGCATCCACAACCCGGCGGAGGGACGCTCGAGCATCGCTCTGATGTTGCGTGCTGTTACTTTTAATGAGTTAGTTTTATGTTGTGCTGTGTACATTGCAACAATGTGGTCCTGTTATGCGCTCCCGAGGCGCTAATGATAACTCGTATTATTGTTCAGCAAATCATTTAAAAAGAAACACTTTGATTTCATAGTGAGACTGAAAAAACAACCACACTTCGTACTGAAGAAAAAAAAAAAAAAAAAAAAGGAAAAGGAATGTTGTGAAACCTGTTGAGTCCCTCCAGGAAATCACAACCTTGCGATCGCAACCATTTTTATTTTTTTTTACAAATTCAAGCCAACTCGTGCAAATTTTTTTTTTTTTTTTTTTTTTTTTTTTACAAATTCCCGCGATTTTTCCACGAAAAATGTGGTGAACAGAAGCTGTGCTGAAAGTATTACGGCATAAAGAATGTCTTTTCAGACAAAACTGTTTGACAGCTTTATTAACACAAATAACTCCTCGTTTACAATCTGCACGGTTCTCCTTCTGGTATCTCCTCATCGAAACCTACTATCGGCATCAGAGGAACCCAGAGGAACCCGGAAGAACCGGAAAAACCGGCAGCGGCGGATTAGTGTAAAATGTGACCTTCACAATAAAATGTTCCATTGAAATGCTTATTATTAAAGGACGTGATTACATATTACTGTATACTACAGAAAATGTATACACAAGTCAAGTTGTAAGAGACTGCACTTTGTTTTTTTGTGAATACAGTAGGCCTGTGTTGAATTAACATGAATTAAACAGCATCTAAAGCTCTTATTCTGACGGCGGATGTCGTCATTGTTTCCGTTAGTCACAGACTCTGTTCTGTAAAGCTGCGTCATTTTGAATGATTTTTGTTTTTTAACTTTTGTCTCCATGGTTTTCTAAGTTCAATAAATAAATACAAAATAGTTTAGAACTCAAATATTTATGTGATGTGCAGCATTATTATTATCACAGGAAGTGATTACAAATTTATTCCTCTTTTTAGCTGTTGTTTAAAAACAAACAAACATTAATCTTTCTTAACTTGCCATTTTGTTTGAATTCCTGCAATTTAAAAAACAACAACTCACTTCAAACTTGGCAAATTACATTGCAATTTGTGAGATAATCCCCTGCAAAATCAAACATTTTTGATTGCAACAATCCCAAAGAATCTGCGAAATCCTGGAGGGACTGATACATTTAATTACTATTGTGTTACAGTAATACATTGAAGATCTGGATGTGATTTTCAGAAAGGTATCGGAGAACTGGAATTTTATGATGCCATGGATTTTGATTTTGGATTCTCCTTGATAAAGGAGATGTCAATCCACCTTTTACCCTGAGGAGATCATCTTTTGCTCCACAGAGGAGACCGTCCATCCCTTCATCCCTTCAGTCAAGTACAGTAGTGTGGTAGGACTGTTAAAGCCCCAAATCTCAGATTATTTTTTGTTGAACCAAAGCATTTGAACTAATCTGATTTGACTGAACCTATGATTTAAAAACCTGTTCTGACAGTTATTGGATCTGAAACTGGTTTATACAATTGAATCACACAAATCTTAGCTTTCCAAAGACACCTCATATGAGTAAACACATTAACTTTTAGCTGTGTTGACAAGGAAGTCATGCATTTAATATTCATGTCAGAATATAATTGTAGAACGCAAAATATCAAGCACCAAGTAAACACGTAAATACTGTGCACTTCTGCTGTTTTTTTCTCCAATCAAGCTAGTGATTGAGGCATCGCCACAAGGGGGAGCTCAAGTCTGAACAAAGAACACCAATACCAACTAAATTATCTGAAATATAAAAGAAAGATGGAGAAACAGACCAGAGCTTTCACCCTCGGACACTAGATGGCAGCATTCTTATATACTAGTCATATTTGGAAACATCCCCCTGCCTTCCACATCAGGCAGCCACTCATCAAGAGGATTATTAGTTATTATCCATTATCAAGAGATACGTTTGGATCAGTGAACATAATCCTTGAATTATAATCCAGATCATCTCTGAGTGATTTAATCAAATTTGCAGTGGGATGTTCCTCTTCATGTAAGACCGACAATGTATTAACAAACAAAATACCATATGCTGCAAAAAGAGTGTCAGCTAGATAAATATGTATCATGCTTTCCATATGACTTTTTTTTGCACTTATCAGCTGTTTCTGATAATAATAATACTAATAATGTCAGGAATTTACAAGAAAATATAAGCAAAATAAACATGTGAATCTAAATATATACACATGGAAGCTAAAGACTCTCAATGAAAGAATTGAAAACCAACAGTTCATGACCACAGAAGCGTAGTCTGTCAATCGTTAGGAAAAGCCCTTTTGTAAAGTTAGTTTTAAATGGAGATTTAAATGGAATTGTTGTTGAAGACCAGCTCTCAAGATCAGACACTTGACCCTTTTGGGATTGATCAGGTCAAAGTGCTCCAACACAGATGATCTTGCTTGTTTGGCTGCACCAACTCTATTGTCTCTTTCTCTCACTTGCTTGTTCTTTAACGTATACAGCTAAACCTACTTGTAGGTCTTCCTCTGTATTTGCAAAAGTCTGTACATAGTAGGAACCCAAAAGCTTTCCTCCACAAGGTTTGGGGGGATTTTGTCCTCTTGTAAGTACTGTGAGAATCAAAGCAGTAACATGTGTGATGTACTGAAGCTTTGTTTTCTTTGTATGCGTTGAAAGTTAATGTTGGGTCGAGTATTCTGCTTTGAGAATGACATCACTTGTCAATAAGACAAAACACTCGACGTTACGTCTCCTTGGTGGACAATAATGTGGACAACGACACAACAACCAATTACATAAATGAGTTGGAGCAGTCGTGGCAAAATAAAATGGTTTACTAATAATTGAACAAAGGTTGATAAAAATGTGGTGGGGAGGTTGGGACAAAAAGGTTGTGCCAAATAAAAGAAGACAATACAACAGAATTGGGCCCAACTAGACCTCTGCCTCTGATACCAAAACAAAAGGCTATCCAGCTCAGCTTAAAAAAATAAAATTGTCATTTGAGTCATTGTCACATCACAGTATTTGGTTCAGTTTTGCAACTTCTAACTGATAAAAGTTTCTCCTGCTCATGTTTCCATCTCAGGGTTCCCAGCTTCTCACCATGTGGCAGAAAGTCCAGTCATTGTACCAAGGGATTCTGGAGAATGGAGGCACGTCTTTTTCTGCAGCTCATTAGTGTATTTATTGCAGCATTTTCATTAAAAAAAATAATATCTATGTCACACAGCATACTTTTTGTTATAATATCTGCTTTCCTCTCACTTTTTCTCGATCTAGACAAAAGGACAGACAGCTGGCTGCTGGTCGACTCTCCTGTGCCAATTAGCTGTATATTCCTGAGCTACTTGATCATTATATGGGTGGGACCAAAGCTGATGGCCAACAGGCAGCCAGTCAACCTCAAACCTGTCATGATAGTTTACAACTTTGCCATGGTCTGCATGTCTGCCTACATGGTCTATGAGGTAACTACTGTACTGTGTGAGGGAATTTTGTAAGGAAGGAAGATGGATGGCTGAATGGCGTTGTAGCTTAAAGGAAATCAGTGGAGCAACCTATGGCTGAAGACGTTGTCCAAACAGTGGTTTATATACAATGAAAGATGTCATAAAACCCTGGGCTCCAAAACCCATTGTACATTACCTCTTCTCCAGCAAATAGCAGTAGAAGTTAACAAATATTTGGAGAACAACAAATATCCTTTTCTGCAGGATGTGCAAATTACAAACTGCGAGCTAACAAGTTGATAATCAACTGTGTTCCAAAATGTTTTCTTTCACCCTGAAGTGGCAAAACAAATAAAATCAGTCATTTTCAGAGAGAAATCTCATCTGATCCCATCGTTTTCATGCATCCTGTCTTTTGTGGGAGTCTTCAGTAAAACAGGAAGTGATTTCTCTGTTTCACCACCAATTTGTGTATAACAATATAGGATGAAAGGTCCTACTGCTTGGTGAGAGAAACCAAAGCAGAGCTAAAAGCAGCTTTTGTCTTTCCAGTTCACAGCCTCCTCCTGGTTGGCCAGATACAGTTTACTGTGCCAGCCCGTCGACTACAGCGACAGCCCACTGGCCATGAGGGTAAATCTTTTTTTTACTATATGGTTCCTGATGCAACACTTTCCTAATAAGTCCCTACTCTGAAATTCCATTTTATGCTTGGCTTTGATGACACAACCTTCAGAGTATCTGCCTGAATGTTTATGTGTTCATAGACAAAGCTTGATTTTCTGTCTGCAACTTGAAACAAAGTGAAACTAATGTTGCATTTAACAGTGTGATAATTGCATTTTTGTTTTTTCATGTTGGACAGATGGCCAGAGCATGCTGGTGGTTCTACTTCTCCAAAGTAATAGAGCTCATTGACACAGTGAGTACGAAAGGAGGGAAAAGAAGTTGTGAATTTTAAGGGTTCATTTTTCTATTTCAAACTACATCAAATGTTCTGAGCAGCAACTCCAAAATGAAGTGACACATTTTCAAGAATGGTTACATGTGTGTGTATTTCTGTAACCTGCAGTGCTTCCATATACAGCAGGGAAAAGAAGTATTTAAGACGTCACCATTTTTCTCCAAAGGTGCTATTGACATGAAATGTTCACCAGATGTTGGTAACAACCGAAGTAACCCAATACAAATAAACCAAAACAAATAAGTTCAGAAATTAAGTTATGTGTAATAATGTGAAATGACACAGGGAAAAACTATTGAGCACATGAAGAAAGGGAGGTGCAAAAAGACACGGAAAGCCAAGACAACAGCTGAAATCTATCAGTAATTAGAAAGAAATCCGGCCCCTTGTCAGTGCAAATTAATATCAGCTGGTTCAGTCCCAACTGATGGCCAGTAAAAAGGTGTCTCATTACCAAGGTGTCACCAAGAAACATCTCATGATGGGTAAAAGCAAAGAGCTCTCTCAAGACCTTCGCAACCTTATTGTTGCAAACAAACAACAACTGATGGTGTTGGTTACAGATGCATTTCTAAACTTCTGGATGTTCCAGTGAGCACTGTTGGGGCCATAATCCAGAAGTGGAAAGAACATCATTTCACCATAAACTGGCCACGACCAGGTGCTCCTCGCAAGATTTCTGACAGAGGAGTGAAAAGAATTATCAGAAGAGTTGTCCAAGAGCCAAAGACCACTTGTGGAGAGCTTCAGAAAGACCTGGAATTAGCAGGTACAATTGTTTCAAAGAAAACAATGAGTAATGCACTCAACCGCCACGGCCTGTATGCACGTTCACCACGCAAGACTCCATAGCTGAAGAAAAAGCATGTTGAAGCTCATTTAAAGTTTGTTGCGCAACATTTGGACAAGCCTGTGAAATACTGGGAGAATATAGTCTGGTCAGATGAGAGCAAAACTCTAGATGCCATAATCCACAATATGGAAAATATTGAAGATCAGAGTTGATAGAAGAGGCCCACAGAACTTTCAAGATTTGAAGACTGTTTGTGTGGAAGAATGAGCCAAAATCACACCTGAGCAATGCATACGACTAGTTTCTCCATACAGGAGGCGTCTTGAAGCTGTCGTTGCCAACAAAGGCTTTTGTACAAAGTATTAAATAAATATCAATAAGTGTTCAATACTTTTTCCCTGTGTCATTTCACATTATTATACAACTTAATTTTTGAACTTATTTGTTTTGGTTTATTTGTATTAATAGATTACTTGGGTTGTTACTGACACCTGGTGAAAATTTCATGTCAATAGCACCTTTGGAAATATATTTACTGAGAAAAATGGTGACGTGTTCAATACTTATTTTACCCACTGTATAAACACATGGCTTCACTTCAATTACTTTGTGTGTTTGTGGCTCAGATATTTTTCATCCTGAGGAAAAAGAACAGTCAGCTGACCTTCCTCCACGTCTACCATCATTCCACCATGATGTTCAACTGTCGGGCCGGGGTTAAATATGTGGCTGGGGGCCAGTGTGAGTACAACCCACCAGTCTGGTCGCACAACATGCCATAGAAAAAGAACAAAGTGTACAAATAATGTCTTCCAGCAGAATCCACACTGACACAAGTACACGAAGATAATATATGTGGTCTTCATCCTGCGTATTTGTCTACAGCTTTCCTGATAGGTCTGATTAACTCCCTCGTCCACGTTGTGATGTACTTGTACTACGGCCTGGCAGCTTTCGGACCAAGCATGAACAAATATCTCTGGTGGAAACGCTACCTGACCTCCCTGCAGCTGGTCAGTATGAACCGCTGTGTTTTCCGTGCTATTTTTCAGGATGTTATCAAGATGTGTTTTAATGTGGATAACTGCACCTCAGATCAGATCTCCTTCATGTTTTAGGAGAATTCAGTCAGATTATTGTGGGTGCTTGTTAAACAGAGTCAATCTGTACCATGAAGATGTCGACTTCTGGGCTCGACTGAGGCATCCTTGACTAAAACATGTAACTTTTAGCAGCCTGTATGGTTGTCCAATGGGAGATCTTTTCTTCTTTTGGATATAATGTCCAAAAGCCTTCAAGTACACTGTGTTGATGAGCTTAAATCTCCTGGTTGGTTTGCCATTGTTCTTCCTGGCTGCTGGTAATAACTAGATGGATTAGCAGCATTGATGCTTCTCAGCTCTGCCACTGGACCATCTGTTTCCTTCCTATAGCGTTGATGAAGAGACAATGTGTCCTGTAGTGTTGTCTTCCCTGTCTCTATATGCTGCAGCAAATATAGGTCAGTGCTGACTGCCATTCTGTAACAATACTTGAATTGACCTTGGAGCTGACCCTCAAGCCTTCATTAACAGTTGACTTCCCAATTTAGGGAACTGAAGATGAGAGAGTTGAGTCGATCTGAGACATTGAAGATTGTATTACTGTGTGTGGGAGAGAGAGGGGGTTTCTTTTGTTGTATTTGATTATTATGTGCATTAAAAGGGGAGGAGGTTGTGGACTGGACTGAGACAGACAGTTAGATGAACTATGTTCATTATGTTCATTCATAATTAATTCCTGCCTGATGGGTCCTGGATACTGCTGTGACTCCATGAAACATATGGATATTGTTTTCAATCTTGCATTAAATAGAATTGTTCTTTAATCAGTAAGTTATTGAGAGTATCAAAGTGATATTTATTACTGTACAAACGTGTTACTGTATCAAAACAGCTGAGATACCAAATTCCCTTTTTGGAAAACTATCAAAGAATCAACAAGACATGAACTAATCTTCAATGTTTATTTCCAGCTGAGTGCCCCAGGTTGTGGAAACGAATATTATATATTCATCATCATCCATTTACATTTCTACATTACACATGTCATTTCATTAGTTTTAATTTCTGACTCAATTAGAATTGTGCTGGAGTTGGACATATTTCTGCAGTCTATTGTTGGACACCCCACATACTGAGGAATTAGTGGGAACAGTACAAGTATGTTTAGCCCAGCTGGCAAGAACGCCAACAAAAAGTAAGCTATTAATGCCTTCGTCTGCCTCCATCTTTTACGTGACCACCTCATTGTGGGTTGCAGAGGTTCATCAAGAATCCCTCTGTCTCACACTCAAAATAAAATGTTCTATAACTGGGTGAGCGGGGGGGAAATATAATAGACAATGCGGTACAAACTTTGCAATTAAACAATAATGATTTCTAAAAAGAGATATCAAATGGATACCATATACAACATAATTTATAATAGTGGTCTTCTAATTGACCCCCTCAGAACTGTTACATCAAGAACATCATAAATATAACATGAACATGGCTGGAGAACACCATGTAGTGGTTAAAACCTTAAATCAAAACATCGTACAGCACAAGTTTAGCTGTTTTTGTTTTGTGTACACTGACATTATATTCCCTGAAGTTTATGAGATTTGTGTGGCTGTCTGTCACTACACACTTTCCCAACTGTGGGAGTGGACAGGTAGACTCTAATGTCCACAGCTTAGTGGATTTTATGATTTGGTATATTTTGATTGATTATGAATAGATTTTTATGAATTAATTTGTGTACACCTGGCTTTGCCTAAGGTGCAGAGAAACAAGTTTTATTTTGAAGAAGACATGTCCTTATTCAGGCTTCAGTGGAGCAAAGAGCTCAGTGTCATTGTGGGCTGCAATGTGATCAGGTTAGGGTCACTCGCTTTGCATTTCAGCAATGTTTTCCACAGTTTGCTACTCAAAGCACCCAATAGTCACTTTCTCCCTCTTTGTCTCTGTCTCACCAGCTCCAGTTTTTCATAGTAACCATCCACACCACCTACAACCTGTACGCTGACTGTGACTACCCTGACTCCATGAACGCGGTTGTGTTCGCCTATTGTCTCAGCCTCATCGCTCTCTTCAGCAACTTCTACTACCGCAGCTACCTCGACAAGAAGACCAAGACAACTTAGAGGAAGAGGTGAGGAAAGAGAGGACAGAGGAGATGGAAAAGGGTTTGAAACAAGGAGGAAAGGGTCAGAATCAGCAGATAAAAGATAACACGAGAGATATAAAAATACATTCCTTTTTTTAATTTTTTTTTTTATTAATTGCATCACAAAAAAACACTCCACTCAGGAAATAACACAAAGACAAAGAGCAGTCAGTACAGTTACAGGTTGTGTTCTGTCTTGTGTGTGTGTGTGTGTGTGTGTGTGTGTGTGCGTGTGTGTGTGTGTGTGTTTGTGTGCGCGTGTGCGTGTGCATGTGTGCAGATCTGAATATTGGTGACAAATGAATGAGATGAACAGATATCTGATGAAAATCCCATTTTTTTTTCTGCCTTGTATAAAGCATTTTGCAAGTATAATTATCTTGGTTGGTTTTTTTTTGTATTTCTTTACCTTGTTCATTGCTGCTGAACTGATGAGTTGCCAACTCAATTTCATTGCATTTTTTACAACGACAATAAACTGCCTTATGCCTTCTTTAGAGTATCTTGTATTGCACGAGTTGTTGTGACAGATTTTTTTTGCAAATTTGGATCCAGAAGTCGGCATCAGGAGTAATGGATAGGACTTGTTCCCATTTTATTAATGGCATGGATAGCGTAGGTTCGGACTGTAATATTATTCTGTATATTTTGGAGAGGGGCTGTTTTGAGGAAGTGATGTTAATGAATTCTGAGGTAGAGGGAGGAAGATCAAGATTGAATGACATAATGTCACGTCTTGTTTGAATGGGTGATTTTAGTTGCGGATATTTCAGGAATTGATCACTCCCAATGACGAACTTCTGGACCAAGTGAGGGAAAGAAACCAGCCTGTTGTTATTGAAGACGTGTTGAAGATGAGTTCTGCCTTTTGTCGTCCATGTGTGGACGTTAAGTGGTTTCTTGTGACTTAAAAAAATCTGGGAATTTAATGATGGGAGTAAAATTAGAGGGCGCCAGGATGGAGTTTGTGATTTTGTGAAATGCATTCCTGCTTGTTTATTATGTTAATGAATTCATGTTAATGATGGTATGTTAATTCATGTATTTTTTTACTAAAACATTACCATATGTATTCAAATCTACTGTGACATCTGAAAACAGACAAGTGGAGTGTATTTGATTGATAATAAAATACTTGACATTTATGTTTACATTTTTTCCTTGAACCTACACACACCTCCATCACAGAAATGTCTCATTTTGTCAGGATCCCTGTCTGACCCCGTGTGTTTTAACCTTTGTTCCCCCCGATCTCCTTTTCCTCGTGTGTTCTGTCTTCTCACCCGGTATCACGTTGCCACAGCTGCTGTAAGTTTTGATCTTAATTTTGTCCTCGTCTGGTCCTGACCTCAGTTTTTCTCTGCCTGCCTCAGCAACCTGCCAACGTGCCTGCAGTCTGCCTGACATGTCCCCTTGCCTTGCCTCGGACATACCTGATGTCCTGCGGAGATCCCCGGAGATCCCACGGTCTACTCTCACCTGCTATCCTGTGTCGGCCCACGGGGGTCACCAGTCAACTCTGGCCTGTATGTCCTGCTGCAATTCAAGGAGATCATCATCAACGTCGAGCCCACTGCTCCCAGTGTCCTGCCTCTGGTTCCTCCACATCCACCTCAATGCTCCACCAGTGCAGTTCAGACTCAGCCCCTGCAGGTGAAGTCTGCCCGGTAACACTCATGCTCCATGTACAACTCCTGTTTACAATAAAACGTTCCATTTTATTCTCACCATTTATGCCTCTGTCTGCTCTTGGGTCCACCACCTGCTACCACATAACACATTTATTTGCCTCCTCTATTCTTTTCATCCAGCACATATCAACCAGATTTCATTAGTCGTTCCCCCCCCCACCCCAACCTGCTATGAGACAATACTTTCTAATCACCATTGGAGTTGTTTCACTCTTCTCTTGCACCCATTGGCTGGCAGTCCCAGCCAATCAGCTGCAGGCTGCCATTGGCTCTGCACACCACACCCTCGTCTTCATCCCCACACCCTCGTCTTCATCCCCACACCCTCCCACTTTTGTCGATCCATGCGTGCCTCCTGAGTTTCAAGCATTTAATCCCTCTTAGCAGTGGGGAGACCCAAACACCCCCTCCAAACCACACACACACACACACACACACACACACACACACACACACACACACACACACACACAACCCCCACCCCATCTGTTATGATTGTAGAAATATAATTGGACCAACAAGGCAGTCGAACAGCTCCACACCCCCACACCCCCCTCTTGTGGACAGACATGAGAGTGAGAGTATGGGTGACGGGTTTCTTTTTCCTAATGCAGGGACATCTCATAGTCACATAGGCCTCAATATCTCGTTTCATGAATGGCCAAGGTAAGAACTCTCTCAGTTCCTACATGGCCCATGCCATCATGGAGATGGTTCAACACTACAGCCTGATACTTAGTTGGTAGCACGAGCACGTTTATTTTGCATATGGAGTTTCCCCCATTCGTGCATCAGTCATTGCAAGTGACCATTCGCTTCTCGTCTGTCTTCATTTGACAAGACTGCCTTTGTTTCTTTGAGTTTGATTAGTGCCCCAATTTTGGGGTCTTCTCTCTGGGCTTTGACCAACTCATCATGGTCAATGGTGGACATTAACCCTACACTGTTTGGTTCTGGATCTTGTGCCAGATTTAGAGCTGCCACATAAGCAATGTCTCGTCCCTCAGCAGCCTGACTACCTTGCCATGTTGCACAGATAACTTCTTTTGACAGTTCTTTGGTACATTCTGCGACATATGTGTCCAGTGGTTAAACGAAACAGGGTGTCGGCATCAACGTTGTTTTTTTCCTGGCTGGTATCTGACGTCAAACCTGAAGTCTGAGTTCACCTGCCCATCTGTGACCAACGACATTCAGGTTGGCCATGCTCGTGATCTGTCACTGGGTTGTTGTCTGTGTAGATTGTGACGTGAGGTGCATAAAACAGGTAGTCCCTGAACTTTTCACAGACAGCCGACTTCAAAGCAAGGAACTCGAGTTTTCTGGAGTGGAGCAGGTAGTTTTTCTCAGCAGGCGACAAAGTCCTCTAACCGTGGGCGATGACTCTTGGTTGTCCATTCTGATGCTGGTACGGCACTGCACCTAACCCCCGCTCTGAGGCATCAGTGTGTACCACAAAGGGCAGTTCAAAGTTGGGGTATGCAAGGACAGGTGTATTCGTCAAGGTGTGGATGAGCTGGCAAAGGATACTCTGGTGCTCCACTGTCCACTGAACTGGGGCTCTCTATGAGAGTTGAACACCTTTCCCTCGCTTCAGCCTAGCTGGAGGTTTTTCCTCTGTGCCCCCTTTAACCTGCAGCAACTCAGAGATGGGTTTGGCGATGCGAGAGAAGTCTTGGATGTATGTCCTGTAATAACTAAGGAATCCCAGTAGCGTTCTAACATCTCCAGCTGTGCTCGGAGTCTTCTCCATCCAGCATCTAGGTCCTTTGGGTCTATCTTCACTCCCTCCGCAGAGATCAACCTTCCCACATACCTTACTTCGTATTTGAACAGCTCACATTTTGTCGGTCTGATCTTCAGACCATGCCGCTGCAGAGCTTTCAGGACCCGTCTGACCCCCTCAAAGTGATCTTCAAAGAACCGTAACAGAGGATATCATCCAGGTAGGGAATAAAGCATTCATCCTGCAGACTGTCAAGCATTTCCTCCATGCTTCTCTGAAAAGCAGCTGGCGCATTGGAGAGGCCAAATGGTATCCTCACTCATTCATATAGGCCCCAAGGTGTGATGAACCTGGCACCGCCAATTCCTGGACAAGCCCCCAAAGATCTGCTACAGGTCTCCTTCAGGTAGAAGCTGTGGACAGATATGTGCTGAGAAAACAGGGAAAATGAGGAGACAGGCAGAGACTTGGCTTCTCATTCAATGTCCTCTCGAGCTATGAGGAGAGTAGCAGGAGGCAAACACACAGTCCAGTCGTGAGGCGAAACCAAAGCGCTGCACTGCCACCTACTGGCCATAGGTTAGGGCAGACTTTTAAGGAAGCTCATTAAATCGCTGCTCTTAATTAGTTCATTTCAAAAGTTATAGACACATTAACTTTTAGCTCTGTTGACAAGGAAGTCATAAATTCAATATTCATGTGTCAGAATATAATTTTAGGATGCAAAATATCAAGCACCAAGTGAACACATAAATACTGTGCACTTCTATTGTACACTGACTAAATGCATTGGTAAAAAAAAAAAAAAAAAGGTTCTTAAACTTAATTAATCCAGTCTGATTGACCATAACATCACACAACAGTTTTGCTTTAAAGTAGATTTCAGATTTAATTCAACCAACAAAATTAGCTGAATATATTAAAATTATAACGTATATTTAATTAATCAGAATTAAATTAGAGGGCGCCAGGATGGAGTTTGTGATTTTGTGAAATGCATTCCTGCTTGTTTATTATGTTAATGAATTCATGTTAATGATGGTATGTGAATTCATGTATTTTTTTACTAAAACATTACCATATGTATTCAAATCTACTGTGACATCTGAAAACAGACAAGTGGAGTGTATTTGATTGATAATAAAATACTTGACATTTATGTTTACATTTTTTCCTTGAACCTACACACACCTCCATCACAGAAATGTCTCATTTTGTCAGGATCCCTGTCTGACCCCGTGTGTTTTAACCTTTGTTCCCCCCCGATCTCCTTTTCCTCGTGTGTTCTGTCTTCTCACCCAGTATCACATTGCCACAGCTGCTGTAAGTTTTGATCTTAATTTTGTCCTCGTCTGGTCCTGACCTCAGTTTTTCGCTGCCTGCCTCAGCAACCTGCCAACGTGCCTGACTAAATGCATTGGTAAAAAAAAAAAAAAAAAAAAAAGGTTCTTAAACTTAATTAATCCAGTCTGATTGACCATAACATCACACAACAGTTTTGCTTTAAAGTAGATTTCAGATTTAATTCAACCAACAAAATTAGCTGAATATATTAAAATTATAACGTATATTTAATTAATCAGAATTAAATTGATTTTAATACATTTCATTTCACTGACAAAAACCTTGTGATTGTCTTTATCCATGGGTGCATGGGCTTGGGAGTAGTGGATTTGCAAAGACAGTGGGGGGCGATAGAGAGTGTGCGAAAAACAAATTCTTTACATTTTTTTTTTAATAATTTTACCACTTGTCTGAGGACCTGTCTGAAACTGTATCAGAAGCCTAAAAATAGCCTTTAGAGGACATTCCAGTGGAAATAAAGTGAGGACCTAAAGGCTAAATGTCCTCACTTTGTAAAAAGGTCCTCACTCCAAAGGTTAAAAACTCACGGTGGTCCTCACAAAAATAGCTATGCAAACACACACACACACACACACACACACACACACACACACACACACACACACACACACACACACACACACACACACACACACACACACAGGGAAAACCCATGTTTCCCTCAGAGCTGCTTAAGACATGGCTGAGAAGCAGCATGCTCTGACAGAGAAGAAAGCTGAGCAGAAGAATAACTGATATCTACCATCAAAATGAAGGTAAGGCAACAGTTAGTTGTTATCAAAAGAAGTGGGACAATACAGTACATTATAACAGCCATATATGTCGTGTAGATTCTTCTTACATATTGGATATTGCAGTGGTTAATTGCCGTGTTCATAACCTGTTACCCTAATACCTGTGTTATATACTGCTGTAACTTTCAAATACTACATTTCTGGTCTGTAAACCATTTTCTGACGAATTTTGCATTCGGTGGTGCTCGACATGTTAAACCCCAGCAGGTTGTAGGAGTCTGCATGGTCCACAAGGGATTTTCTTCTGTAAATCCTCGTGCGGTTACAGGTGAGGCTTAACTACTTAGCCCTGTCCACACTGCAAGTTGCTCTGACCCATACAGTCAGCAGTGCTTTCACTCCCATACCGTAGTACAATGGAAAGAAACAAGTGTGCATATTTGATTGAGGGTATAAATGGTAGTGTTAATGTGGACACAGATCAGAAGAGTGAATGGAATTGATCTCCTCATTACTGTGTCTTAACCTTTTGAGGAAGTGAGATGAAACATGTTCCAGCTTGGAGAAAGGTTGTTATCAAATTATTGTGTGACGAGGCAGGAAAGAACAAGGCCTGATTGCATTGATTCATCATTCTCAATGGTAGCCATATAAGCCATTTCCCTTATGTCTATTCTTCCCCAAAGCAGAGCTCAAAAACATAAAAGAGGAGCATTTGGGTGATTTTATTTACAACTATGTGTTGACTGCAGGCAGGGTGTCCCACCTGAATCAAGTGTGCAGGAGAAGTTCGCCTGGTTTTTTTTTCAATCAAGCTAGTGATTGAGGCATCGCCACAAGGGGGAGCTCAAGTCTGAACAAAGAACACCAATACGAGCTAAAGTCTATCTGAAATATAAAAGAAAGATGGAGAAACAGACCAGAGCTTTCATCCTCAGACACTAGATGGCAGCATTCTTATATACTAGTCATATTTGGAAACGCATCCCCCTGCCTTCCACATCAGGCAGCCACTCATCAAGAGGATTATTAGTTATTATCCATTATCAAGAGATACGTTTGGATCAGTGAACATAATCCTTGAATTATAATCCAGATCATCTCTGAGTGACTTAATCAAATTTGCAGTGGGATGTTCCTCTTCATGTAAGACCGACAGTGTATTAACAAACAAAATACCATATGCTGCAAAAAGAGTGTCAGCTATTTTAAATGTTCGTACCAAGCACTGTAGTTTATTTAGTGATAAATTATAAATATGTATCACATTTTCCATATGACTTATTTTGCACTTATCAGCTGTTTCTGATAATAATAATACTAATAATGGCAGGAATTTACAAGAAAATATAAGCAATATAAACATTGAATCTAAATATATACACATGGAAGCTAAAGACTCTCAATGAAAGAATTGAAAACCAACAGTTCATGACCACAGAAGCGTAGTCTGTCAATCGTTAGGAAAAGCCCTTTTGTAAAGTTAGTTTTAAATGGAGATTTAAAAGCTTCAGCTGATCTGATGCTCAGTGGAAGGACCAAGAACCAAGGAGCGAGTTCTGCAAAGGCTCGACCACCCTTTGTGTTGAACCTGGACTCTAGAATAAGTAGACAGGACGGTTTGAACTCATTTGAAGGTTGCAGGACACTTTTCAGTACAGTGCAATACTATACAGCTTTAATGCAATGGTTTTCCATCTTTGATTTCACCCCTGCAGAAGATAACATGAAGAAACAGAACATTAGAAACAGAATTACATTTGGAGGTCTTATGATTAAGTGATAAAAAGGAGCAACAATAATAAACACAAAGTAAATATATAAATAAATATAAATATAGCCAAGGTACTCCTCCTGTCTCTTGTAAAGGTGGATGGTGAGCATATTTGATCCGATCATCCAGGTATGACACAGCAAGCTCTGACACCTCCATCAACATCTGGTCCTTGACTTGCTGGAATGTCCCTTGGTCCTTGGTATCCTGGTGCCCCCTGAAGGACTTTGAGCTGAAACATTTTGTCTTAAGTAGAGTCAGCTTCCAATAGTCCTTGTTTCGGTCAAGACTGGTGATAAACTGCCATTCCCCCCCTCACCCCCTGTTTTGCAAGAGATCATCAATGTGGATCATTGGGTACTGGTCAAACTTGGAGACAGAAGAAATCCAAGCTCCAGTATCAGGCCTCTTTCTTGAGCTATGGCAGCAAATGTTCAGAAATATTGTGGTGCATTGCCTCTGAAGTGAACTTTTACTCTACCAGAGGTGTGAAACCAGATTTTTCTTGAAACAGGTGTGGATCAAATAGAGGTCTTACATTTTTTCTACTGGGAAGGTAGGAGGTTAGAGAGAGACACTGAACCCAGCTTTGAATTGTTTGTGAGGAAAGATATTGCTCTCCCTCAAACTGCTGCTCGACTGGCTGGTTAATACGAGTGAATGCTTTGAAGCCTTTATCCTCCACCCCAGAAAATGGCTGGAAATCCTGAACAATCATTTGAAGAGTTGTTGTTGTTGAAGACCAGCTCTCAAGATCAGACACTTGACCCTTTTGGGATTGATCAGGTCAAAGTGCTCCAACACAGATGATCTTGCTTGTTTGGCTGCACCAACTCTATTGTCTCTTTCTCTCACTTGCTTGTTCTTTAACGTATACAGCTAAACCTACTTGTAGGTCTTCCTCTGTATTTGCAAAAGTCTGTACATAGTAGGAACCCAAAAGCTTTCCTCCACAAGGTTTGGGGGGATTTTGTCCTCTTGTAAGTACTGTGAGAATCAAAGCAGTAACATGTGTGATGTACTGAAGCTTTGTTTTCTTTGTATGCTTTGAAAGTTAATGTTGGGTCGAGTATTCTGCTTTGAGAATGACATCACTTGTCAATAAGACAAAACACTCGACGTTACGTCTCCTTGGTGGACAATAATGTGGACAACGACACAACAACCAATTACATAAATGAGTTGGAGCAGTAGTGGCAAAATAAAACGGTTTACTAATAATTGAACAAAGGTTGATAAAAATGTGGTGGGGAGGTTGGGACAAAAAGGTTGTGCCAAATAAAAGAAGACAATACAACAGAATTGGGCCCAACTAGACCTCTGCCTCTGATACCAAAACAAAAGGCTATCCAGCTCAGCTTAAAAAAAAGTCTGTTTAATGAAACAAAGGGTGGCACCAACCACGAAACCTAATGTGTTGAATATAGACCATCTACGTGTGACATGTATAGGGTACCCTCAACTTATCTATAGTCCTCAAAACTTCCCACCACATACGTTCTCTTTTAAATTACAAGCCGGGGAACACGCCTGCACAGCATAGGTAGCAAGAGGAGAAGAAGAGATGAGCCAGTACACGGCATACTCTGTATCTTGAGGGCCCATGATAGTAATTTCTCAGGTGGCAGCCTGAGGCAACCAATCAGAGAGTAGAGATGCACTGCACAGGTGGAACCCAAACCTCTGGCTGTCAACTGAGAACAGGCAGCACCTGAAACATATAAGGGGGAGCAGAACAGAAAAAACTACAAGGCTCCTGCTGAGCATGTTACACTAGTCATTTGAGTCATTGTCACATCACAGTATTTGGTTCAGTTTTGCAACTTCTAACTGATAAAAGTTTCTCCTGCTCATGTTTCCATCTCAGGGTTCCCAGCTTCTCACCATGTGGCAGAAAGTCCAGTCATTGTACCAAGGGATTCTGGAGAATGGAGGCACGTCTTTTTCTGCAGCTCATTAGTGTATTTATTGCAGCATTTTCATTAAAAAAAATAATATCTATGTCACACAGCATACTTTTTGTTATAATATCTGCTTTCCTCTCACTTTTTCTCGATCTAGACAAAAGGACAGACAGCTGGCTGCTGGTCGACTCTCCTGTGCCAATTAGCTGTATATTCCTGAGCTACTTGATCATTATATGGGTGGGACCAAAGCTGATGGCCAACAGGCAGCCAGTCAACCTCAAACCTGTCATGATAGTTTACAACTTTGCCATGGTCTGCATGTCTGCCTACATGGTCTATGAGGTAACTACTGTACTGTGTGAGGGAATTTTGTAAGGAAGGAAGATGGATGGCTGAATGGCGTTGTAGCTTAAAGGAAATCAGTGGAGCAACCTATGGCTGAAGACGTTGTCCAAACAGTGGTTTATATACAATGAAAGGAACCAATGATTCATTAGGAACCTAAACCATCCAAATTTGTCTCAAAGTCTCAGAAGCTGTAAAATGTTAAATTATAACAAGTCTGAAATCTGGACATTTTTTCTATCATGCTGTTAACACTTTTTTTGGTGGGACCACAACACCGAGGCCAACCCTATTACCGGGAATGTTTGTCACTGACTTAAATGGAGTCATTTTGTTTTTGTTCACGAGAAGAATCCCTATTAACACCCTCCACTTAATTTTCCAAAAGCTCAGAGTTCACAACTGGTGACATCTTTGATGATGTTTTCTGTTGGATGATAAATTAATATATCGTAACTTCTAAATATTTTAATAATGTTTCACCACCAATTTGTGTATAACAATATAGGATGAAAGGTCCTACTGCTTAGTGAGAGAAACCAAAGCAGAGATAAAAGCAGCTTTTGTCTTTCCAGTTCACAGCCTCCTCCTGGTTGGCCAGATACAGTTTACTGTGCCAGCCCGTCGACTACAGCGACAGCCCACTGGCCATGAGGGTAAATCTTTTTTTACTATATGGTTCCTGATGCAACACTTTCCTAATAAGTCCCTACTCTGAAATTCCATTTTATGCTTGGCTTTGATGACACAACCTTCAGAGTATCTGCCTGAATGTTTATGTGTTCATAGACAAAGCTTGATTTTCTGTCTGCAACTTGAAACAAAGTGAAACTAATGTTGCATTTAACAGTGTGATAATTGCAGTTTTGTTTTTTCATGTTGGACAGATGGCCAGAGCATGCTGGTGGTTCTACTTCTCCAAAGTAATAGAGCTCATTGACACAGTGAGTACGAAAGGAGGGAAAAGAAGTTGTGAATTTTAAGGGTTCATTTTTCTATTTCAAACTACAACAAATGTTCTGAGCAGCAACTCCAAAATGAAGTGACACATTTTCAAGAATGGTTACATGTGTGTGTATTTCTGTAACCTGCAGTGCTTCCATATATAAACACATGGCTTCACTTCAATTACTTTGTGTGTTTGTGGCTCAGATATTTTTCATCCTGAGGAAGAAGAACAGTCAGCTGACCTTCCTCCACGTCTACCATCATTCCACCATGATATTCAATTGGTGGGCCGGGGTTAAATATGTGGCTGGGGGCCAGTGTGAGTACAACCCACCAGTCTGGTCGCACAACATGCCATGGAAATAGAACAAAGTGTACAAATAATGTCTTCCAGCAGAATCCACACTGACACAAGTACACGAAGATAATATATGTGGTCTTCATCCTGCGTATTTGTCTACAGCTTTCCTGATAGGTCTGATTAACTCCCTCGTCCACGTTGTGATGTACTTGTACTACGGCCTGGCAGCTTTCGGACCAAGCATGAACAAATATCTCTGGTGGAAACGCTACCTGACCTCCCTGCAGCTGGTCAGTATGAACCGCTGTGTTTTCCGTGCTATTTTTCAGGATGTTATCAAGATGTGTTTTAATGTGGATAACTGCACCTCAGATCAGATCTCCTTCATGTTTTAGGAGAATTCAGTCAGATTATTGTGGGTGCTTGTTAAACAGAGTCAATCTGTACCATGAAGATGTCGACTTCTGGGCTCGACTGAGGCATTCTTGACTAAAACATGTAACTTTTAGCAGCCTGTATGGTTGTCCAATGGGAGATCTTTTCTTCTTTTGGATATAATGTCCAAAAGCCTTCAAGTACACTGTGTTGATGAGCTTAAATCTCCTGGTTGGTTTGCCATTGTTCTGCCTGGCTGCTGGTAATAACTAGATGGATTAGCAGCATTGATGCTTCTCAGCTCTGCCACTGGACCATCTGTTTCCTTCCTATAGCGTTGATGAAGAGACAATGTGTCCTGTAGTGTTGTCTTCCCTGTCTCTATATGCTGCAGCAAATATAGGTCAGTGCTGACTGCCATTCTGTAACAATACTTGAATTGACCTTAGAGCTGACCCTCAAGCCTTCATTAACAGTTGACTTCCCAATTTAGGGAACTGAAGATGAGAGAGTTGAGTCGATCTGAGACATTGAAGATTGTATTACTGTGTGTGGGAGAGAGAGGGGGTTTCTTTTGTTGTATTTGATTATTATGTGCATTAAAAGGGGAGGAGGTTGTGGACTGGACTGAGACAGACAGTTAGATGAACTATGTTCATTATGTTCATTCATAATTAATTCCTGCCTGATGGGTCCTGGATACTGCTGTGACTCCATGAAACATATGGATATTGTTTTCAATCTTGCATTAAATAGAATTGTTCTTTAATCAGTAAGTTATTGAGAGTATCAAAGTGATATTTATTACTGTACAAACGTGTTACTGTATCAAAACAGCTGAGATACCAAATTCCCTTTTTGGAAAACTATCAAAGAATCAACAAGACATGAACTAATCTTCAATGTTTATTTCCAGCTGAGTGCCCCAGGTTGTGGAAACGAATATTATATATTCATCATCATCCATTTACATTTCTACATTACACATGTCATTTCATTAGTTTTAATTTCTGACTCAATTAGAATTGTGCTGGAGTTGGACATATTTCTGCAGTCTATTGTTGGACACCCCACATACTGAGGAATTAGTGGGAACAGTACAAGTATGTTTAGCCCAGCTGGCAAGAACGCCAACAAAAAGTAAGCTATTAATGCCTTCGTCTGCCTCCATCTTTTACGTGACCACCTAATTGTGGGTTGCAGAGGTTCATCAAGAATCCCTCTGTCTCACACTCAAAATAAAATGTTCTATTACTGGGTGAGCGGGGGGAAATATAATAGACAATGCGGTACAAACTTTGCAATTAAACAATAATGATTTCTAAAAAGAGATATCAAATGGATACCATATACAACATAATTTATAATAGTGGTCTTCTAATTGACCCCCTCAGAACTGTTACATCAAGAACATCATAAATATAACATGAACATGGCTGGAGAACACCATGTAGTGGTTAAAACCTTAAATCAAAACATCGTACAGCACAAGTTTAGCTGTTTTTGTTTTGTGTACACTGACATTATATTCCCTGAAGTTTATGAGATTTGTGTGGCTGTCTGTCACTACACACTTTCCCAACTGTGGGAGTGGACAGGTAGACTCTAATGTCCACAGCTTAGTGGATTTTATGATTTGGTATATTTTGATTGATTATGAATAGATTTTTATGAATTAATTTGTGTACACCTGGCTTTGCCTAAGGTGCAGAGAAACAAGTTTTATTTTGAAGAAGACATGTCCTTATTCAGGCTTCAGTGGAGCAAAGAGCTCAGTGTCATTGTGGGCTGCAATGTGATCAGGTTAGGGTCACTCGCTTTGCATTTCAGCAATGTTTTCCACAGTTTGCCACTCAAAGCACCCAATAGTCACTTTCTCCCTCTTTGTCTCTGTCTCACCAGCTCCAGTTTTTCATAGTAACCATCCACACCACCTACAACCTGTACGCTGACTGTGACTACCCTGACTCCATGAACGCGGTTGTGTTCGCCTATTGTCTCAGCCTCATCGCTCTCTTCAGCAACTTCTACTACCGCAGCTACCTCGACAAGAAGACCAAGACAACTTAGAGGAAGAGGTGAGGAAAGAGAGGACAGAGGAGATGGAAAAGGGTTTGAAACAAGGAGGGAAGGGTCAGAATCAGCAGATAAAGGATACAGTATATATCTATAGAGAGAGAAGATACGTATATATATATATATATATATATATATATATATATATATATATATATATATATATATATATATATATATATATGTATATATATATATATATAGAGAGAGAGAGGGAGATAGTTTGATAGACTTTATTGATCCCGCAAGGGGAAACATTTTCATTACAGCAGCATGGAATATACCACAAGATAACACAAGGGATATAAAATACATTCCTTTTTTATTTATTTTTTTATTTTTAATTTGTATTTATTGCATTGTGTGTGTGTGTGTGTGTGTGTGTGTGTGTGTGTGTGTTTACAAAGCAGTCGGTCCAATTTACTGTATAGATCCGAATATCGGTGTGTGAGATTAATGAGAGATGACCGAACTGACTGAGGTTCTGTTGCAGAATTTTTGATGGAGGATGATACATTTCCCATCGAGAAGTAATCTATTAGAAGGTTTTTCCAGCATGTAATGTGTTCCTTGTTTTCCAGTTCAAGAGGATAGTTTTCTTGGTGATAGTTCAGGCCACAAGAAACAATCTACTGTTTGTTTTGATCAGTTTAATTGTTGATACGTCGCCCAGTAAACAGGGTGAGGTGGATGACAGGATGTGGCAGCGCAGAATGACGGACAATGACTGATTTCTTTCCAAAAGTGATTAACGGGTGTGCAATGCTCGGTGGTGTGAACGTAGCTATCCCGACTGTTTTGCATGCAATATGAATAGATATGTGATGAGATTCCCGTTTAAAACATTTTTTTGTCCAGTATAAGGGATTTTGTGGAGTATCTTATATTGTATGAGTTGAAGGTTGGTGTTTTTGGTCATGAAGTAGATGTTTTTTGCAAATTTGGATCCAGAAGTCGGCATCAGGACTAATGGATAGGACTTGTTCCCATTTTATTAATGGCACGGATAGCGTAGGTTCGGACTGTAATATTATTCTGTATATTTTGGAGAGGGGCTGTTTTGAGGAAGTGATGTTAATGAATTCTGAGGTAGAGGGAGGAAGATCAAGATTGGATGACATAATGTCACGTCTTGTTTGAATGGGTGATTTTAGTTGCAGATATTTCAGGAATTGATCACTCCCAATGACGAACTTCTGGACGAAGTGAGGGAAAGAAACCAGCCTGTTGTTATTGACGATGTGTTGAAGATGAGTTCTGCCTTTTGTCGTCCATGTGTGGACGTTAAGTGGTTTCTTGTGACTTAAAAAAATCTGGGAATTTAATGATGGGAGTAAAATTAGAGGGCGCCAGGATGGAGTTTGTGATTTTGTGAAATGCATTCCTGCTTGTTTATTATGTTAATGAATTCATGTTAATGATGGTATGTTAATTCATGTATTTTTACTAAAACATTACCATATGTATTCAAATCTACTGTGACATCTGAAAACAGACAAGTGGAGTGTATTTGATTGATAATAAAATACTTGACATTTATGTTTATATATTGTATTTTTCCTTGAACCTACACACACCTCCATCACAGAAATGTCTCATTTATTTGCCTCCTCTATTCTTTTCATCCAGCACATATCAACCAGGTTTCATCAGTCGTCCCCCCCGCCCCCACCAACCTGCTATGAGACAATACTTTCTAATCACCATTGGAGTTGTTTCACTCTTCTCTCGCACCCATTGGCTGGCAGTCCCAGCCAATCAGCTGCAGGCTGCCATTAGCTCTGCGCACCACACCCTCGTCTTCATCCCCACACCCTCGTCTTCATCCCCACACCCTCCCACTTTTGTCGATCCATGCGTGCCTCCTGAGTTTCAAGCATTTAATCCCTCTTAGCAGTGGGGAGACCCAAACACCCCCTCCAAACCACACACACACACACACACACACACACACACACACACACACACACACACACACACACACACACACACACACACAACCCCCACCCCATCTGTTATGATTGTAGAAATATAATTGGACCAACAAGGCAGTCGAACAGCTCCACACCCCCACGCCCCCCTCTTGTGGACAGACATGAGAGAATTATTAAAAGAGTGATTCAATTAATCCAATCTGCTTCCCTTACATTGGATTCCCTCACCATCGTCACTTGTTCCCTCTTTCGTTCTCCACTTATACACTGCTCAAAAAAATAAAGGGAACACTTAAACAACACAATGTAACTCCAAGTCAATCCCACTTCTGGGAAATCAACCTGTCCAGTTAGGAAGCAACACTGATTGTGAATTAATTTCATCGACTGTTGTACAAATGGAACAGACAACAGGTGGAAATGAAGCAATTATCAAGACAACCCTATGAAGGAACGGTTCTGCAGGTGGTGACCACAGACCATTTCTCTGTCTTCATCCCTTCTGGATGATTTTTGGTCACTTTTACATTTTGCCAGTGTCCTCACCTCTAGAGGTAGCATGAGGATGTCTTCAACCCACAGAAGTTGATCAGGTAGTGCAGCTCATCCAGGATGGCACATCAATGCACGCTGTGGCAAGAAGGTTTGCTGTGTCTGTCAGCACAGTGTCAAGAGCACGGAGGAGATACCGGGAGACAGGCCGGTCCACCAGGAGACGTGGAGGGGGACGTAGGAGGACAACAACCCAGCAGCGGGACCGCTATCTGCTCCTTTGTGCAAGGAGGAACAGGAGGAGCGCTGCCAGAGCCCTACAAAATGACCTCCAGCAGGCCACTAATGTGCATGTTTCTGCTCAAACTGTCAGAAACAGACTCCATGAGGGTGGTATGAGGACCCGACGTCCACAAGTGGGGTCTGTGCTTACAGCCCAACACCGTGCAGGGTGATCGGACTTTGCCAGAGAACACCAAGATCGGCAGCTTCTCCGTCGGCGCCCTGCGGTCTTCACGGATGAGAGCAGATTCACACTGAGCACATGTGACAGACGTGACGGAGTCTGGAGACGCCGTGGAGAACGTTCTGCTGCCTGCAACATCCTCCAGCGGGACCGGTTTGGCGGTGGGTCAGCGACGGTCTGGGGAGGCATTTCTTTGGAGGGCCGCACAGTCCTCCATGTGCTAGCCAGAGGTACCCTGACTGTCATTAGGTACCAGGATGAGATCCTCAGACCCATTGAAGACCATATGCTGGTGCAGTGGGCCCTGGGTTCCTTCTGATGCAGGACAATTTGATTTCCATTGATCATTATGTTATTTTGTTCTCAACACATTCCACTATGTAATGAATAAAGGTTTTCAACTGGAATATTTCATTCATTGAGATCTAGGATGTGTTGTTTAAGTGTTCCCTTCATTTTTTTTGAGCAGTGTATATCAGGCAACTTATTGGTTTTGATGATTCTCTGCTACAAACTCAACAGGGGGCAGACAGCGAACATGAAAAATGACTTTGAAGTGCAAATACAGCATCTCGGGCTATTTTAATACCACCTTCCTTTAATATCAACTCAGTGTGGCAACTCGACAAGGTCATAGAACCTCCCCGTTTCATGTGCGCTTTTCAAAGCAACGTAAAACAACTTACGAAGAAAACAGATGCCAAAAACACTGGTGTTTGCCACACAGGACAACTTGTTTGCTGAGGGGATCACTTGGTAAAATTATAAAACTATTGACAAAGTTGAAGGAAGGAAGCAATGCATTCAAGCAGACGTTTTTCAGAGTTCTTTATATGTCGCAGAAGGAAAAGATGCGGTGCAGCTCCACAGATCTGTTGCTTGCTCATATGTTTGACATACTGAATACTGTACTGGATACTTATTCTACTTAAAAATTTCCCATCACTAGAGTCTTTATTGTGAGCTTTAATTTATTTATGCCATTTGGATCAAAGTATCACCAATTTACACAAACTGACATGTCCAGTTCATTTTGGTTTGATGAGATGTTCCCTGCGTCTTTCCAACAATTGCACAAGCTTGTCTTTGGAGCGAACCAAGTTTAAAGTTAAACTGTGGTTTTATCATTGAATATCAGAAGCAACATGAAACTATTCAAAGGAGTAGTGTTTACACCCCTCGGCTCCCCCCTCCCCCTCCAAGCATGTGAGAGAATTTTGTGGCTGAAAAAACAAGAAAGGTTTTCCATGTCCTGCTGAGAAAGTGCAACATTAGAGCAGCAGCATGAATTAAAACGTATTCTTCCATTTCTCAATTGGCCCATTGAAAGTTTGCTGAGGCATTATGGGAAGTACTGGTGATAACCCCTTGATCCTTCAAAGAACTAGAGGATTTAACTCCCAGGTAAATTACACACACACACACACACACACACACACACACACACACACACACACACACACACACACACACACACACACCTTTGTAGACAGAAAGATCAGAAGTATATTGACAAAAGTTGAACTTAGTTTTTGTGCAGTGCGGTGTTCTTTGACGCGGCCCTGCATCACCAAATCATACGCAGTATTTCAGCTGTTTACCTCGCAAATGCATGATGAGAGATCATTTTCAAAAGTCTTAAAAATGTGGACATTAAAAATACTTTTGCAGTGTCGTGGTGTCTAATAGGTTTTCATTGAAATCTGAGGGAGCCCCAGTAATGTTTGTCATAATGGACACTGGACAACCTCCCTCTATTTTGCTCGTATTATTTTTCTCCTATTTTTTTATTGTGTTGCATTATCATTTTGTCTATTCGCACCCTGATGTATGTTCACTTGGAGTAGCAACTGATGTTGTAGTAGGTGAATTAATGGTTGCAGTGAGTGAGGCTCACAGGCACTTGGCGCGGCTTAGAGGTCCTTTTGAGCAATGGAGGGCGGTGCGTCCATTTCGCAGACAGACAGCCACGTTGTATGAAGTATGGAGCCACGTGGAGCTGGTGTGCTTTGTGTTCCTGTATTTCCAGGTTAGCGAACAAGGTAAAAAGATGTATCACAGTAGTTACTATTGTATATAATATATATACTGTACTGTATATACTGTATATACTGTGCATTTTATATGTTATATTTTTTACTGCTATTTTACTGCTATTTTATTGCTTTTCTATTGTTCTATTATTATCTTATTGCTTCTGTATGCTGCTGTAGCGAAAAAATTTCCCCTCGGGGATTAATAAAGTAACTACCTCACCTAACCTAACCTTACACGGATGTATAACACATGTTGCCAAGCGTTAAAGGGCTATGCGCTCTGCTTATACAAGAGTTATGTCGGAGTTTGGCAGTTTAAACGAATTACTGTGTTGCGTGAAACAGTGCCACGCCTAGCAGTTAGCTCATGAGGAAAAAGTAATCACCTGTAGTCTGCTAAAATATCTGTTGTGTGTTTTAACAACCGAAGTGACGGCGGCCTTTTTATGTTTTATTCAAGGAGAACGCGAGTGTTTATAGCGTGTCAGTTTAGCAGACAGACATCCCGCAGTATGAAGCCACGTTGAGCTGATGTGCTTCATGTTCCTGTATTTCCAGTAAAGGGAGGTTCAAGACTCATGCGCGCCTGGAAGTCCCCTTTGTGTGTCCAAGTGTGCAACCAATCACAAACTGCTCTCCCCTTAAAAGCCTCTTGTATTTTTTGTCCTTGTTTTGTGATGCTTCTTATTGTCGTGCTACTTTTCAGTACGATAGAAAATATTAGGTGAGAAGAAGCTGAAACTTTTGTCCAAGTAGTCCAGTCTGATGGCCCAGAAGTCTCGTTGTAGAGTAAGGGAGCTTTTATCGCTCTCTGGGCTTTGGTGTCATCCCTTAATAACGTCGCCATCACCAGCCAATCACGGTGGGCGGGCATCATATAAATGCGGTGGGGATTCCTTTAGCTCCCCCTGACGTCAAGCTCGTGTCCCGCTTCGTGCCTGACTTCCGCCGCTGTCGCAGGTACTCAAGAGTGCTGCCGCATTGTTTCTGTCAGTCGTGCTTTTCTGGTGTTACGTTGGCTTTCTGTGATTTTGCAGATGATCTCTTGGACTCCCCTCATCCAGGACAGGTGACTCACCTGCGGATCAGTGTCGGTAGGTCTCGATTACTCCTGATTTTATTATGTTACGGTGTCACGTTCGTGACCGCGTCTTGTTTCCATAGCTGCCGGTAGCAGCGCTACATGCCCTCCTCTCCTCGTCTGGAGCGGACAAACGTTGCCTGATCGGTAGGTGATTTTATTGTGCGAGTTCATATATTTTGGTGTTAATTATTATTATTCCATTAACTTGATGTTCATCCTGTATCACAGAGGACTTTTGGCTGCAGCTAACCCTGCTCACGCTTAAGAACGCTGCTGTTTTGCCTGCCGGGCTTCGCCACCCTGCGCTGCCGTTGTGTCCGGTGCCCGACGCTGCTCACCTACCGGGCTTCGCCTGTTCATCCCTCCTGGATGATCAGCTAACCTGAGTTATTTGTTTTTTTTTCTCTTTTGTTATTTTCCTTTCTGTGAAGTGGAGCCTTGTTAATTGTGTTCTCCGTCTCTGTAGTAGCTGCAAGGCCTAAGGTGGTGGGGTTGGTGCCTCCTGGTGTTGGTGTCTCCCTTCGTGTGCTGTGTGGTTTGGTGCACCCCTGGTTCTGAACCCTCCCTGTGCTTGCCTGTGTGTGAGTGATTTTGTGCCCACGTGTGATCGGGGTGTCTCCTCTTTTTTGGGATCCTCACCTTAATTAGTCCACCTCTCCACTGGTAAGCCGCGGCCCTGAACACCTCTTTTAATGACTGTATAGGTTGAGGCTCTTTTATTAGTGGATGGTGTCTAAAATGATTTTATTTAACCACTGTTTTGAACATTTAATGTTACTGTAACCCCCCTGCAGTTGTTGCTTTAGAGACAGTGCAGAATAGACAGAAGAGAGGGGAATTATCAAATCTAATCCAGGTTCGATGAGGAGACTGATTAATGGGTCACTCGTCTGACTGCTGCACAGACAAGAAATATCCACCCGAATTACACTTACAACAACAGGTTTAATTAGAACACAATATAATAACCAATACTACAACAAATTGATGATTCCATACATCAAAAAGTGTCCAAGCAGGTAATATGAAAATCAAAAACTTCTCAGGAATAAATGAAATTGAAAAAAGTATAAAAGAAAGAGTTGAGTTCTCAAATGTCACAAACGCCTAAATGACTCTGTATAATCAAAATGAGATCTTTTTGGTTAGATGAGTGGTGAAAGTCTTGGACACGCATGCTCTGTGTTCATGGCGGTGCAAGTTTTGGACCCCAAAGCAGAACACAGACAGGGAGGCTGCAGCTGGTGATGGTGGAACAGTGGGAGCAAAGGTGGAGAAAACGATCCACACTGGAACAAAAGATGAAGGCTGAACTTAATGTTGAAGACAACAGATGAGACCAGAATGAGGAACATGAGGCAAACAGGTTAAGCAAGTATTCAGGCCACATGTCAGTAGCACATGAGAAGACTAAAGGAAAACTGGAGGGAACAGAGGGGGTTTAAACACTGCAGACTCTGTTGGAGTCAATAAGGTGATGAGCTGCAGGTGTTCAGGTGGACCAGCAGGAGCAGGAACCCGATAGCCACGCCCGGCGACACACACACACACACACACACACACACACACACACACACACACACACACACTCACGAGTGATTGGAGACAAAGAAACCACTCGAGGGAAGGCTGAACAACGGGAAAACAGAGAATGAAGGATGGATAAAGTACAACTAAAATAAAAACTCAGCCAGCTAATGATGTGGAAGCGTAAGGAAGTACGGAAACAGAATTTTTTTTTGGCAGTGAAGAACCCCATCTTTGATTGACGCTTTTCCTTAATAAATCACATCACCTGCTTCTAAACAATCTTAAAGTCTAAAATCATGGCTTTACTAATGTTTATTGAGGAAGAAAAATGGGTTCAGACTGTAAACATTTGATAAATTCTACATCATAAACACGTGACTGTGAACAGCGCTGTATGGACAGTACTAAAATAACACACTTGTGTAGCATTATAAACCATATTTTGCTGCTGGCAAGTACTTAATCTGCTCTCCATCTCAACACAAGTGTGTTACAAGCACAGACACACAGACAGACACACACACACACACACAGACACACTGCTGATTGCCAGAAGCCCATTTAAAGAGCGATGTCCCTCAGCCTCGCCGCAGGCACAGCTCCAGGTTGATTACCGCTGAGTGCCGTACAGCTCAGGCTTGACTGACTTTCTGGCACACAGTCGCTTTGATCAACTTACAATTTTGCAACCAGATGATGGGTTTCATCTTGAGTGTTAAGTGAGTTATGGGGCTTTTGAGATGACGCCAAAATAGCCTGACATGTCAACTCGACATTAATGCTTTTTTGCTTATATATGACATGATTGAAAGACTTTTAATCGGCGTGCATGTTATTTAAAAGATCCTGACCGCTGATACAGATGTGAATAGACAAGAGAACTGAGCAACTGCTGCGCCGTGAACGAGCTGAAATCCGTTTTTGCTGAATCTTGTTTGTGAATGACTTTGTGCCGGTCTCCTTGGTTACTGTGCCAGACAGTGTTTGGGCTTCGGTCAGCTGGAGGCAGACAGTAATTAATAATCAGGTTAGAGTGAGAGGATATTGAAGCGGCTCTCAGAGCGGCTGCCGCTAACTTCCTGGCTAGTGAGAGGGACAGAGATACACACTCACACACGAGGACGCACACGTGCGCGCAGACATAATTGTTGATGGCGAGAGAGTTTTGGGGAGAAGAGGCTGATAAGTGTGCTTGGAGGTGAGCCACCGGGTTGTTTCCTACAATGAGGGTTAACAAGAGGCTGCAGCAATCTCAGCATGATGGGAACACACTCAACCAAAGGCAAGCTAGTGTTAATCAGCCAAACAAGGCAGCTAGTAGCTCCCCGTCAAGTGTGCGTGCACGTTATTAACAAAAAAGAAGCTCTGAAGGAGACTTCTCTTGGCGAAGGTCTTTTTTTTTTCCATTTCCGTACATTTGAAACCTCAAGAATAAGCGTCGTCTTTTAAAAAGCACCTATCAGTCACTGTGTCGTCCCTTCTGTGTGTGTGTGTGTGTGTGTGTGTGTGTGTGTGTGTGTGTCCATGTGTGTGTCTTTGTTCTCTACAAGAGAAACCCCATCTGTTGGTGACACTGTCCCCATTTATGGACAATGGGATGAACCCAACGCCACCTGTATCTGTGTTATCAATGTGATACGGGGGATGTGCCATTTATCGTGACAGGCAGATTCATTGATTTATGGCTTATATTGTTTGTTGTGGCGAGGACAATCTCGAACATAAAGAGATTTGTTTCCGAGAAACACAGGCCCACAGGGTATTATATGATTTGATTCAAATTTGCATGAACCTGATTCTGTAAATTTGCCTTGTTAGTGCAAATTGATTTCTGGTAGCGCTGTCACCTTTTCCTCTAAATCCAGCCCTTGCTTTCCCTCAATCAGTTCGGGAACAATATTGCATCTGTAATGATTTCATCAAAATCAGCCTTCCTTAAACTTCAGCAGGTGGTGTTCTGAAAATCGGTCCATTTGACTCATTGCTGTTGCCTTCAGTTTACCAGGTTATTGCTGTACTTTTTACAAACACAAGATGCGGTGAGCTTTCAAAAGTTAAGCAAAACATTGTAATCATCAAATGACTGAGAAGTAGGGATGGGTCATGGTTTTCAAATCTCCGAATAGTCCTTAAAATGTAAAAAGCCAAATAGTATATGTGACTCTCGTTCTTCATTTAGTGTTTTTACCTACGCCTGGTTGTCATACGTTACTTATGTCAGAAGGTAATGCACCTAAAAGCTGTCTGCCAGCCACCATTAAACAACATGATGGAGAAGTAGCAGACGTTGGTACCAGAATCGGAGCTATGCCATGGCACTGTGATAATAGATGCCACGGTGCAAACAGGAGAAACATGCAAAGACGACTACAGCCATCAGAAAGTTGTGTAAAACTGTCAAAATATATGAACATGAGGTGCAGTGCAAATAAAGATGAAGTGCAGTGAGGGGCATTGAAGAGTCAATTCATAGTCAATTCGTTCCAAGTGATTTTTGAATAGTATTTTTGCTTGAAATGCCCTCCCTACTGAGAAGTCCTCTTGATTAATCAAGTGGGTTATGTTGAAATTGAACATGATTTGCGCAAATTATGTATTTGTTCAAATTCATTCAAAGTGTTCCGGTGTTTTGTGCTTCGGTGTGAAAAGTACTTTCATGTGATGAAGTACAAACAGTGATAAAGTCTACATTAAGAGGAGGTGCGGTTGGACAGAACAAACACAAGAGACTGATGCTGGAGTCCATGGGAAAGCAATACTCTTTGTGCATTTCTAAGTAGCGCAAGTTATTATCGTAACGTATATAACTTACGTTACATGATGTATGTGGCATTTATTGTGTACAATTACTGATTTTAACCCAAAACATGATCTTTTCCGACACCTAACCATGTGGTTTTAGTGCCTAGGCAAAAGGAACATTATTTTTAAATGCCTAGGCAAGGCAAAACGTGAGAATAACATCCTCAGTGGACTGACGGGTGTACTGCACGCTTGATACCAGATTTGTATGTGTGTGTCTGATTCAAAATAATCTTTGCACAAAGGAAGTTATGAAACCAAACATGAAATGTTTTTCAAAATTTGCCTATTTCTCCATATTCCCTCTGGCCTCATATGAAGTCAGAATATGGACTCAAACATACAAAAGTAACAGAAAGCTTTTTTAATGACGTTGGTGCAGAAACAAACTATATCCATGTAAGGGAAAATTCAAACACTCGGTCCAAAAGCAAAGAACACACGCAGAGGTACCAGAGGGAAAAGCAAAAGCACACAAGGTAAGGAGCACACAGACTTTCTACACAAGAGGGTGGGGAGCTATTCAAACACAGGTGAACACAATCAGCTCAGGGGAAGACAATCAACAAAGCTGGAGGACATGAGGAAGTGAAGAGAACAGAAACAAGACAAGGTGAGTTACTCAAATCAAACAGGAAATGAACATGAAAACCTTTATGGACAGAGAGACAAAACCAGATGATGAGGAAAACACAGAAAGACAAATAATCTGAGAACAACAACAAGGACAGCCAGTGTCACAAAATAAAAATGTGATTTAATATGAATGAAACCGTTTGCAAAGACATCAGGGGGCACGATAAAAGAGCTTTTATTGATTTTTCCTGCATCATTACAATTACTCTCTTTGTGTATTTTTAGCAAGTACAGCAGGTCAAATTACAGCCTTCAAAATGAAAATGACGCTCTGTGGTAACACAAACACAACACTATTACAAGACACCTGAAAGCCTTCAATCAATCACCAAACCATTTTCTGTGCTTAAACTGTGATTCCATTCTGTAATCACATCTATTCACACTCACATCTACAAACGAAACAATTCTCTTCTATCACTTTCTTTAAGTTTACCGAGGAGGCTGCGGGAGGCGGGTGTCACACACAATCTGCAACGTCTGAGTGACATTAACTTTTCATTAGGAGTTTCACCATGGTCTCCAGCCAGGTTGCAAAGTGGATTATATCTTTACTCTGAGGACACTTGTAGTAAATCTAATATAGAATATTCATCCAGTTGAAATTTGGCTGATACAAAATGAATGATGAAGAACAATGCTGGTAGCTATGAAGTCAGCAAGACAGATTTAAGATAGTCTGACTCTATTTGCTTGTTCACAGGAAATGGAGTTTAGAGATTTTAATGAATTTTAGACACTAATTAAAGTAAGCTGATGAAAAGATTAGAGCTACATTTCCATCACAAATCAGCCTCTACAGTGACCTGGTTAATTTCAGACCTTCAGCTTGCCTTGTATTATTTTGCAGTGAGAGCTTATGAAGACCCAGTGAAGGCCAGTTAAATGTCGATGTGACCACTGTCTCTGTGCTTCAGTGTTGTTTGACGACCTTCGTTCTCAGTCTTGGGAGATACTCAGTCGGTCACGTTGACAAAAGTATGATGTGCTTCAGACACATGGGGAGAGATGCAAACTAAAATAAGCCAGCTGATGCTTAAAAAGGCCTGGTGTGGCGTGGTTTTATTATCAATATTTTATTATCAATGTTACGTTCATTAACTACATTTTGTGAAATTTACTTGTTCACTTTTAAAGCATTAGTAAAGTAGTTAATTGGTTTGTTTGTTTAGTCAGAAAACATCTTACTCTGGCTCAATCAAAAAGGACTTTCAACAACTTAAAAGTTGTCACATTTAAAAATGACGATCCTGTATTTTAGACATAAATAATATAAAAATATAGCCCCATGCGGGAATAATCGGGGCCCTAGTGAATTGCAAGCAGTAGAAGACAAGAAGAACATGAAAGCAAACCTCCTGCACACATTACAACGTTGTTGTACTTGTCTACAAGATCATGGATCTGCAGGACGACCGAGAAGTTGCCCTACAGACTTCACCACAGGGGGAGTCATATATTTTCCCAGCAATCGAACTAACTGGAGGGAAAGATATTACGTGTGCAGAAAACAATCACATATCCTTCTGATGATGGCAGGTGTATTATAGTGAACTTGGTGGCATGGTGGTACAGTGGTTAGCAATGTTACCTCACAGCCCGATGGTTAGAGCATCGGACCCTGTCTGAGGCTTGTTTCGGTAAAGATTTATCAAATGTTTGGGAAAATATAAGAGTGCAAAGTGTACAAATTACAATAATATATAGAATATCACTTTGGGTTCACCTTTTTACTAAACAGAACCCCTTTGAAAATATGTGATATCTCGTATCCAAGAAATTGTCTGCTTCAATTTTGGTAGCATTTTACTGAATATTTGGGGAGTTATCGGTTGCAGTGAGCCAGAATTGTGTCACAATGAAGAGAATGTTCTGAAAAACAATCAGCTCTGTAGCCCATCGGGGTGATTAATTGTAATTGTTCAAATTGTGGAATGTGAAATGGCTAGAGATTAAAATTGTAATACAGCTTCATGGGGCAATAATTGGGGTTCAAGCAGATTGGTGCTGCAGTGGTCAGAACTGTCGCCTCTCAGCAGGAAGGTCCGTGCCCCCGCTGGGGTTTGGTTAGAACTTGACTGGGCCATTGTTTCTGAAGTGGTATCCACTCTTAAAATGCTTCTAAAAGGCAAAATGTTGGTGCTAAAATTCGGAAGAAATTATTAATTATTCATATAATTCGATGATATCAGGTCTATTGTCAAATTTTTTGGTGAATTTTGAAAACATGTTTGGATAAATATAAAATGTTGTGCATACAGTACATATTACAGGAGGATATTGAATATCACTGCAGACACCATTTGACCAAACTGAACCATTTTTAAAATTATATATCTACTAATGTCTGTGTCAATTTTGGTAGCATTTGAATACAGATTTTTGGAGTTCTACATGTTAATTGATTTAACATATATTAACGAATAGAGTGACGGACTTGTGAATTGACCATAGGTTGCAGTGAGACAAAGTTTTGTCACAATGCAGAGGATTAAAATAATCTGCTCTGTAGGCCATAGCGGCGATTTATTGTAATTTTTTTCAGCAATATGAAATGGCCAGAGATTTAGAATTGTAAATATAGCTTCAAGGGGCAACGACCGACTTCCACCTCAGAGATATGCACAACAGTGGAGTGGAGTCAGTTGTGTTCAGGCACCAAAACAACTTGGTTAGGTTTAGAAAAAGATTAAGATTTGGGTTAAAATAAGTTTGTTACTGGCACAAATGTTCAAAGGAAGAGAAGGTCCAAATGCACAACACCAGCAGGCCTGAAGGAAATTACTACTTCGACTCCTTTATATGTGGACAGGTTGCAAGCAGAAAGGCAAAAAACTCCAAACGGTGGCAAAAGTCATTCAGAACTAACCGAGTGGAACATAATGAGCTCAAGAAGGTGAAACTAATGCTGCGTTCAAATGCAGCTCATGAGCTCATCGTTACAACATCGGAAGTCGTGTGCACCGTATGTTTGGTGTTCAAGTGGTTGAGTTGTAAAAACACTGCTGCGAGGCAATGGCATCGTGGACACCGTCTAGAAGCCACACAGGCTAACAATTTAGCACGCTAACAGGCGAGGTAACATGATGCAGGAAATGCAAAGGAAAAGATGAGGCTGTTGGGAAGAACAACATTTTGCTCAGACGTAGGCTGTTATCTAAGTTATGAAGACAAAGTCTACATGACTAAAATTACAATATGTTAGCTTAACATTCAACAAAAAAATGTATTTTCATGGCCTCTGCCATTTCTATAAATGTCAGCAAACACGTCGCAACTCGGGAACTGAGCGGCTTATAGAAAATTTAGAGTGCAAACGTCATGAATAGTGCAACGAGTGTACACGGTAAATACAACCCCATTTGAATGCTGCATAAACACACAGAGGTGATTGTCTAATGGAACAGGTGAGCACTAGAGCTGGTGGGAAAAAACACAAAGAAAAGAAGTAAATCACACAAAAGGTAAATAACTACAAGATAAAACAGGAAACGTATCCAACAACAGGCAGAAACTTCCTCCCTACACGGACTTCCTTCCATCCATGACATCCTTTTGGTCGCCATGGCACCGACGCGAAAGGGCACTTTGTGTGTATTTATTTGACGCCGGCCCTATTTGTCATCATGGGACGGAAAAAGAGCTGAACATGTCCAGTTCACAACACACCAACATGAACCTTTAATGATCAAAGAATTTCTATAAAAATGCTTGAAATATATTGATATTCCACAGTCACTGTTTGTGTTCTCATGGACATGTAATATCCAGACAGGCTGTTAACAAAGCTCTTTGTCCTTTGCTCTGCAGCCCAGCGTACACCTTCACCTCTTTACATTATTTAAAGCACCAATGTGTTTCTATGCTCCCCCTGTCTTCTCCTCTCTCGCTTCACTTTTTTCCTTCCTCTACCTGCCTTTCATCTGCTCTCCTGTTCTCTGATCTCTCTACTCTCCACTACTTTGGTGTCGTCTTGCTCCTCTCCTCTTCTTATCTCGTCTTTTTCTCTCGCCTGTATTTCCTCTCTCTCCTGTGTCCCTTTCCTCTCCTCACCTGCTCTCTCTTCATCTTTCCCCTCAGCTCTCTACTCCTTGCCTGACTTCACTTCTTGTCTCCTTCCCACCATTCCTTTCCTCTCATCTCCCCCCTCTCGTGCCCTGGCCCCTCCCCTCGCCGCCCCGGTTCACCCTCTGATGATTGCCGAGCACATTTCATTTGACACAAAGACAAAGGGCTGAGTACACATGTGGTTTCTCCTGTGTAATATGAAATATTAATGTAGGCATAATTTGGCTCCCTGGATGAGGGCTGGAGGTGGGGGTGGTGGGCTTTTTATAATCACCAGTGACTGCCGTTTCCTTCCCCAAAGGATGGTAAGGCTGTCAGGAAGGATTGAGAAACATTAAAGATAACAACAACAGAATGCTTACTGTTGGCGGCTACTGTGGCCTATTTCTGTCTTGCTGTTTAATGGTTATATTGGCTCATTGCCCGAGTTACCGAAGCAGCTCTCCCTGTCAGGCTTTTCAAAGTTAAAGGTGCTCTGTGCAGCATTTCCAACCATCAATGGTCATGCTCAAATTAGTTGTGATAGGCTGGTATAATTACCATAAACAATTGCTCGTCTCTTTGTGCACCGGTGGTATTGCTAGTCCTACGTGTCATATTTGCTCTCAAGAGGATGCTTCTATTTGTTCTTCATCACTTCCTTTTACTCCTTTTTTTCAGTTCTTGCTCTCCTGGAGATGGAAACTCTTCTGCAATCCATCCACCCATCAATGCTGCATTTATTCTACTGTATGCTTTTGTGAAACAGTTCTGTTGTGGAATATATAGTGGTGGAAAGAATATAAATGTTCTTAGCACTATTTTCAAGTAGGCTATAACTTTTGTACCACTAAATTTAAGAAGGACATAGTGTACGTTTTACTCCCCGACTTCAGATGAATATAATTGCTTTGCAGACATAATTAACATAAACTAGCATTGTTTTTAAATGAGGCATTTTTTTGTATTAAATGACTTAGTATTTAAAGTAGCTGAAATTAGCCTCACACCGACGAAGCTACAGCAGTAAAATGCTGCTTTCACATTTCTGCATCTTCATAATCTCTTTGCTCAATGTGCACAGAGCAGAGGAAGCAGTAACTTTTGGTGAATAATTAAGTATTCCAAGTTACTCCGTCAACATTGCGTCCACTGGGACGTGTGCATGTACGATTCCTCCATGGATTTGAGTAGAGAGGACACATCAAGAGACAAAGTTGGGAAATTTGTAACGGAGACACTTCAAACGCTTCAGAAAGAAGCAATGAGCCAGGCGAGGTGTTGTGAGTGACATTCGTGGTTCAAGAGGACCGTTACTGTCCCAGACTGAAGAATAGCCGTCAGGTCACATGCTGGTGGTTTTCTTCGACATTCACGCTGTTTTGCGCTGAGTTCCCCCCCCAGGGTCACACTGTCAACACGGAGTTCGACTGTGACGTTCTGAGGTGTGTGACAGAAAACATTCAATAACAAAATCAGCGCTTCACATTCTAACAGAAAACTTGTATGAGTTTCCCATGTTTTCCACATGGGACCTGTGGTAACATGGAAAAACAAATGTGTGGAAAAGTTTCCACATGGGAATCTACACGGGCTTCATCGGCAAATCTCTGGTCAAGTTTCAGGGCAATGGTGAAATCATAAATGCGCACATACCAGTGGTCACAAAAACGCATGCAACACAGGTGCTGATGTTGATCAAGCGTCATAAATTGTAATACTTTCTCACAAAAGCTAAAGCCTCCCACTGCTCCATGCACATGACTGTGCTGCACTCGATCCGTGTGCAACAGGAACACTTCATAAATACTAAAGGACTACTTGTGTTTGATATACTTTTGATGCTTGAGCATTGGAACAAGCTGTAAACACAGTACTGACCTTTTATCATGTTGTCTGACCTTTTTACACATGTAGCACATACAAGCATTCATCTGGAGTCTTATTTCTGGTGACTTAATCAAAAAGCCAAATATTCTCTGCTTTTAAGACTGTTTTGAACTTCTGAGAGAAATCTTTAGCTGGTCAACCTCTAAAAGCACAGTTCCGTTCACCAGTGACTCACCATCTTTGTCTGTTTGGTACAATGGATTCATCTGATTCTATTACAAAACAAATCTACTGCAGCTACAAATGTGGTGAGATGTTTGAGCTAAAGCAAATCAAATGTAAGTTTTAAGGCCATGCAGTACATACACAATAATGAGGGGAAAGATACTAAATTGGTCTCTAGTGCTAATTTTCTGTGGGTTCATGAGCGGCCCTTTTACATTCATCATCTGACTATGGTTAGTGTGAAAGGGTCATGAATTATTATTCAGAAAATAGTGACTTACAACCAGTGTCTGCAGCGAGCTGAGAAAGGACACTCCACGCTGTTTGGTACAAAGTCAGTCACATGTTGGGAGGTGAACTTTTAAAAGTGCAGTTAAGTATTGCAGTCATCCTGTTTGTAATTAAGTACCCCATCAAACCAGGTGAGGCAGCATCGTCTCATAACGTGAGAGAAAACTAGTGTCTGTCTGAAGCTGCATTTCCACATAGTTACTCATGTGTTCATCTCCCTGTGCAGCAAAACTTCAGCATCAAAGCCAAGCATGTGCGCACACACACACACACACACACACACACACACACACACACACACACACACACACACACACTCTCTCTCTCTCACATGCACACACACACACACACGTTTTCTCATGGGAACCAGCACTTTGCACCCTCTCGCTCTCTTACACACACACACACACACACACACACACAGGGTGACTCCCAGACAAGGTCACAGTTTGTCTTTCACATGTTTAATTCTCTCTATATAATTTTTTTGTCTTCTTCTTTCACACACAAAACGAAGACACCCGTTTTTCTCACATAATACATAAACACACACACACACACACACACACACACACACACACACACACACACACACACACACACTCACACACACCCTGGCGTAGGCTACAGTTGCATCACTCGTGAATTAGCATGCCGTTCCGCGTTATTAAACATGACACTCGGCCCAGATAATGGAGCCTTTCTTCATCTCAATTTGGAAGGCTAATCTTATTGCTTTGATTAGCAGCAGCTTCATTTGCATATCAAGGCCTCCCTTCCTTTAATTCCTCCATCGCAAATCCCGTCTTTATAGCTGTAGATAAAAGGAATCTATCTATATGTATCTTTCTTTAGAATCTTTTCTTCCTCCCCCCTCTTGTTCTTCATTAACTACTTGTTCATTTGTTCATATTCTTGTTTTTTCTTTTCTTGTATTTCAGATTCATCATCAGCTCTTACTCGTCTTTATTTCTCTGCTACTTGATGCATATTGAAAGATGTCAATCGTAAAACAAGAAGAAAGGCAAAAGTGAAGCATGACCTTATCGGCATGCGATTGGACGTTAGGTAAAAGCTCGTAACCGTGGTTACTTATTATCCAGCAAGATTCACACTTGGGGGAAATTAAAGATCAGAAAAAAAAGGCTCAGTAAAAGTTTAAATTACAGCCAACAATTAAAATGTAACCAGGAGGTTACAACACTGACAATAAACTCAACTAACAGCTGCACTTTGTTCACTATTCACTGTAAATCGAGAGTATGACCTTGAGACAAAAATAAACTAAAAGAATCATTTTGTTTTAAAGGATATTTGTCATAAAATCACATTCTGGTCAACCAGAAACTGAAAGAGTCTGACGACTGCAAATTCTCTCTAGATTAACATTTTTACTCACATGCTATATTCAATATTTTCTTTGTGTGGACCAAACGACTCCAAGAACGGCTGAGATTACTCACCACACATTTGATGTGTGCTCAACTGAGGAGGAAGATATCCTGTAAAATACATAATATACGGTATGTTGGGAATGTTTATTTATTTATTAGAAGTTGCATAAACTGAGTTCTCATGAATTGCACCTCAAATATGCCTGATAAAGGGTGGAGGTCTAAAGCAGAGCACTTCTCTCATACGTTTTATCAGCATTTCTTCACCTCTGTTCAGTCAGTTTTAGGCACATTAGGAGTTTGGGGGAATCATTGTTACAATATCAAACATGCTGTCATGGGTGGATTATGAAACAACGGGCAAGATTGCATCCTTATAAATGGTTTACATTATGTAAGCAGCCATGTTGTGTTAATTTTGGCAAATTTGTTTCACTATGTGATTTTTGTGTGTCGCTTTGTGGTTATTTTGCATGGGTTTGTGGCCTGTATGTCGTTGCAGTCACTTTGCATGTCTCTGGTTGTATTGTTTCAGTTTGCAGTCATATTGCATGTCTTTGTGGTCAATCTGTGGTGAATTTGTGTCAGTTTCTGTTTATTATAAATCTATTTGATTTAATGTTAACATATGAAATGTTGCTCCAACATGACCGACAAGGTGAACTCTAAACAAACCACGTTAACTGTTGAACCAGTCTTTTTTTATGGTCATTAGATTGACTTTCCATCAGGAAATGTTACCAATCATTTCAAACTGGGGCACTGACCCAAGGGCATTGAGATCCCTTTGGCCACTGGGCCAGTGCCTAGCAGATGCATTCAGTAATCTATCCATGCATGTGACAGACAGGGTTAAAAGAAACTGACTACACTGCAGTGTTTAATGCTAATCAACAATTCTTTGGTGCGTGAATTCTCTATACTCTTAAAAGACGACTTAATATCGGCAGAATTTATACTTTAGGAATCGATCCTCCGACCCTTTCCTCTCATAGTGAAAGAAGTATTGAGCTCTTTTTCTCAGTACACTACATTTTTAAAATCAAAATTTAGAACTTCTTATGCAGAATGGCCCATTTCAGAACAACATCACTGGATTATACTGTATGCTGTTGATGCACTCATGTGTACGAATCACTAATGTGGCATTTGGCAAATTTTTGTGCTGTGTGCTGCCAACTGGCCAAATATATGATTATACATAAATATTAATGAGTTGATTATATTTCATATTAATCATCTCATTCTGCAAATATCCTGTAATTAAAGATGTCGAATGCAGTTAAGTAAAAAGTACAACATTAACCAGTATAATACACTCAACATGCAACTGTATTAACTGAGACAGTTCACCAACATCAGTTCAACATATTAAATCAAGAGTTTGACCATACATTCTCTTTTTTTGTGTTTACTGTATGACTACACCGATTCAAGTTGAACAAAATACAACAGAGAAGAAAAACAGAAGACAAGTGCAGCTTCTTAAACAAACAAACAAAAATATCTGCATAAACGGTTGCTTGAGCATCGTGCACAAAACGCTGCATTATGAAGTATATGCTTGGGGGTCAAATTTAAGACGAGTCTGAGTCCAAATTCGTGTGACGTTGCAAAGCACACTTCACTCAGCTAATGTGAAAACAATAAAGATTCAGCAGTTGGGGATAAATGAGAAGTGGGTTTTTTAAAACTATATTTGTGGACCTCAGTATGCTGATCTGCTGCGAGTGAGTGTGCGAGAGCAAGGAGGACAGAGAGACACAGTAAAACCCAAGGAAGAGATAGTGGGTGTATTTTATAGGATGTTGGCCAATATGATGTTTTATGTATCTATAAAGAGCTCCAAGGCCATGTTGACTTTTCATGGTCTAGAGGCGCTATCGGCGAGCTGTGAAAATGGCTGCATTGTGTGAGATCGAAGTTAAGTGCAGCATCAAAAGCTTTTACCTATTCACAGTTTGTCAAAATTGAAAGCCCGAGGTGCTTCAGTTGTATAGCCACCTTAATGGACAATTTTCAGCAACCAATGTGTACAGGCAACATTTTATTGTAATTGTGTAAACATTGGGGCCCCAAGTACCTTTTCTTTAAAGGTGATTTAAGAAGTGCTTGTTTTTGTCACTGGTCTGCTGCTTTTATTCAATTTTCTGCCACTCATCTGTCAGAAACCCTCTGTAGGGAATAATATTACTCCAATACTGCTTTAATCACACACACGCACCTTTTTATTGTTGATAACTGGATAATATCTGGAAGACAAACCTTAAATGTTTTTTTAGAAAGAGAGACACTCTATGGCACAAAGGCATGTCCCATATATATAAATAAGATGTGATCAAAAGGTTCAGAGACTGCTCCTGTTGCGTACAAACGGTGCGCAGCATAGTGTTGTGCAGGTGGAAGCAACAACTTTTTTGAGTAAGTGCACCAAGTTACGCTGCTTGATCAACAATAGCACCTGTGCTACATTCATTTTTGTGACAACTGCATTTGCAATTTCACCATGGACTTGAAGAGAAAGTACATATCAAAGTTTGTGTCAAAGAAAAAAATCGGCAACAGACACCCTTGAAATGCTTCAGAAATCTTACGGGAATGAAGCAACGAGCCTGCCGAAGTGTTTTGAGTGGCAGTAACAGATCACTGTCCAAGACCGAAGAAGGCACATCAGGTCTGCTAGTGACTCTCTTTGACATTTGTGGGTTTTGCTCCACGATTTTTCCCTCAGGGTCAGTCTGTCTTCACTGACTTCTACTGTGAAGTTCTTAGATGTTTGAGGGAAAATATTCGGCACAAAAAACCTGAGATGTGGCACAATGGTATTTGGGTTTACTCAAAGTGTGCAAATTCAAGGTGTGCACAGTCATCGCTGGCACCTCCTGACTTACCTGATTTATCTCTCAATCTGACTTCTCTCTGTTCCTCAAACTGGAGCTTGATGTGCTGACAGACCAGGACTTCAAGGTTCACAATGATGTTAATCTAGCCCCTCTGACTATTACTCTTCCAAAAAACTCACATCAATTCTGTCACTGCTGCAGCAGCTCCACCATCCAACCATCCTCTATTCCTTTATGGTATTGTGACTTTGTATTCAAATGTACTTGTACAATGATTTGCTGTAAAAAATTCAGTTCCTTGATGCAAATGTCTTTTGGTCCAATGAAACGATCAAAACCAACAATGACTGGATCCTGTTACCACATATTGTCTTTGTAGCCAAAGCCTGTTACACACAGAACACTCTTATTGTCATAAAATGATTAAAACCACACATAGAAGCCACGTTGCTCCCAGTCAGTTCCACACTGATGCCCTAAATACTTTCCAGTTCACCAACTACACTGCAAAATAGTCCTCAGCAAGTGAACCGCTTCCTTCTGTTCAAGTGACGACAAGGCCCAGCTATTGTGTCTCCAACAACCCATGGGTTTGAGACTTATTACCACGGACAGTGAAAAGAAATGCTCAAATATAGATTGAAGAGATGAACTAACGTGTTGTTGGTTTTGGTCTTTTTATGGTATTCTGTGACTGTAACAAAAACACTGCCAGCCTCATCCTTTAAACACAACCTTTCTGAACACATACCATTTAAGCACTACGTTGTGTCAAAGGGCCCCTCAACCAGATGATAAGATTACATTTTAAAGCATTTAGATTTACATACATTACATTATAATTGATCCAGTGTGAAAAATAAAAAGCCCAGTTCATTACGGAGCTTGGGTATAAGCACTGGGTTCAGCTTTTAAATAATTATGTATGCCCTTTCACAAATGAATGCCTTGAAGTACTGAAGTGACTTTAATCACATTTCATCATATTTTCAATGCCAGATTGTGAATAAAGACCTTGACTATGTGCATGATGATCTTTTTTACACACCAGACCATATACAATTCAAAGATAACAAACTATTTCAAATAGATAAACTGTATTCTAAAACAAAGCTTCTATTTGATTTTTGAATCAGCAGCAGCAGTAAAAGTAGAAGGTATGACCATAAAGCCATCGCAGGAGAGTTCACTGACCTAGAGCTCGCCCTGATGAGCAGTCAGCATTTTTACTCACTGCCTGTAAACCCCATAAACGCCCGTTTATGCGGTTTATTGCCTCCTCCCTTGTAGGCCGTTGTACTCATCATCTCCAGTTGTAACTGCCCTCTTGTGTCATCACATGCAAATGAAGGAGGTGGCGAGAGATGTACAGTTTATAAACAGGGAACAGTCTCGGTCTCAGTACCTTGCTTTTCCCTGAGCTTGCCTCATCATCTTCTGCTCTCGCTCCTCCAACCACCAAACACCACCAAAATGGCCTTCGCTGGAAAATGGGAAACTGAGGCGCAGGAGGGATACGACGCTTTCTGCAGGCTGCTCGGTGAGAACACAGACTGAATCTAAAACCTTTCTCAGCCAAATAGCACATGAATTAGATTTTTCTGGACTTATTTGGGCTATTATGACCTCACATTCCTGCTCCTGCTCCTCTAGGTATCCCTGATGACATCATTGAGAAGGGCCGTGACTACAAGCTGATCACAGAGGTCACCGAGGATGGGGATGACTTCTCCTGGACCCAGGTCTACCCCACCAACGCCAGGGTCACCAACAAGTTCACCATCGGCAAGGAGTGCGACATGGAGACCATCGGAGGAAAGAAATTCAAGGTGGGAAGGAAACATTCCAGAGTTTTATCTTTAACTTTGATTAGCATGGAGTTCTAGAGTGGAAATATATAACAAGTAGAAATGGGAAGTATGATGAAGGAAGAGATGCATAGATGGAACAATGTTGCTTCCCCGACTGATTATATGTGTTTTACAGGCCACAGTGCACATGGATGGCGGCAAGCTGAGCGTGACCTTCCCGAACTACCACCACACCTCTGAGATCAGCGGAGGCAAGCTGATCGAGGTAAACACACTCACTTAGGCTTTTAGTGCTGGGAACGCAGGGTGGTGACAGCAGTTATTACACTCAACTCCCCACAGGGATCATTACAGTCACCAGGAAGTTATATTCCTGCAGCGGAGAACCGACATTTCAGCTAACAAGAAAAACTGTCTGGAGATGTAGAGCAGCACCACTGAATGGATCTTAACAAGCTAATCATTGTCATCAACAAGCATTTCCTGTCTTTTTGTTTGGATTCTATTTTTGGCTTTCCAAAAAATAGTGTTCAGGACTTAACTTACTGATTTTTGGATAAATCAGACCGAGGAAAGTTGATTTACACTGGAAAATGACTAAAATGGTATATTATTATTGACACAGTGACTTAATTACTGTGCATTTGGTGAGTTCATGTAAAAATGTGAATTTCTGTAGACTGAAGACTGAGTTTTTGAGTCATAAGAGCATATCAAAAACAGAAAATGTTTTTGGAACGATTTATACCTTTTCCCTTTTTTTGATGTGCTACATTCAAGTACAACAAGACACTGGAAAAACAAACCTCTAATAATTTTCATCTCCTTCTCCCTCTCTGTAGACCTCCACAGCCGGCTCTGTAGTTCTGAAGAGAACCAGCAAGAAGATCTAACTGCTGACTGACCTTTGACCTCTTTAACAGTTACAATGGAGACCTCAGAACTACAGCTTTGATAGTTAATAAACTAAGACTCTCGTGCCGACATGAACCTGCACTTCTGTGTATTCTTTTCAGTATGTGTTCATTATCCTGAAATAATGTGTGATTTCTGTATATAAAATACTCAAAGCCAGGGCTTCTTTCATTTCGGAAGAGGAATATGATTAATGGTGTGAAAACAAGGAGTTCATATCTTCAGGCTTGCAAGGATAAGCAGCAGAGTGACCTGAGGAATTTAAGACTTCTGTTTATTTATTTTTTTCTGTGTAATTCCTAGCAATAGACCAAACTAAAATAAAAGTATGTAGCTTTAAGGTCTGAAATGTGAGGCCAGTGCAGAAGTGTCTTAAACTGTGATACCACCAATGGCCACTAGAGGCTGGCTCCAAAAAGGCTCTGGCTCCATAGACTCTCATTGAACTTCTCTCATGAAATACAAAGTCAATACTTTCTTTTCCACCAATCATTATGGTGTCATTTGTTAAAGTCACTTCTTCTCATGAGTTTTTCGGTGGTCTATCTGAAAATAATCCCGTCGTTACTTAGGCCTCAAATAGTGTTTTGTTTTCGGGGCTGTCTGACAAACGTGTGGTGCAGCTAGGTTTCGCTGTAGGTGGGCGGGCGAAGTGTCCTCAGAGATCGAGTCAGATCCATCTCTTGCTCCGACCCAGCTCATCCAAATATGGTCACTTCTGGCTCCAAAATAGTAAGATGGCAACAGTTGAAATGCTGAACTCGAGGCTTCTGGAACTGCAGTTTACAAACCAATGTGTGATGTTTTGGTTGATTGGTGTTTGGTGTCAGGACTACAGTAATGAAAATTTAAATAGCAATATACAAGTAATGCAAAAACAGGTTTTGAAGGTAAATTAGAAAAAGTGTGTCAGCTGTATAAAATCTAATATTAAAAGAGGAATTGACAGAGAGAATGACAAATCATTTAGTCAGCAAAATATGTCAGAGATGCACATGTCACACTACACTAGGTACCTGCACAGATAAGTCACTCATTTAATAGGACAGTAACAAATTGTTGAAAATATTTCCCTGTATGTTACTGTCACTTCTCTTTGAAACAACAGGCAGAGGAGAATTAATATTGTGGGTGTAACGTAGCAAATACCATTCATTTACCATAAAATTTGTGGAAGCATTCCTGGTTTCCAGACAAAGATAAGTTTGGTGATCCCCTGACGTCTTATTTTGCACCACTAACAGGTTGAAGTCTGACGGCACAGTCATGTGATAAGTAAGTGCATCTGGTGGAAATTGTGGCTTTTCCAAGGTATAGTTTACCAAGGAAACATTTGATAAGATTTGGTTATATAGTCAAATAAAGGACACAAAAAATTTGTTGTTTGCATAATTTGAATGAATAAAAACAGCCTAGTCACGTGGAAAAAGTATGTATATTTAATCACACCTTCAAATCTATTACATCTGAATCAGGGCTTCCATGTTAGGTGCCAATAATTCTAACCTACTTCAGGAGTGAGAGGTGAAACCTTTCTTACCCAAACCCTCTGACATCTAAAGGGTCTGGTGTTCTCTTTATAATTGAAGTGTGAGGTGTCATCATGCCAAGATCTAAAGTCCTCTTTAAGGCCTTTCGAACAAAGGTTGTGGTTGCTCTCGAGTCTTGTCGGGGATTTTTAAAAATCGGCAAATGATTTGAAAAAAAAAAGTCATTACGCTGTAAGAAAAATGATGTGCAAGTGGTGATTTGCTGCTAAAAGAAGTCTTCCCTACATTTTATCACAGAATCTGTAGGCAAGTGTTGCATGCATCTAAACCGCACAAATTTGACCTTCATGGGAGTCGTGTCAGAAAAAAATCATTGCTGTTCAAAAAGAACAGTGGATTCAAAACTACAGTTTTCTCATGAACATACAGTTTAATCAGTTGGAATCATTGGAATAATGTGCTCCAGACATATGAATCAAATATACAGTCGTTTGACCACAGTAACAGTAGACATGTTGGTTGAAGACCAAAGACAGAACCTCAAACCAGCTGTGAAGGACAGTCGTGGAAGTGTCAAGGTTTGCAGGTTTCTTCACTGCCTCAGAGACCGGGCAGCTTGCAGTCATTGATTGAACTATGAATTCTGCATCTTCTCAAAGAGTCCCACAAAGATAATGTGAGGTAATCTGCCCGAAAGTTGAAGTTGAATCAGAGGACCTTCCAACAGGAAAATGACCTAAAGTACATGAGCGGATCCACAAAGGAATGTTTCAAAAGGCCAAAGCCCTGATTTATAGCCCATTGAAATGTTGTTGGGACATTTGAAACAGACAGTACATGCAAAAAACCCTTAAACTTTTCGCAAGTGAAGGAGTAATGGCTAAAGGCAAGCACATGTAAAATACTTTCTACTTTCTACTAAAACAAGGCCATACTAGGCCAAAGGTGTAGTTACTTTTTCCACTAAAAGATAATGTATGTATTGATAATTTTATTTAATAAATAATGGAAAAAGCAAAATTTTGTATTGGCTGCTGTTATTAATGGATCAGCACATTTTTCTCTACAGGTAATGTATCCTACCTTTCCTCTAGTGACAACATAAAGTTGACATTTCAGTTTTTTTGTGAAATGTCTCAACACCAATTAGATTCCATTAAATTTCATATATATATTTATATTCCCCGCACAGTGAGTTGATAACATTGATGATCAATAGATAAAAAAAAAATGTGTCCAGTTCTTTAGTTTATGACCAGATTCTTCCAAAGCTAATAACATCCCCACCAGCCTCAGCTTAGCAGATGTGAACCAAAAAAAAAAAATCTAAGATGGTTGGCCAGTTAAACAATACCTCCATGTAGATGTTATTTTTTTTAATTCCCTTTCCTCTCAATTCATCATGTCTTCTCTTTTTTCTTCTCCACTACCCTACATTTATTTTAACCTCTATTCCAAACACTTTATCACTTTTTTCCCTGAACCCTGTCCATTTTCTGAGCTCTTTTTTTTCTCGTCTGTACTCCCTCCTTCTTCTGTTCTCTTTCCTCAAGTCCCCTCTGTTGCTTTCCTTCTTGTCTCACTCCACATCTACTCTATTTCTGCGTGGCTCCCAGCCAAGCAAACAATCAGTTAATTAACCAGCTCAGTCCCAGGATCATTGTAGCAGCTCTCAGAGGAGCACCGTAAAGGCCCTCATGTCTCTAAATTTACAGCTTCATTAAGTGGACTGGAGTAAGGTACAAATCTTTTGAATAAAATTGCCAGACTAGAGCTGGAGTGCCTGTGTGTGTGTGTGTGTGTGTGTGCGCGCTGGCCTTGACTCCAGAGCTGGTGACTCAATAGCTCCCTAATGAAAACAAAATCTCTGCTTTTTGCCTCTGAGGTGGCGATTGTTTTGGTGTAATAATGAGACGTCCTCTCTTGCCGGCACAGACGCAATCAGGATCTCACACTCCTGCAAAATTAGGGTTGGAAGGCAACAAGTAAGGTGTCATTTGAGCATGTTTGTGTAGCTCGGCACTGGTGCAATCACTCTGCAATATAGCTTCCATTGTCCTCACAGACAAACAGGCCTAATTGGCTATTTCCATGGCTACTGTTTCTGATTGGCCATTCTGCCTCCTTCTGATTGGCCTCCATCTCTGCAACCAGAAGTGAAGAAGAAAAATGGCTTTTTTAACATCTCCATATTATGTTTCTCTTTCTGCTTTTGTGATCGTAATCTTCAAGTACACTTGGAGCTAAGCCACAGTATAGACGTGCATGTCTGAGAAACTAACTACCAACTACCGGTGTCATGTTCCTGTAGCCTCCCCACTCTGGAAACTTGGGATTCATGGTTTACAAAAACATACCATATTTTTGTCTGTTAATAATTTCATTTCAGTAATACTGCAGATTTACAGACATTTAAAGTTCGCATAATGCAGCTTGAGTTACCTGCAGTCTCCAGTCTCCAGTCTCCAGTCTCTGCAAACGTCCACAAGTGGCTAATAGATGGTTCACTGCTTTACTTGATTAACTACAAAAATAACACTGTAATTGGAGGTCTGGATACCCACATAATCTATTAGACTTGTCAGAGGACAGTTTCATGAGGAGCATGCACACATGATAAAATAGCAATTTGTACCCCCAATACAACCAAAGGAACCATATTCATTATTGTATGTAAACATGTAAGCAACATTTAAAATGTCTTAGTTGGTTGATGTGCTGCTAAATTTAAGTGCTTTATATGACAGTACTGGATTGGATTGTTTAATCAAAAATATTACTGTGCAAATAAACTGCAGCTGTCAAATTAGACAGAAATGACAGTCAAAGTAGCTCAAAATTGTACTTAATGTACTTTAATTTAGTAAATGGATTTACTTACAGGCCCTCCAGGGTTTTACTTTAAACTTTAAAAACAGTGTATTATGGGCAGATTATTTTTCTGGATATGATCAACTGACACATGATCCACACTAGCCAATATTTGCCAGGATTTTTGATTATACTAGTCTACACTCATTCACGCTCTAGTTATTTTTATTAAAGGGCTAATTAGGAAGCTCTACCAGTCAGAATTTGTCTTGTTTGTTTTCACACAACTTTCCTTCATTTTCATCAAAACTTAGCAGATTTGATTTATCGACCTGTATGTAAAATGAAAGAATGACTTGCATTTTTGTGTTCTGCAGCTCTTATGGCTAAGTTAAAGTTTGTGGCCATGGGTAGAGCTGTATGCACTGACATTCACTTTCTTAAGACTTATCAGTGCTCTATTAAAACATACAATCTGTTTTTCAAGAGGGCATCATCACATGATGACCTCAGGTAATATTGTTAGTCCGTCCATGGAGCTGCAAAAGTAGATGACCAGCAAGGCCACGATATGCTCATTTCTTAGCTAAGCCACCTGCTTCCTATGTAGTACCATTAAACTCACAACATAATTGTTGTAAGGTCACCTCATCGCATGTTGTCTCAGGTTCAACTTTAACAGCTGACAATTAAAAGCATGTGTTGCAACAAACACATGACAACAGGATGTACTCTATACCACCTGATGGGTTAAACCCACTTGAATTTGTAGCTGGACAACATATGGAATTCAGTTCTTTGTGCACTTTCAGTATTCTCCACAGTTTCTTCTTTTGTCTTGGCACCTTATGTCGTCTGTCGTGTTTGTGCTGCTTAAAATATTAATTGTAGCACCACTGACTCTGGAGAAGCAGAATTTGATCCCTGTTGAATTACTTGTATACAGTTAGCTTGACAACAAAGTTCTCATGAGACACAGCTATTGAGACTGAAGATGAAAACTGTTTTAAAGACTTCAAGGACCATATTGGCCTGAATATCGAGCCATATTTTCATTTCTAATAGTCATTGAAAAAGTGTCTCGAGTGGCTGGTATAAGTACTTGAAGACTAGACAGCTGTGTGTTCACATCATTCGATTTTCTTTTTGTTCTTTTGGAGTTGCTGCATTGTGTGGTGCTCTGAGTGAACTATGTTGTAGAACAGTAGGTAGAACCAATCTGTCACTTTGCACCAAATCAAAAATGGTGCAGGCTAATTAAAGGCATAGTTTGGTGTGACTTGCTCTTGCGGCGACAATTGGATCCAATATTGGCACCATATCTGTAGCTATGCTCAGAGTTTCTGTTAGATTTTTTGATGCTGGTTTGCAGAACATAATTAGATTCTGTGCTGGTGGCAGCTTCCTTTGTGACTCGTCAACTTGAATCGGCTTCATGAGATGGACCCTGAAGTGCTCGTGTTTTTACCCCCTCAAAAAAAGCAGACTTGATTTTCTATTTGCTCTCATTGAAGTACATCCATCCCCCCCCCCCCCCAGTTCCAATTCCAATCACAGCAGCTCAAATCCCAGTTCTTTAGAGAAGGCTCTGAATAAAGAGAGTGAGATTAAAACAAAGAGAGTGATTTAGTGGTGACGAGTGAGAGATTGAGACAATAAAAACAACAGAACAGGAAAAAATACTCAGGGTAGGATAATGAATGGGTGACATATCACAATGTGATTGGCACCTTAGGCATTAATAACCTGGAATTACCTTGAATAACCATGGCAACATGGGCAATTTGCTTGAATTTCTCCTGTTTTGGTGAAGTGTGTTGGTCCTACCAGATTAAGGAGAAAACCAGGGAGTTCTGTGTAAACTGATCAATTTAGTATTGCATGCATTTTCTATAGTGCTTTGCTGTAGTCTGTGATAAATAATCTCTGTTTTTCTTTTGGTATCCTGCTATTGTCCATCGTGGTTGTTCTTTCATGAGTAACTCCACCACAAATTGGAATATTCATGTCCTCTTCTTAGAGATTTTTCCTATGTTCTCAAAAGAGTTTGCAAAAAAGATTATGCCTGAGCAAAGCAAACATGAAGTGCAGCACTTCAGCCTTTTTTCAAGCTCGCTCTGTCCTCACAATTTAGGGTAAATCTGAAAACACAAGTTCACGCCAAAAATGAGCTAAACTGTTTCTTCAACAAGTTTAGTTCACAGCCCTCATCTGTCCCCCCCCCCCCATCAATCCCTCTCTCCCCCCTGGTGAGCTGCATGGACACAGAGCCCTCAACATCAAAGGGTTCTTCCACCATTGATGCCATGTGGTACTGGAGCTCCACAGGGAACTGTTCTGTCTCCCTTCCTGTTCACCTTATACACCACTGACTTCCAGTACAACTCAGAGTCCTGCCATCTGCAGAAGTTCTCTGATGACTCTGCAGTGGTCGGGTGTATAAGAGATGGACGGGAGGACGAGTACAGGGCAGTAGTGGAGGACTTTGTGGAGTGGGCGGGAAGAAATCACCTGCTCCTGAACGTGGCCAAGACCAGAGAGATGGTGGTCGACTTCAGGAGGAAGACGACGGCTCCACAACCACTGAGAGTTCTGGGAGAGGATGTGGACCTGGTGGAGGAATACAAGTACCTGGTGTCTCCATGACAACAGACTGAACTGGAAGACCAACATCAACGCTGTCTACAAGAAGGGGATGAGTTGACTCTTTTTCTTGAGGAAACTTCGATCCTTCAATGTGTGCAGCCAGATGTTGGAGATGTTCTACCAGTCTGTTGTGGCCAGTGCATTGTACTTCTAGTATTCTGCTGGGGGAGAGGGGGGAGGGGGGGGGGCAGCATTGGAGCCGGTGACACCGACAGACTTAACAAACTGGTTAAGAAGGCCGGCTCCATCATCGGCTACAAACTGGACAGTCTGGAAAAGGTGTTGAAGAGGAGGACACTGAGGAAACTATTATCCATATTGGATAATCCTGACCACCCTCTCCACCACCTGCTGCAGGGACAGAGGAGGACGTTCTCCAAAAGACTCCTCCAGCTCCGCTGTCACAAGGACAGATACAGGAGATCATTCCTACCCACTGCAATAAGACTGTACAATAACTCACCTCTGGCCAAATAATAACACCGTTGGTTGTTTGTTTTCTTGTTTGTTTAAATCCTTGAACTATTGTTTAATTAATTTAATTGAATTTAATATTATTCTATTTTATTGTATATATTGTGCATTTGTATATCTAATATTTTTGACTGTTATTTTTATTGCTTTACCTGTATCTATAAATGCTGCTGTAGTGAAAACATGTCCCCTTATGGGATTAATAAAGTAACTATCTATCTATCTATCTATCTATCTATCTATCTATCTATCTATCTATCTATCTATCTATCTATCTATCTATCTATCGATCTATCCATCTATCCATCTATCCATCTATCTATCTATCTATCTATCCATCTATCTATCTATCCATCTATCTATCCATCGATCCATCTATCCATCTATCCATCTATCTATCTATCTATCCATCTATCCATCGATCCATCTATCTATCTATCTATCTATCCATCTATCTATCCATCGATCCATCGATCCATCTATCTATCTATCTATCTATCTATCTATCTATCTATCTATCTATCTATCTATCTATCTATCTATCTATCTATCTATCTATCTATCTATCTATCTATCTATCTATCTATCTATCTATCTATCTATCTATCTATCTATCTATTTCTGTCTTCACAACCACTATAAATGAGTAGGTATGCCTCCAACAAAGTAATTGTCAGATTGTCTGAAACCCTCTAAATCCATCCTCTTTTTGGCTGCATGCAATCATTTTTGTAACTTTCCCAAAGAAACAGTTTAAAACGTATGCCCACTCTGCACAGATTCGGCAGGTGCATGGAAAGTAAGGATTTCTCTCTCAAGTTATTTTTTAAAAGCAAATTTCACTGGTTTTGCAACAGAAAATAACAAGAATAAGAATTTGCAAGAACAAGGATGAAAATCAAACATGTGTAAATTAGTGATGGTCTCACAAAAAACAATGGGCAGATGGCATGTAGAAATACACTAAGACTGATTGTTGGACAGATGAGGTGAAAGGTAAATAGCTCAGCATTCTCAAATGCTCACCCGCCATTGGGAGTAACTTGTGGTTTAATGTCTTTGCTAACAGGAGGACCTCGAGATTGAACTGCCAACAACAATTAGTAACTAGCTAACTAACAATTAGTGGACAACTTGCTCTACCCTCTTAACTATAACTGCACCTGGTGGTTGTGAAAGCCCGGTGGCTGGAACCAGGAACAAAGTCCTGGGTCATCAGGTGGGTGACCGAGCCCAAAATATGGTCTGCTTGTCAATGCGGGTTTTTCCGTTAGAATACGGACTTGTGTAGTGCATGAATTTTGTCAGGTTAGTGTTGTCTCAAATCGCATATTGACGTTCTTCACTTAGCAGAAATGACCGTAACATCTGAATGCCTACAAATTAACGTGTTTTCATACCCTGTGGTCCCAGTCCACCTTCCAGTGTGGCTATTAACTTTGGTTTTGGTCTCTACCAACTCATGAGGGGAAGTTTGGGCTCTTTAGCTGCTAAATGCTCTGTTGTTTTTTACCACCAGTGGCTGTTTAGTACAGAACAGATCGTGTTTGGTGCTTTTTTCACTGGATGCAGCAGTCCAGACATATCTATCCATCCTTCCCAGTCCCCCATCTCCATAGCAACATATTTAAGCTTTTCCTGGGGGATCCCAAGGTGTTCCCAGGACAGATGAGATATAAAATAACCCTGATGTGTTCTGCGTCTACCCCGAGGCTTCTTACCGGATGGACGTGCCTGGAAAGCCTCCAATGAACGGCGTCAAGGAGGCGACCTAATCAGATGCCCAAACCCCCTTAATTGACTTCTCCTGATGCAAGAGCAGCAGCTCACCTCTGAAGTCCCTCCGGATGTCGGAGCTTCTTATTTCAGCCGCTTACATCTGAGATCTCATTCTTTCTGTAACTCCCCAAAGCTTGTGACCATAGGTGAGGGTGGGATTGTAGATCATCTGGTAAATCAAAAGCTTCCTGAACAACTTCCTCTTCACCAAAATTGTCCTTTACGATGCCTGCTTCACTGCTGACCAATCCACCTGTCAATCTTCCGCTTCATCCTACCCTCACTTGTGAACAAGACCGTTAGATACCTAAATTCCTTCACCTGGAACAAGCAGTCCATCCCAACCCAGAGGGAGCAAACCACAGTTTTCAGAGAAACATGGAACTTTAGGCTTATTTTCAGAAGTCTGACTATAATGCTGTAGAAATGGTCAGAGAGAAAGCTCCATTAATCTGAACGGAGCTGCTGATTTTGGTGATCATTCTGTTTCACTGTCTCATTGTTTCTTATTGTCATCTCATTCAGTGTTATTATAAAAGTATCAGTTACAGATGCTTTGAGGTTCAACAGTCAACAACAAAAAAGTTCATTACTGTCATGAATTCCTCGGCTTATTTACCTGAATCATTATTTTCTACTTGTGCAACGATGTTGGTTTCATGCCACTGTACAAATGTCCACATACATTGAGTCAGCCATGTTTGTGCAGTTTATTGCAGGATAATGATACCGCATGTCTGTTTCTGAAAGGCCCTCTTACTCTAGTAAACACCTCAACACAAGACTGTTTTCAGAGCTGCCCTCTTTAGAGAACATGTTTGAAAAGGCCCATTTCAGCTGGTGCAGATGGAAGGCTGAAGTAGATAAATACAAATGTTTTTTTTTAAGTTATCCCACATCATCGTGAACATGGGTCAGGGGCACTCCAACCTACTCCACCACCTCTCTGGCCCCAATATGTCCTGCACCTCTCTGAGGTGATCCAGCCTTCAGCTATTGGCTGTGAGGAGCATTGAGCCTTTGCTATTATGGATTGTAGAACAGCCCCCTCCTATTAATACTCCTACCGATAGAAGAGCCTCCACAATTGAAACTTGACAAAAGCCCCACGTTCACTTTTAGCTTTTGGAGGTCCATAAAAGCCTGTTACGTCCCACCATCTCTACTCTGCATCATTCCTACTCCTCCACTCTGACAACCCTTTCTTGGAAGTGTGTACAGCCCTTTAGTTACCTGTAAGTATACTTTAGAAATGAAGCGACATGACTTGACTTACAGTAACCCTATGGTAGATGGATGACTCACAGAGAGCAACCTACCTGTCACAGAGGTGGATAGGATTTGGCATGTGGTTACCCGGAATTTGTCCATACTCTACTCAAAGACAACTATCTCTGAGTATTCCTACAGTATTTCAAACTACTCAGGAGGATATGTGGTCAAAAGCATGCTCGAACACTCATAAAAGAAGAGTGTATTATAGAATACAGTGTCAAAGTTCCTCTGTAAAAGCCATGTGACTGTGTTACCGAATGCACGACTAAAAGCCCTGAGATGAATGCAGGGTTCTGCTGTATGGAGGGATGAATGCAGAACTCAAGACATCACTCAAAGTCTGCAACTCAATGTAAGGTTAAATAATGTAAAAGTGCATACAGGACTGAATAGCACACTTGTGCCAGCAACATACAGACATCTTGACAGTGCTCTCCTTTATTCTAAGAACAACCCCCACACTTACTGCCAATCTACTATTCTTTACCGTGCTGCTGTGCTTAATGAAAGAAAAAAAAAAGCCTTTTTTTTAAGGATTAATTCTGATTATTAAGATATTATACAGCAGGAGAAATGGAAGGAGGTATGCAGAGTTAAAGAAGACGATGGGAATTGGGCAGGAAGTGAAGACACCAGGAACGAGACACAAGGTGAGAGACCAAAATAAAACAGGAAATTAGCAAGTTTTAGCGATAATCTAGGGTCGAGGACGAGTTGTGACACAACGAATCTACATCACACTTAGCATCTGACTGAAGAACATCCAACCCTGTCTGCTCATGGAGGATTCATTTGAGTTCATTAGACATTTAGAAGTTTTGTTTATAAAAAAAAAATTCCCTAATGCCTAAAAGTGTATTATACCCAACTCTGCATTTTTGTAATTATTTAGTGTGAGAGAATATCTGACGTGCGATGTGTGAAACCCCCGACTGTCTGTTGTATGTTTTTGAGACCATCAGGGCTATAATTAAATGATCTACCTGGACGATCACAAGTGTATTTGGGCAAGTCCAATTCCACGTTTGCGCATTTCTCACTAGTTTGCTGGTAATTAAGGCGCATGGTTCAAAGTGGTCGGCCTTATTCAATCATAAGTGCATTTTGGGCATACAAAAAACCCGACAACAACACAGTGTCAGCTCCGATTACCACCTCGTCAGACGGCTCTGAACTCGCCAAGTAGTAGGAAAGAAGGCTTCTCTGCAGATGAAACAGGTCTGCTCATGTGCAGATGGAGCAGATTAGCGATTTGTTGGACAGTTGCGCAATCGCTTTGAGCTGCACCAAGATGGCAGTGGACCAACAATGCACCTGACCACACCTCATTTTGGTCACTCAGACGGTGTATTTGTTCGTAAAACAATGTGTTAAGTTTGAAACCAGCAAAGATATTTGTGTTTCACTTGGCGTCAGACTGTCACTGCAGTTCCAAATGTTCAAAACTGCACAGCCATAGTGTTGACTCCTTATTTTGCTCATGATGTGTCCTATAGTGTAACATAAAACAGCCATGTTAATAAGGTGACAAACTTTACTTTAGCTGGAGGGTTCTTTAAAATATTATATTTTTGGGGAATAAGATTCTATAAAATATAAGGAGCTACTTACAAAGACATCATCATGTACATGGTATCATTGTCAGCCAGTCAGTTATTCATCCATCCCTCCATCCACAGAGGCTGACTCCCTGTGCCCTGTAGCCCAAGACAGGGCCTCTCTCCGGGGGACAGTAGTCAGCTTTGTTCCTATATCATGCCTCACATTCCCCAGACCTGCCCTGGTTTCTTTACATGCCTGCTCTGTGGGCAAGTGGGCCGGCCAGCCTGCCAGCCAGGGAACCCTGCATCCATCCATACAGCCAGTCATCCATCCATCCATTCATACACAGAGCGGCTGACTTCTTGTATCCCCCTGGCCAAGAACAAGGCCTCTCTCTGGGGGACAGTAGTCTGCTTTGTTCCCCTCCTCATGCCTCACATTCCCCAGACCTTCCCTGGGTCCCCCCTCAAGGCACAGGGCACTGGGAGGGGCAGGGGTCTCTGTACGCCCCCATTTCCCTTTCTCTTTCCGATATTATCGCTCTTTTAGATCCCACTACCATCATCTTCCTTTTTTTTTTTTTTTTTTTTTTTTTTCCTGAAAGCTTCTCTCCCGGCCTCAAGCTTTTACTGATGGCCTTTCTTTATTTTTTTCTGGCTGTTCATAAAACTGAAAGTTAACAACCTTGTCTCTCAATCTCTTACATCCATTCTCTCAATTTCACTCCCACACACACACTGTATCACTCTTTTTTTCTAAATACTTTATTTTCTAACTCAGTTTGTTGGATATACTGTTAAAAGCAGATACGTACACAGCTAAATAAAATTTAAATTTGACAAATAAATGAAAAATGGTTTGTGTCCTGGCATAGAAAAGAAAAACAGAAATACAGCACATTTTCCCTTTAAAAAAAAAAAAAATCTCTGTAACTCTGACTTGGCATCAAAAGGAATATATAAAAAACAACAATACTTGCTCAGTCATTATTTTTTATTGTTTGAAATTGGCCTTTTATGGATGTTTTTAGCGATATGGTAAAGCTTTGTTTTGTTTGTATATATAATATATTATATAAACTATATCAAATATATAGTTTATATTTTCATAACAATGCAATTTCATTTTTATATACAAATGACACCTGTCCCGTGGAGTCACCGTCAGTTCAATCAATCATTCAAACTTGGTTAATATGAACAAGTCAAGAATGAACATGTAAGTGCTGAACATGAAAAGTGGGATGATGAAAAACATCTGCCTCCCTCAGGTCTCCACCACCGCTGGAAATTCTGAGTCTGTTTAGGATGTGTGTGCGTGGTGACCACAACAATGGTCATGTGACAGGTAACACATGAGTTGAGAGCGAGTAGAGAGAGTAAATTCGATGGAAGGAACGGAAATCGGGGAAATAAATCAAGATCAATACGAGGTTCAATTACAAAGTTCAGAGCCAAACGGAGCACAGAACCGTCATGCACATAGAGCAGGCGGAAGCAATTCCACTTAATCAACATCAAGACCTGTGTTACACTCATTTCTGTGTGGAGTGTTACACTGGTACGTACGTGGGATTTTACCATTAAGCGGAGAAAGGACATCAAATTATGTGTCGGTCTCAGGAAATCGGCAACGGAGACTCTTGAAATAATTCAGAAAGTCTGCAGCAACGAGGCTGGTGACAGGTTTTGTGTTTCAGGAGGAGCAAAATGACGCCATCCATACAATCCACAGATATAGTTCAGTGACAGTTCTGTTTTCTTAATCGTGTAAATCATGAAAACCTGATATTAAAAGAATACACAGAATATATATTTGGCAGATCAGTGTGTGTGATTTCATGAAATATTTTGGAACACAAGGAACATCACAAAAAAAAAAAAAAAATCTGTTTCATTTGATATGAATATTTCCTCTAAATGTTAGCTATTTTTTGGAGCCACTGTCAGGACCTGTTACTCCACACAGTGAAACACATCAACACGTTTCAATAAAAACTTGATTGAGTTTGTTAAGTTTTCTGAAAAAAAAGGACCATATAAACCAAATACCTATATAATTATACTTCTCCCTGACACATTTTCAACCGGTTATAACTCTCTGAAACTCAAGTTTCCAACCTGAAGTCATCTATTTTAAACCTTCTGTGATGCAACCTGACCCCTGAGCTGTTCCAGGATCAGCACCAGCCACCAGCTCACCTCTTTATAGCTGTGCGCTTAACACAAAACACAAAAACCTGATCCAGTGCCAGTGGCTGTCTTTACCTACAGCCCACTCCTATTCAGCGAGGAGAAGGGTGGGGGCGTAGGCCATAATTAAAGATGGCGGCCTTGCCGTCGCACAATGGCTCTGCACAGAGCAGGCTTTTATTGCATGTATTTTTCTCAACAGGAGAGTGGGCAGTCCACCCTCTGTGAGCATTTAATTGGTTTAACAGCTGGAGAGGAGGAGGAGGAGAGACAAGGGGCGGGGGGGTCCAATAGTGGAGAGGAAACAAAGACATGGGGGAAAGCGTGAGTCCCCAGGATTTTACATTCACTGTGTCTGAAGCTGATAAATCTATCAGCGGCAGATTGACTTTAGATATTGTTCATCGCAGCGGATATTAATCATTTGCAGCCCAGTCACTTCGCGTTTGCACACTGTGCTCATGAGCAGGCATCCAAATTCTGATTAGAAGAGCGTTGCAGGCGCTGGAGAAACACATGCCAGGCGTGGGCTTGTTGGCAGGTGACATTTTCCCTGCAGCATCATGGATATTATTATTATTTAAAAAAATAGATTAAAAAGAGAGGTGATTTGTTTTTTGACTCCGGATTTTTTATAAACATACTGTATACTACCTCCCACCCACTTCTCAGGCTGTGTGAGTGTATTTGTTTTTGAATGGCTGTGTATGTGTGTGTGTGTGTGTGTGTGTGTGTGTGTGTGTGTGTGTGTGTGTGTGTGTGTGTGTGTGTGTGTGTGTGTGAGATTGGGTGAATGTGGATGCTGACAAGTGTCTTTGTCTGGCTTTTGCAAATAAATGAAAAGTAGAGCAAAGCCTTGGGGCAAGGTGAGGCCACAACGTTCCTCTGGAGGTTTGAACTAATGGAGATCCAGTGTTGGGTTGGAGGACCAGCCCTCAGGGGCAACGCTGGGGATTAAAAATGTAATCCACTGCACACATTATCACGCACAGGATGGAAATTGCAATCTGGGGTGCAAGCGCCCACAATTCTCCAATTACTTTCACTACCGTATCCTGATATGCCTTTATTTTGAAATGGGAGCAAACACAACATATTCTCTAAAATTCATTGAAAAGAAAGTCTTGCATCCATCTTTAAAGCAATTCAAAATGACACAATGATTAAAGTCTACAGGTAGATGTGTCTGTAGACTTCAGTCACTTTGTGGTCTTCTACATTCTCTACTAATCTCTCTTTCCTTTGAGTGTCAAGCACATGTTTCCATCGCTGGCTAAAGGAAGAATAAAACACAAAATTTTGAATTGGTACAACAGGCACTTAAATTAATGATAAGTAGACACAACGCATCCTGTTCAGTGCAAAAGAAAAATGTAAGGCACGTAATGGATGGTCAACTCCAGTTCGCAGAACTTATTACAGGGATTTTTCAAAAATAATCATTTTACATAACTTTATTACATTACATTACATTTAGCTGACGCTTTTATCCAAAGCGACTTACAATAAGTGCATTTCAACCATGAGGGTACAAAACCCAGAACAACAAGAATCAAGAAAATACAATTTCTTCAAGAAAGCCAAACTACAAAGTGCTATCACTAAGTGCCATTTTAAGTGCTACTAAAGTTCTACTGTTCAAGGTAAAGTCTGAAGAGGTGTGTTTTTAGTTTGTGGCGGAAGATGTACAGACTTCCTGCTGTCCTGATGTCGGTGGGGAGCTCATTCCACCATTTAGGAGCCCGGACAGCAAACAGTCGTGATTTTGTAGAGTGTTTAGCTCAGTGAGGAGCAACAAGCCGATTGGTAGAAGCAGAGCGGAGGGAGCGGGCTGGGATGTAAGGTTGGACCATGTCCTGGATGTACACTGGACCCCATCTGTTCACAGCATGGTACGCAAGTACCAATATTTTAAAATGGATACGGGCAGCTACTGGTAACCAGTGAAGGGAGGAGGAGGAGGAGCGGAGTAGTGGGAGTTAATTTAGGAGGTTAAAGACAAGTCGAGCAGCTGCATTCTGGACGAGCTGCAGAGGTCGGATGGTGCTAACAGGTAGACCTGCTAGGAGGGAGTTACAGTAGTCCAGACGTGAGATGACCAGAACCTGGACCAGAACCTGGACCAGAACCTGGACCAGAACTTGCGCCGCCTTCTGAGTGAGAAGGGGACGTATTCTCCTGATGTTGTGCAGCATGTATCTACATTTATAACTTTTACATTTGGTTTTGTCCCTGATTAAGAACAATTTAAACTGTACTGCAATTTCAGGACTCTATAAAACAGTTCATAAAGGACAAGTAACCACAAGAAGAACTTGAAGCTGCAGTGTGGAACTTTTAAATGTGTATGACCATCTGTTACATTCAACTATTGTCGAACATGTTAACACAATGCTGACTAAGCCCAGCACCACCAGATACATCTGTATTACACAGCATACAGTTTTTACATGTGTTGTTGGGGGTGATATATCCGCGCTAACCAGATGAAAGCAAACTAGTCATGATATATGAGTAGAGCATGCACTTCCGCCGACTGAGGCGGCTAACGGTTTAACTTGAATGGGGATTATATAAAGCAGTCATGCAGCTTTTTTTTTAGACTTTCCTTAGACTGAATAGATCAAACTGATAGTAAAAGGGTCATTTTATGATGTTGAAGTCTGTTATTTCATTTATCTAACATTTTTCCATAATGTATTGACCATTTTACAGCCACAATAGAAGCACGTGTCACAGTGTTTTTGTAATTACTCTCTCACTGGTTGCTGCTTGCGACAAACATTTAGCGCTGCCAGTTTAAGACCATATATTCACAAACAAAAAGGAAATTTATTGCAGACTTTACATAAATTCGGAGGTCAAGGTTGTCTAAAATAGACAGTTAGGGCAGGAGCTCATGGAATGAAGCTGGTGAGGTCTTTTTGCATTAACAGTGATCCATGTTCATTTGTGCAAATCTGATGGTGTGTATGTGATGTGCTGCTCTACTAATATGTTGCTCACGCTACACATCATTTTTGTGAACACAACGTAAGGTTACGACTTTAAGGAAAATTTACAGTTTGGTATTAATAATTATTAATGAAATTCTACATTTACACTTCATTTTTTTCTTACAGACAATCATTGAGTATTCCCACCAATTTGACCTTTTCACCTCTTTATTTGGTTTATGTACATTGCACATAGTCATGTATGCCTTTAAGCTTGTTATACTTCTTATCACTCACCCTTTCCCTTCCTGCACTTATTGTTTCCCATTTGTGTGATTACCTAGCCCAGCCTGATCGGTCTCATCTGTCGCTCGTTGTTCTCCTCTCCTTAGTGTAATTAGTCTGTGTGTTCCCTTCTTTTGCCGTCAGTTTGTGATATCTGTCCCAAGTCTCTGTCTCTTATTCCTGCTTCTGTTTATGATTTTTGTTCTGGAGGAAGCTTCACTTTAAGTAAGTTTATTGTCTGTGTGTTTTTTTAGACCTTGCCTGTTGGATCCCGCCCTGGCTGGCTCATTGTTTCCGATGCCATGCTTTTGGGCTCCTTCTCTTCCTGCTACCTATTATACCACATTTGTAAAAATGCTGTCTGTCTTGCCATCTGAACATATTCTAACATGATATATCCTCTTTTGTTGTTTTAATCATTTAATAAGTGTTCATGTATTCTGTAATACCCTCACGCTCTCCTTTGTGTGCATATACATGAGTTTTATATCCATCAAGATATTCCCACATTGTCACTATCAAAAGCTACCTTTAGTGGAAGCGTGATGGGCAAGGTGGGAGGGTGTATGCTGTCGATGGAGGGATAGATGGTAAACAAGTGTTCAGAGTTGAGGAGGGGGATTTCCCACAGCTACACTCCAGAGACAGAGGAGCTTATTTCACACTTCATTTCATTCTAATATCTAGAACAACACCATGGGAAAACACACTTGAACACACACACTCACACATATGAACAAATACCTCCTTAATATATTCCAAATGTGGGCAAAGACATGAAGCTGTAAACACCACAGATGTGCACACATGAACATGGATCTGTCACCCACACACTTGGTAATGTAAAGGGATTTGGATGACAGGAGTGATGGAAAGAAGAAAAGAGTAATGAAATCTGGTACCAAACCAGAAACGTGTCATCCTGTACTATCAAGCAATGTCTGTGTTCTACAGATTTTTTGTTCAGCTAATCTCCAAATCAAGCCATTGTTTGTGTGAGCTTGCAAAACAAATCAATACAGCTCATGAACTGTAACTGGATTCTTTTGATATTCTATTATTTCTCAGAGGTATTGCAATTTTGCAAACAGACACAGTAAAATCAGATTTTTACCCCTAACTAATAGAAGGTGGCTGATAATAAAAACAACAATGTCAGTACAATATTTGTATTGTTCCGGCCTCAATGAAGGCAGGGACTGGTGGGTCTGGGAACTCTCCATTGGGGATTGTTTCCAGTTGTTGCATCCAAATGGACGCAGCTCTTGGTTTTATTAAAGAAACTATTGAAGCAGCCTTTAAGCAATTGGCATTAACGACCAAATAAATGATGTTGTTCACCGAAACTAACGAAGCTGTGAGCAACATAAAGCATCCACCAATGTGAGTGGAATACATCTTTACAATTGATAACCATTGTAGAGTTTGTAACGTAAATTTGAGGATACAGGAAGCATTGCTCTTGCTTCAACTTCAGTTCCTCAATATTTGCTAGTGTTGCTTCAATGGTTTCTCTCCCTTCATCTAACGTCATCTCAGAGTGGCTGAACAAACTTAGTGTGAACGGGGTTTCTAGACTATAATCACAGTGAAGACTGAGGCTGTGAACAGAGCCAGGTTAGGTGAGGACATGCTATGATTGGAAACCTGACTTTTTGCCTGACGAGACTACGTCCCGCCCACCGATAGCTGTAACCTGACTGCACCTCAGGCCTGTCAATCAAACAGACACACCCACAAAAACATCGCTTTTTGAAACTTATTTTCTAATTAATGACGGGATTATTTTCAGATGGACCGCCAGAAAACTAATAAGAAGGAGTGACTTTAACTGGCAAAACCAAGATAACTCGTACTGACTTTGAATTTTGTTGAAGTTGAATGGGAGTCTCTGGAGTCTGAGGCTTTTTGAAGCCGACCTCTCGGTATCGCAGCTGAAGGCACTTCCGCATCGGCCTTATTTTTCAGACCCTTCATTTTACAGTCAATGATCATACCCCTCAAATGAAAGAAGGCTCCAATTAATTTTAAATACAGCAAGAATAAATTATTAGATAGATGTGTAGCACTCTGTAAATGTCCACTCTGACTCTGTGATTGAGCTATCTCGTAAGAATAATAGTAAATGACCGTACATGAACAAGTCTTGTTATTGCAAAATCAGAGACTCACTTGTTCCAATCACTAGCGGTTTGTACAGATACAATACATGCTATCATATGTGAACAGTTACAAATGTACATATGTAATGATGCGAACACAGGTCAATACCTGCCTGTCCATGCATGTGCACACATCTGTGTGTGCATGTGTGTGTTTACTGAATCAATCCAATAATTACATTCAGCAATCGGAGCTGACACCTTGCACTTTTCATGCTGTCAGTCATTAGTGAGAGTGCAGGACATTATGACTGTTGTAACCCCACCACACACACTCACACACTCACAATACACACAACACACACATACATGCATACAGTTGATGGCAGTCGGTCACATTTCACTCTTTCATCCAGTGTTGAAAACAGAAAACAGACACATTTAAGCACAATTTTAGTGTTTGGCCGGATCAGATATGTATTTCTTTAGGTGTGGATATCCTGTGGCTGTTAACATGGAAAAGTATGGGTACATCCCTGTGAAAAACTCAAGTGTATGTGCAAACACACTCACCCAAAGAGAGAAACTATCCTACAGGAACATGTGAGCCATATTTGTTTTATCTGGTGGTTATTCTGTAGGTTTGTAATTGCATATAAATACAAATTTTAAAGCAATTAGTCAAGTTGAGCAATTCAAATTCAAATACAAATGATTTAGTTTCTACTGACATATTTCTGCCCATACTCCTCCTTCTTGATATTTCTGGTTTATGCAACTATGTTCACTAATATTATGTGTAAATAAGATTTGTAAAGTTTAACTGATACTTAAAAAAAAAAAAAAAGAACATTGAAGATGTTAATCCTGATGGTTTTCTGACCTGTAAATGTATCCTTTGTATCTACGTGCTTTACAAAGTGCTAAACAATTGTTGACTGTGGCAGGAGCCATGAGTATAATGTTGATTGTTAATATATATATATATATATATATATAAAAAAAAAGTACTTTAAGCTGCTCGTGGAACTACTAAGAATACTTAGTACACAATCCATCCCATCGTTGTCAAGATTTTGAGCATGAAACCAAAACATCTTACAATGGCACTAGATGGAAAGTGATGAAATTGCTTGTTCCCAAAACAGACGTTGCCGTCCCTCGATCCATGCTGATAACGTGCCTAAAACGTATAGTTCGGTAAAGGTTGGAACAGACAATGTTATATCAGGCTTCATTTGGAACGTGCTCTTATCATGTGGTTCCCCACTAAAAGCATTTATTTTTCTTTAAATTCAACCTTCCAGCCCAACAAACCAATGCCTTATCTCCAATTATAGACAATGCCACACCATGTTTATGGTTTCCTGGACCAAATTCCATTTTATTTGGCGATGCTGTTCAACACAGAACCTCCCACTTGATTAAGATTACAGCGATACGTCGTCATATGGAGTGATAGCCATCTGGTGCGACATTTACCACGACATGGGCTCATATGGAGTGTGTATGTTTGTGTACTTGTGCAATACCCTATGTGAGAACAAATTTTATTTTAAGACCATCGCAGTGAGGACATTTTGTGAGAATTGTTTTTCACCTCCCTCGCACCCCTTTAAGCACGTGGCTTGCATGGTTAAGGTTAGGGTAAAGGGCAAGGTAATGCTTTATGTCAATTGAATGTCCTTACAAACGTGTGTGTGTGTGTGTGTGTGTGTGTGTGTGTGTGTGTGAGGGGGTGCTTGGGGTATATGGAGCATGTAGCCTCACGCAGAGTACCTCCATTGTGTGCATCAGTCTGGAACCTATGGATCACCACAGCCACTCCCTCCTTCCCAAGCCACACACACACACACACACACACACACACACACACACACACACACACACACACACACACACACACACACACACACACACACACACACACACACACTCTCCTGGGCTGACAACTTGAGGTCCCTTTTGGCGTGCAGGACAGTGAGTTGCATTACAGGGTGATGAGGGGTGTGGACGGGTGGATGGGTGGAGATGATAGAGTGCAGTGGTGGGATGGAGGAGGGAGAAGGCGGAGACTGAAGGTAAAATGGTGGCAGTGAAAACGGGAGTGGTGGCTAAGGTAAAGAGTCGTGTAGCGAGGCGATGGTGCAGAGTTTAAAGTTGGGTTTTCTCCTGTGCGTTCTTATGATATGTTCGATAACGTCTGAACCGCGAGCTGCGTTCTACCAGGTAATTTACCCTCATGATCTTTGTGATGATTTAATTATTGAAAGGGCTAAAACTGGGTCACACTGTTTTATTTTGTCATGCGATTATATATTATGGCATATATTTCCATATAATATAATAATTGTTTTCTGTTTCCTATTCATAGAAAGTCGCAGTCTACAGTCATGAGGAGCTCATAGTGTAAAGACGTTTGCTGGTCATTTTCCCCAATTAAAGAAAGAAAGCTTTTGATAAGATAATTCATGTATGTAGTGGCCGGTCATGTCTGTGGGCCCTCATATGTGAAAAGAGAAAATACAAATGAATTGGCGGCTTTCTGACAGAGCAGAAGAACCTGCTGTGGGAATATTTGAATGGCGCATTAAAGCTGCATCAATCAATATTTTCTATATCATCAATGGATCCGATGACTGGGTATAATGTGAATGGTGTCACGTATAGGCGCAAACAAACATACAGAGAATTATCACCGGATTCTAAAGATTTCTTCAGATCTCTACGGCCTTTTTGTATTTTTCAGCTTATAGTTTTGTTTTTCTGGTATTAAAACTCTGCAGTCATCAGGCTTGTGTTGGCCTGTAGCAGGCAGCTGTTTTCATTGAAAAAGCTCTGATAAACCCACTGTTACATTAAACAGCAAAACAATGAGTGAACAATGAGCTTCAGCTAAAGAGACAGATATTCCTCCCAGGAGAGATAAAAAAAAAAAATGAGTGAACATTGGACCTTACCTTTGTCACTACAAGCACAACAAATGGTTGAAAAAGCTGTTCAGTATCTGCTGGATGTTGAAAAGAGCAATTGCTTGTAACGCAATTGCCAACTTTATAAGGTAATATTATGTCAGGTGGTGTGTGTAGAGTTTTCTCTGCTGCCCCCTAATGGCCAAAGTAAACCCAACAGATAATGAATGCATCTTGAAGCTAAAACTGTGCACTTCAAGATCAAACATCTGCAGACCCATTAAGGATTTAAAGCCCTGCTCTGTTGCAACTAGTTAAGTTGTTATGGCCCAATAGCACAACTCAGAGACAGGTTACAGTTCAATCTCTTCAATGAGATCAAGTGCAAAAGCTCTGACAGAGAGCATCCGAAAACACAGTCGATACCAGTCCTAATTCCAACTAACCGTACCCCGAAACAAGTTGGCAGAGATCAAGCAATGATACAAAAGTGTGAAGCAAAAACCAAGGGCCCAGGAAATAAAAACACAGACTCGCAGATCACTAGGAATCCCCCCCCACAATAAAGAGCAGAAGAACTACAACGACAGCGCAGGAGGTACAATTAGGGAGATACAGACTTTATATAATTCAGGGTGATTATTGAACATAGGTGGAAACAATCGGGGCAGGGAAGGCAACCACAATGGTGGGAAGACCTGAAGTGAAGAGACACCTGAAAGGAGACACAAATGTGAGTACAATAAATACATAATAAAACAGGAAATGAACATGAATACTAAAAAGACATAACTGCGAGGACGGACTGTGTCTGCCTCCAAGCTGTAGGCATTAAGGAAGGATTTTTATGTTTTCAATACACATCTGATTAAGGTTCCAAAAATGTTAAAGTTTTTTAAGCATTCATTTGAGAGATTAGGATTTAACATCAAATTATTTTTAAGACACCTGAGCTCCGTATATAAAAGCATAAGAAACACAAGAATAAGAATAAGAAACGCATAAGATGCACAAACTGGTGATCTTTTGATTTTAAATGCTGTATGATGAGGATGATCATTCATTTTACAGCAGTGCTCCATGATGATAAAACACCATCACAGGTGTACTGAAGTAAACACTCCAATATAAACACACAAACACACTGAGGCATTTGCATACATGTGCATGTCCTCTCATGCAAGAAGAGGCAACTGCCCATGTATCCGTGTAAATACAGGACACACATAGAAACACACGCACATCATTTCACTGCCTGTCAGGTCTCATTTGCCAGATGACCAAACAGAGAAAATAAATTTCACAGCTCTGATTGGGAAATTAGTCTTTGTTTATATGTGTTCATTTATCTGTCTTAAGCGACCCACATTGCCTTGTGGCAGAGTTGTTTATAGGCTGACTGGCAAGCAGATGCCACAGTGGCGCTGAAGTCTTGTGCCCGTCACAGCTAAAAATGAATTAAAATGAAATGAGGGCACTCAACCGGTTGTACACGCAAGGTTGAGTTTACTTGTGTCAATGAGTGCTTCTTAGTAAAAACAGCTCTAGAGGGAGATTTCCAAAGTCCAACACAGTAACCCTGATGATGTCATCGAGGCTATCTCATATAGGGTTTGGAGACTACAAATATATAACAGAAATCTTCCTTTACAAACTGAGTGCAGTTCAAAGGGCCAAAAGACAGCATGAGTGGTATTGTAAGAGCCTGTAAATTATATTTTCATAGTAGCAATATATCAAATGTGAAAACATTGTGACAATATGAAAGGAATGACTAACTAATATCACCGAAGATTTCAGCCTCCTCTGGCTTTTAGCTGGATTTATGGTCTCTTTATAATCAGACGACATCAGAACCCTCCTCCCTCCACACCTCTCAATGTCAGCTAGGTGCTGTCTGTGTCACCCATTATCTTTCCAAAATGACAATCCCGCATTTACACTGGCCAGCTGACCAGAGGGGAGAAAGAAGCCAGGCACTGTATTTCTAGATCAAGCTTGGGGCATCCCACTGTTGACATCACCCATGGGTTGGTGAATTTTCATTTTTGAAGTCTCAAGTCTGGCATTTTGGCCGAACATTTTTTTTTTTCAGAGCCAAAAGATACCATATTTGGACGAGAGGGTGGAGCTGTAGGAGCGAGGGGTGGATCTAACTAAGAATCAGGGGACACTATGCCCACCCACCTATACCTGCAACACCCCATGTCAATTAAACCAGGCAAAGCCCCAAACATACTTCTTTGTTTGGCCTAATATCTAATTCAAAACTGTCAATGACTTCATGGAAAGGTCGTCTAAAATGCATCATTGCCTGTTTTATTTTTTGATATTGTGTCAATTCTCCTGACTATAAAAAAAGCACTTTTTAAGAACTAGTTTTTACAGACCGTAACCTTGCCCTCATGATCCACGTCAAAGTCGTCTCAAGGTGTTTCTGTAGCTGCTGTAGCTGCAAACCTGATTCACATCAGCTCCAGTGATACCAACACAGCTGAGTGTTATTCAACACCTTAAAGCACGAGAGCAACAACACACACACACACACAATCCAGTTTACTGTTTTGGCGTCATCCAATCTGCAATGCTAATCTGCTTTATTTGTCTCCTGACAAGGAACTGTTTATTGTTGATTCAACAATACACTTAATCCTGTTTGATCATGCAAATGAAGGCATAAGGAACAAAACACACAAACAAACACACACAGAATAAGTATACAAAATCACAAACACACACAAACATGGGGACGCATTCAAGCAAGCACCCCGACCTCTAATGTGAAAACCACACCGCGCGCACACACACACACACACACACACACACACACACACACACACACACACACACACACACACACACACACACACACACACACATCAGGCAAACAATGATTTCAACTCACAAAAGCCATTTGGCCGATATGGCGGCTGATGAGACCATGAGGCTGCTGGGTGTGAAATAATGTTCTAACACACACACACACACACACACACACACACACACACACATTCACACACACTTCAAATCATCCCCTATCATCATTAGAGACATCATTGAAACACACACAGACACGCACAAACACATAGACACACACTCCAATCAGGGCCCAATGAGCCCATACCAAGAAGGAAAAAATAGGCAGGAACGAGAGAGTTGGTAGAAAGAAGAACGGGATGGAGACGGACTGATTTCTGCAGCTTTGAAGTAATGTCTGCAATTTCAAATAGAACTGGAACGGAAAGGAGCTGAGTGCAGGACTAACCCTATGTATGTGTTTGTTTGTGTAGATAGATAGATAGATAGATAGATAGATAGATAGATAGATAGATAGATAGATAGATAGATAGATAGATAGATAGATAGATAGATAGATAGATAGATAGATAGATAGATAGATAGATAGATAGATAGATAGATAGATAGATAGATAGATAGATAGATAGATAGATAGATAGATAGATAAATAGACACATAATGAGCATCCTGTGCAGGGTGTGTGAACAGAGTGAGGAGCTCAGAGCTTTATAAAGGAGACAGTTGAGGTCCTTCAGGCATCCCATGAGAAAAGTTTGTTTAGATCATCATATCATGTCATGGAAATTAAATGATAATATGTTTCAGAAATAAACTGTAACAGGAAATCAGATGCAGTGTTAAATCAATAGAAATGCACACGGAGGACCTTTTTTTTTTTTTTTTAATTCTGTCAGTTTTTCCCCCCACAAAACTGCATACATACCTCATAGTTAAACTCATTAATTATTTGACTGTAAGGGGACACAAACTCTTGTTGTGGCCTGTGGCATGTAGCCATTATGCAATATGAGGGGCAATCAAAAGCTCTGCGACTGCTTCTGTTGGACACAAACGGCGTGCAGCACCATGATGTGCACAGAGCAGGGGGGAGCTATAACCTACATGCAAAAGTACTTTTTACTTGATCAACATCAGCACCTGAGTTACACATGTTTTTGTTACCACTGGTACGGCCGCATTTATTAATTTCAACATGGACCTGAGACTTGAGCAGAGAGGGCACATTCATTTCTGCGTCCAGTTTTTGAGGAACAGAAAGAAGCTGCAAGGAGTCAAATAACATGTGGTGAGCAGTCGTGTTCTCATATTGGAGAACCAAAGTGACATTTCACCACAATTCAAGTTGTTTTCCTTTAGAAGCCTCAGAACAACTCTGTTGACTGCCTGACCCTGCCGGACAAATTTAATGCAGGACGACTATCAAAGAAAACACACTTCATTGCGTTAATGCCATTGATTTTCTGAAGGGTATCTGCTGCCAATTTCCTGAGTTCGACCCAAACTTTGATGTCGCTCTCTGCTCATGTCCATGATAACATCACAAATGCACTCAGTTGCTGTTTTTTAACAAGTGATGGAACTTGAAATATTTACTCACAAGTGTTGTTCCTTCAGTTTCAGAACTTCTTGATTGCCTCAATTGTAATTCCTTGTGACAATCCTGTTTGAAGTTATTAGTAGTTATCTCCATGTATACACATATGTAGTAAACACAACTCCTACTTCTATCTGTGTTTTCTGATTTGTTAGCTTGTACTGTTTGTACTTTTGTTAAATGATGTTATGGAGAAAACTCCAAGTAAAGGCCACTGAAATAGGCTTCAAATCACCAATCAAAATCACAGATTTTTCCCACTTTTAATGATTTTGCTCAAAAGCACTGAAGCAGCCAACATGTCCACATGGATACTTGTCCTATCTCCTTTACACAGACCTCTTCATCCATCATTCTTTCTATCCGTTCCTCCTTTTCAATCCTTTGCTCCCTCTCCCCTCCCTCCTCTCTCCCACAGTTTGTTTTTCAGCCTTTTCTCCTGCTGGATGTCCCACTGGGGGCTTGAGCCTCCACAAAGACCCGACACCCAGAGGGAAGGAGAAAAGGGCTGCGAAAAGAGAAAAGGGGAGCGAGGACGGCGAGGAGAAAATAGAGGGTGAGAGGTCAGCGAGGAGAAGAGAAGAAGAAGAAGAGAGCAAGCGGAGAGAAGAACGGCAAAGAGAGCAGAGAAAAGGGGACAAAGAAAGAGCGAGGGGGAGACTTAAGAAGTGTGAGGATATTGAGAAAAGGAGGCAAATAAAAGGGGGAGCGAGAGAGATAGTCAGTGGCAAAAGATACAGAACAAGAGGAGGAGAAAGAGGCAAGGAGAGGAGATAATGGAAAGACTACAAAGATGTGAAGAAGAGCAGAGACAGAAGTAGAGGCTGGGAGGGAAGGAGGGATTGGATTTGACACAAAAGAGTATCCAGCAGAGTAGAAAGGTGGAGATGAGAAAAGGGGAAGAGACAGACTTGATGAAAAGAAATCAAGTTCTGAATAAAGAGGGAGGGAGAGGCTTGGTTGCCTGGAGCCTGCCTGTGAGTGTGTATTGTCGGGGATGGAGGGTCATAAGTAGCTGCTAAAAGGCTTGTGCCACCTCTGGTGGCGGAGGAGTCCTTCAGAAAACATCTCATCAGCTGACTGTGTGTGTGTGTGTGTGTGTGTGTGTGTGTGTGTGTGTGTGTGTGTGTGTGTGTGTGTGTGTGTGTGTGTGTGTGTGTGTGTGTGAAATTTGGACAGGAAGTGTTTTCAGGCCCAAACAGTGTACTCATGGGTCCGTTTCAGGCTAGGTGATTGCACACTTTCCCTCCCCCATTACACAGGCATGCAAACACACTGTCTGGCCAGTAGCTGCAGCCTATTAACACCTCAGTCTTAATCATCACCTCTGTGCCGAGGCTGACAAAATGTAGAGCTCTGATCCGCCTCTGTCACACACTCGCAGCGTTTACATGCACTTAAGAAATCGGATTATTCTCGGCTTTCAGCTGTAACCTAATTTCTGACATGTTGTGTAAATAAGAAACCTGGCGTCCTTAACAAGTTAAAGGGAATAAAAAGAATATGAGTAACAGAAGCTGATCTCTGCTGGAGAAACCTAATTATTTGCCAGTGTACTGAATATGTGCTTTTAAAGGTTTACTTTTTACATTTGCACATCTGCATGATGATGTATAGAGCAGAGCAGCATAATTTGGGGCCAGGCTAATTGCGGTGGAAGCTCAGGTTTTTCTCCTTATTCTCAAGTGCTGTAAAATGAAATGACTATGAACTGTACATTTTGTGCTGCTAAAAAGTATATCATATGAGATTTACGGCACTATGAACAGCATAGTGCTGTTAAGCTTCCCTATTAAATGATATTGTCCTACGTGTTATCTACGACGAATGATTGTTCTCTCTGTCGTGCTCATGTTCATGTGCTGTTAGTGTGTCCTACGTCGGGCTGCCAGTGAAGATGAGAGATCGAGGCAGAGGCAAACTGACAAGAGAAAATTCTGAAAAACTTGCTAACAAAAATGAGAAAATAACTTTTATTACTTTTTCCAGTTGAAAAGTAGCATTTTAACTATTCCGAAATTTTATCTTCGATTTAGGATGTTAGTTTTCTGTCAAATATGTTACATGTTAAGGAAATGTCATTTCCCATAACATAAACATAGATTTTTGACCCGTTGCCCTCCATCCAGACACATTTTTAGCCCTTCATAGGACAGAATTTGCCTGGTGGGCATCAAAGTTATTTTTTCTGATAATTCACTGATCCAAATAAATCACTTGAACATGCAAATTAATTTATAATCTATGCCCTTTCACCACTTAATATGTGTGCAAGACTTTTAAATACTGTAGCAGTAAGTTGCCTAGCTTGTCTGATCAGTTAGGAAGGGGCACTTCATGGCGAGCTAGCTCGTACAAGATGTACAAGAAAACAAATTGTGAAACTCTTCCTGTTGTGCACAAACGGAGCGCAGCACAGAAAGGAGCGCGGGGAAGAAACAACCTTCATGAGTAAATATTACAAATTATGTCACTTGGTCAACATCAACACCTTTTTGCAAGTGTTTTTGTGACCTCAGTACAAACCAGCTGCAGCGGTGGACACGACATGCCTGCCAAGGACACGAATACGATGAGGGAAAAACTTCATTGTGCTGATATTCTTTTTGAAACATTTCAAGGATGTTGATAAAAGCAGTGCTGACCTCAACAGGGATTGCTGTGAAAGACATCAATGGCAATAACACAGAGGGATGTGAGGGTACCAAGGTGACATGAAAAAGGATCCTTTGTGATAGCCAATGACTGAATTGCATGTCAGGTGAACCTCTGTATGATTGTTTCTGATTGATTCTGAGCAGAGAAGATGCTGCCTGCTGGTATTAAGGATGACATCCTTGATAAAAGTGACAGAAAAACATTTTGCAGAATTAAAATGAATCGAAGAAAATGGAATTCCTATCAAACCACAACTTGACAGCTTTCAGCTATATCTGCTGTCATTCACTGACTTGTACCAATCAATTGCAGACTTACCTTGTGGGGTTTTTTCACAGTTCTCCTAAATATGCAGAAATCTGGAGGCAGTTAACTGTTGAAAACAAGAGTAAAACTTTGGCCATTTTCTGTTTTGAGACCTTGATGCACATTTTGTGTCCTTAATAGGTCCTTAAGTTCCACTTGAAACTCCACATTTTTCTATTGAAGATTGGCCATCTAAGAATACTTTACATGCTTTAAAGGGGATGGTAGGTGAGGGGTGTTTATGTGGTTACGATTTACAACCTCACTGTTAGACACCACTACATCCCACACACTACTCCTTTAATGCTGGAAACAAACAGCGGTCTTTGTGCTTTGTGGACCCATCCATTAACCCCGGACACCTCGTGGTGACTTTGTGACTATAACTATGCCACCCTACTTCCTCTTTTGCTTCATCATTCTTTGTTCGACAATTTCAGGTAGAACTAAAATATTGGTGACAGTCAAATCAGCTTTGGCTAAAGGTCCTTATATTTCAATGCAATATTATCAGAGCATCGTACTTTGATCAGTCACATTTCAAAACCAAGACCTGCAGCGGTCTGCCAAGGATTCTTCTGATTTGGACTGTAATATAATGTGTGGAGAAAAAGCATAAACATAATCAACAACAATAAAACAATACTGTTCCTAGTCTCTGGTTATGGTTTTGATGCAGGCCAAAGCCAGCCCTCAGCAACTACAATCTACTGAGCTTTAATTAAAAAAATCAGGTGAGAGTTTATGAGACCTTGCATCTGACCGAACACAATAATGTGCAGACACAGATCTATTCTGCCTCCTGCCTCTTAATTTGCAGCCTTTATATCAGTGGACAATGAAGCGGTAGAGCTGAGAAGGACAAAACTGCTGTAGAAAATAATTGAAATGATTATAGTTGTTGGTGCAGAGAGAGAAAGAAAAGAGGGACGGAGGAAGAGATAGAAAGGTGGATATTTTTGCTCTATTGTCCACCAGTGATGAACCACTCAAGTGGAGTGTTTATGGTGTGGAAAGCATGTTCCCGAGCTGTCAGCCCCTTGGTAAGCAAGATTCTGGGAGACAAAAGACATGTGTGCATGTGTCAAGGCCAACGACACACACGCATGCACACACATTGTCTGTTGAATGTCTTCACACTGCTTTCTCCCTGCTTTCACCGGTTACACAGATCTATTTCTATTTTCCCCTCACTCTTCAAAACTCTCCCAGAGAGTGTGTTTGTGAGTATTTGTGTGAGGACCCCTTGTAAGCTACACAGTGTTGGCATCTGCGCAATGGACCCCTGCTGGGATTGTGTATGAAAACAAACTTTATACCCACATAATAAATGAGAATATGTCTGCACATGTGTGTTTGTGGTTGGATTGCTGAATGTTGTGCATGAATGGTGCTTGGATATGATGGAGATGTTATTGCTTTTATTTTTTACATCTGCTTTTGGTCAAACAAAGTCAAAGACTATATTTAAAGAGTATCATGAATGTCTTTTGCGCAATAATGTGACAGTGTGTTAGCCTAACCGTCATGCTACATTGGCTAAGTTACAAAAGCATTGCATGAATTAATTGTTGTAGCAAGAAAATCGCATAAAAAAAAATTCTGAATCTCACATAGACATCATTATATTAAACAGCCTCACAAAATTTAAATGAAAATGTGATCAGTCAGTCATAGACATTTATCCACCTATGTTGTTTAAAAGTAAAAATATTTGCAATATTTGAGTTAATTTGCCATCATTTTTCTTATAAGTATTGAACAAACAAAAAGGGCCAATCTGGTTTTCTTTTCCATTGAATTTGTAGAACAATGGACGTAGTCTCTGGGTCTAAAAAGGGTAGCCAATAACTAAGCGCTTTAAAGTACAATACTACTGAGGGCCGCTAGGGGCAGTCTCCAGAAAACATCTGCCTCCAATAGACTGCCATTCAAAAGTGTCAATTTCTCTAATGAAAAACAAAATCAATATATTTTTTATATAATTCATTATGGCGTCATTAGCTGCAGTCATTCCTTCTGATCAGTATTCCAGTGGTCCTTCTGAAAATAATCCCATAATTAATTAGATATTAGGCCTCAGACAAATGACAAGTGGTTTGATTGACATGCCTGGGGTGCAGTCACGTTTCCAGGTAGGCGGGGTTAGTGTCCGCGGGTTCTCAGTCAGATCCACCATTCACTCATCAACAGCTTGTTCAAATATGGTCACTTCTGGCTCCAGAAAAAAACAAGGTGGCGACAGCCAAAATGCCAAACTCAAGGCTGCAAAAACGTCAGTTCACAAACCAATGGATGACGTCACAGCATGTTGCCACTTGGCTAAATCTCAGCCGGTCCACTGCTTTGGTTCAAAATATCTCAGACATTCATGGTGTCTGGATGGAGTAATTTAATGACCTAATTTAAAACTAGTACCAAATAATTCAAATGATAACCTGCCTTAGTGATATGCGATGCACCACCTCTGGTCATGGTTTATATACTGGTCTTTGTGTTTTTTTCATATAGATTGGCAATATTCCTTATTTGTTTAACTAAGTACATACCAGAATATTAAAACAATTCTGAAATTTACATCGACAGGTTATTATTTTAAAGTTTATTTTAGTGGTTATACAGGGACTCCAAATTATTGTATTATACAGCTTCACATTAATCATTTTCTGCACAATACCTTTGTTAGCTGCTTAAGACAAAAACAGTACAATGTGCACATTTTGGTCTCTGAGCTGACTCACTGTGGCACCAGGGAGTTCATTGCCTTGCTCAAGGGCAGGTTGATAGCATATTTCATCCCCCTCAACTATAATTTCTAATCTTTTCTCTGCCTCCCCATCGGTGACCTTCCAATCATAAACCAGCCTGTGTAACCTCATGGCTCCTCCACAAGAACTGAAAGCACGTCATTACAGACACACCACGTCTTCACGTTCTCTGGATGCGGCCTGTGCGGATGCATCTGTATGTGTGCTTCGCACGGGGATTTCTCTAACCCTTTCCCTGCTCTGAGTGATAATGAGAGAAATTATACACAATGGATCCACTTTTCTCTTTGGAGTCAGCAGGGACAAATAGTGAGAAGGGGAGATGAGGAGAAATCAGGATATTGGGGGAAAAGAAGGGCTAATACAAGGGGAAGAAAAGAGAGGAGAGGGAGTGACTGCAGGAGCAAGAAAGAGTGATTGCCTATTGACTTGATGAGAGAGGATGCATCATTATATAATTGTAAATCCCAGAAAGATAGGGTGTAATAGGACTTTCTCTCCTCCCACTGCTGCTTTGGTAATTTATCCCTCTCTCTTTCCATCCTTTTCTACCTCTCTCTTTCACCCTGTCACCCATCAATCTTTTTCCAATTACCTGCTCTGTCTATCCACAAATCCATCATAATCATTTCCATGGTAACGGGTTGCATCCTCCATTGGCTTTGGCCTATTGTTCAATATAATTGCACGCCAAAAAGCAGTCTTTAGAAGAGGGAAGGGGATACACAGAGAGGCACAGATCTGGATATTGTCTCTGTGCTCAGCGACTAATGTCTCTCACGTGTCTCCAAAGAGTCAACTTCAGAACAGATAGTCTGCTTAATTTCAAGCATGGCGTCCATTCATCAGACATTTTATTAGCCATTATCTGTGGATTGGCTTTATCCCAGGCTGATGAAACATCTTTTCAGCCCGTGCAATTGTCAATTATTGTGTGAAGTAAAACTGCCCATGCAAGGTCACTGAATAACAAAAATTATATATTTGTTAGGAATGAATGAAAGCCAAGACTGTCGGAAAATCTATTAAGCTGGTTTTATTTTATTTAGCAAATGATAATTATAAGTTAATGGACAGTGATACTCAGTGCCTCAGGTCTGTCTTTTTCTCGCATAAAAGAACTCTTTTTTTTCTCTTATCAAGAGCACTGAACCGGTCTGGTCACCTAAATATTCCTGCATTATTTGCCATAGAAACCACATTTATATGTCAAAATGGTAAGCTCGTGCCTGGGATGATTGCTTGTATTCTTGTTTTATGTCCATTTTACCACAATACATAAATCTCATTATGCCCATTCAAATGATTGGGCTGAATGTTGGAAACCAGAGTGCAGATAATTCCCACCCAAGTGGCAACCCACCATGAAGTCATCCATTGGTTTGTGAACTGCTGCTTTGAAGCTTTGAGTTTGGCATTTTGGCCATCGCCATCTTGGTTTATTGGAGCCAGAAGTGATGATATTTGGATGAGCTGGGGAGGAGTGAGGGGTTGAATCTGACTGAGAACCCGAACAACACACTTTCCATACACCTATACTGGAAACCGGAACCCACCCAAAGCTTGTCAATCAAACCAAGCACGCCTCCAAACATACCCCTCTTTAAAGGCTATTATCTAATTATTCATAAATTATGCTGGAGGCACCACCAGAACACTGATGAGAAGGACTGATTGTAGTAAATCACAACTTTATATCTCATGAGAGAAGTTGACAGACTACGGCCATCTTTACATAGTCTGTGCCGCCAACAGAGAGGGAGGAGTGCAAAAAATGTTTCAGAAAATATTATCTTTTACTTCTGCTACTCCTACAATATTCACTCGACACGCATCATTTTTTTTCACCAAACATGGAAGAAAATGTGTCACTCTGAGACCTGGTGTCTCAGAGTGACACATTTTGTGTGAGAAGCCTGGTAATGACAGGAGTACCTTCTATTTTTTAACTGCTATTTTGAAAATCTGTAACAAAATATTTCAGGGGTAATTTAGGGGAAGCTGATCTCCCCTTGGGTTTTTTTCAGAGCTGCCTCTTGTAACTGATAAACACATACTCATAGTCAGTCATGAGTCATTCGGCAAGTGCTTGCCTTACCACATATCCCTAACCTAAGGCCCCTCCTCCACTGACAGTACCGGTCCAGCTTGACTTTGGTTTTCCATTGTCTGTAGATGGTATCTGGTACTATTTTTAGTATCGGCTCCGTCGGGGATCTAAACAACATGAGATGATACTAAAAAGTGACATAAAAACACAGCAGACCGCCAGCTTCCACAGTGCGGCAGACTCTCTTTATTTAAAGGTACACACTTTCAGAGGTTTGTGTTGTGACCAGTGGCAGTTTGTTAATACGGGGCGCCAACCCCACCAACATCAAGCGAAAGAAATATACTACTTTAACATATAAAACATGAACTAATTATATACTAATAGTTTTTTTGTAAGGTGCACCTGGTAGTCTGTCAGCGCCTGCGAGCATTCAATAAACAACTGTTTACAAAGTGTATTTAGTTCATTTCTGTGTAAATATACTTCCTGGTGCAGGAACTTTTGTCAACGGAGGCTGCTCTTCAATTGGTTGTGATTGGCGGCTACACACAGAGCCCCGCCTCCTCGTTTACACAGGTTGAGACACACCTGCCATGCTGTCAATGGAAAAGAAGCTGGTGACTGATTGACTTTAACCAGAGAGTCTGAAAAATTTGCAGGCCAGAAGGAGAAGAGGGCAAAAATTGTGTTTACGCGACACAATGATTAGGTAACATTAGTGTGTTGGGTTGTTTTGGGATTTTCTTTTTTGGCTTAGCTGAAGTCCGATTTCAGTTTCTGAAAAAAACAAAAAACAAACACTGCCCCCTCCCAAAAAATGTCTATCACCACCAAGTTCTGCACCCAGTGACAGTTTATTGAAGCCGGTCTTGTGTCGAACTCTGTTTCCTCACAGATATGTGTTCCCACAAGGAAGTGGACGTGTGTTCAGAGCAAAACTCACCCCTGAGTTATGCTCACATGACTGAAGTCCTGAGGAGGGACAAGAAGCCCACTCTGAACTTTATCAGCAATTTTTGTCTGTGGAATTTTCTATTGTAGAAGTGAAAGGGGATTTTAGAAATGATGTCAGAGCCGTTTCATGTTGGCCACTATAGGAACGCTGCCGCCTTGAGGAGGTACTATCTGCAGTGAAAAACAAAATCCCGAAAAAGTACCTGATACCAAAAGCGAGTGGAGTCCAGTAGAGTCAAGCCGATACAATCAGTGATGTGGTTTATATGTACCAGGTCCAATCAGCTATTCAGATTAATTTTTCCAACAGCAGCAATCACACACCCAATTTCTCTAAGAAGTGCTTTGTATCCTTCTATGTACTCTTGCCTTAGAGAAGGAGCTCCTCAAAATGCCGCTGCTGCTGTCTTAATGTAGGAACCATTCAAAGTAACGAGTCCAGCAGGGGTGCGCTACAACATTTCTATATTCATCATCGAGTGCCACGTCTGACGCCAGTAAAACTGACGTTGTTTGTACTCAGTGGAATACACAGAGTCCTTAAAGGCAACTCACGGTGTGAATCCATTCCAGCCAATTGTCAGTTCTCATCACAGTATGTTCTTCACGTGACCATTACTGCAAAAAGTGTTTGCTCTTCAATCAGCTTCAAAAGTGTTGAGTCAAGTTTATTTGTGGTAAGCATTCATTTCAATCAGATTCCTAAATTGAATACATACATCCATACAGCGTCAGGCCCACATGTAGCTCTGGTTCAGAGGAAGGTCACGAGAGTTTGACATGATTATCCATTGAGTACTTTTCTTGAGGTCTTCCTTGAAATGTGCATGTCGTTCACAAAGACACAAGAAAGCACTACAAGTAATACAAGAAGTGATGCACAGCACATCCCTCCACCCTTTAGCATGTCTTCCATCCGACACCCCTTCAAATGTCTCAGGGACATCATGATGTAACATGTTTTTGCTCTTTTGCACATCGTGAAGCATAATCTCGATAGGCAACTGTCCAAATCATATAAATCTCCCTGTCTATGTTTACAGTAAAAGTTAACTTATTGGTATATAGAAAGGTGGTGGCCTGAGATACTAATATGAAGTGACTCACTAAATAACATATTTTTCATCCACGTGGAGCTGACTTGAAAGAGTGTTTTCACCCATTGAATTTCTGCTTGTCGTCAGCCTGGTGAAAGTCCCTCCGCGGGGGCTGAGTGACTGCAGAGTATTCTCCTTCTTCTTTCAGAGGGAAGATTCATTCAACGTCTCCTTCAGGAACATCCGACATATCTTGTCATCTAGGAAAGTGGTGTTGCCTGCTCCACGGCAGATTGTCAGCCTGTCACTATTCCCTCTATTTGACACCAGTGGACTGCTGCATTCACATGAGGATCCTACCATCGAATAAACACACACGCAAGTGTACACAAAAATACACAAGGAGACCCACAAATGCAACAAATTCTGCTTTGGCAAAAAAAGAGACTATGTTTGTCATTTATCCAACTTTAAGAGGTCAAAAAGCCGCATTGTATTCCTTTTCTCTAAATACATTTTCTTTTTGGATTTTGCTCTGCGAAATTGCATTTTAAAGTCTTTCACATGCAGGTAGTTCCTCAGGTAAATGAGCAGCAGGGTTCATTCTGTTGTGAATTAAGCTTGAGCCTCAGTATCAAGTTAAACCCTCTGTGTCCTGCTGTGGAAAGCAGGCTCTGAGCTGCACCTATTCAAATGAATGTGTATTAGCTGACCAGAGGTAATTGATATTTATAGGACACATAATGGTGAGAACGTAATTAACTTTGTTATTCATGAGGAGGAGCTAGGATCGTTTTCTAAAATGCGCACATGTCAAGGACCTTCAGTCGTTTCAAGAGGAAGAGTGAAGCAAAAAAGCGCTTTAAAAAAAAAAAGAATTTAAGAACAGCTAATGATTCTGGAAAATCACAGCAAAACTTCAATCAGAGTAGTGCATATATGTAATCCATTTGATTTATGGATTATTTATCATATCTCTGCTTTTACTTGCTTTCAATGACTAACACCCAATCATTTAAATAAAAGAGAACGTTTGAACATAACAGAGCAAATCTGGGAGCTGAACCTGACACAACATGCTGATCAGAGACTGGAGTGTTTTGTTATGGTGTTGGTTAGTGATGCACAGCACTCTCCACCTATCAATCTACTGACCCCCTTCTCTCTCTCTCTCTCTCTCTCTCTCTCTCTCTGTGTTGCTCTCTTGCATCAAGTCACACAGACCTACAGGCACAGAGACAGGAAGTCAGGATGTTTGAATTTCAAAATAGAAGACAAACAGAGTGGAGCACATTTTAGACACCATATGAGAGTGTCAGTACCAATATCACGGCAGGAATGGGACCACTATTCACCTCTAATAAGGTTTATATATCTAGTGGGATGCTGGAGCTTTATCTGAGCCTCACTACTAAAAACGAGTATATTTTGAAATTAGGTGGTAGAGAGACATTCTTGTCATTTCCTATGAACCAGAATGCAGTTTGAAAAAAAATAAATAAATAAATAAAATAAAATACAGCAGCTATAGTTCATGAAACTCTGGAAACCCCGGCTGTGGAGACGAGACATGATGTGCCATAATAGTCTGGACTCCAACAGAAGATGGCCAAATAGCTGCAGCGGTGTAAAACTCAATAAGAGGACATTCCTCCAGGTTTGGAGAAAAGGCAAACAACTGAATTAAAGCTATATATTAATGATAGAAAATACTGTTACGGTGTGAAATCAGTGGGTCACATATCAGGTCTGAATGGCTAATTTTGTATGTGACATGGTGGTGATAATCAGCATTAACCAATATTCTGTATTGAACTAATTATTGAACTAATAACTAGCCACTTTTTTATGGAGGTAATGTATCTAAATAATAACAAAATAATGAATAATTAAGAGGAATGAATTATATGAACCTGAAATCGTGACTGACCTTAAATTCATTACTTAAAGTGGCTGAAATTGGTTGATTTCAGAAGTTGGAAAATCTTAGGATGACAGACAGTAACATAAATTATGAGAAACAAGGCTGATTGTGAGTCACCATTGTTGGTAATACACCCATTTGATAGACAGCGAATTACTCTGGTTATAGCACAACAATTGAAAATTATATCTTTTTTTCAAAACATTTTTAAATCTTAATCTTAGCCTTACAGTGATTATTAGCCAGGTACAACATCCTCAGAAATGAGACGTATGTCTAACTAACCATTTATCATTGATGCACTGCATACATTTATCATTACCCATTATTAACAGATGTGAAAACATGGATTATATGTTCAAACTAGGTCTCCAGAAGGGGCACTTGGCAATGTATGAAAAAGACATGTAAACATATTAAATACAGCAGTGTGGTGCGTGTGACTACAAACAGCACAAACAACACATACAGGAGGGTTTTTAAAAAAATTTTTTTTATCACTTTAGCAACTGGTACACATTTCAATATATGGTATAAGGGCTTGGTTTCTATAATAAAATATAAATATCAATGGGAACAAACAGTATTGGATCTTAAGACAAACTTCTTCAGATTGTTTGTGATGGCTAGAAATCTCGGCCATGCTATGTGAGCTAAATTTAACTCAAAGCTTTGTCCTTTAACAGATAGATAGATAGATAGATAGATAGATAGATAGATAGATAGATAGATAGATAGATAGATGTTACTTTATTGATCCCCAAGGGGACTTTTTTTTCACTACAGCAGCATTTATAGATACAGGAAAGCAATACAATAGCAGTACAAAATATTAAATATAAAAATGCACAGTATATACAATAAATAGAATAAAATCAAATAGAATAATTAAATTAAAACTAACTAAACAATAGTGCAAAGTTTTCGTTTGTTTTTTTTTAATACAAGAGGCTGTTAACTCTTCTTGTTGTTTGGGGTGTTTTATTTCGGAGGTTTGGATCGGAAGTGTTGCTGGAGATCTTGTTTGGTTTGACACTCGCGGCTCAACGTGTGTGTGTGTTTGTGTGTGTGAGTGTGTGCGCTGTCGGCTTCCTGCTGCCGCTCCGTGTCCGCACACCGTCCGTCTCGTCAGTGTTGATCGGCTCGCCATGGCGGAAGGACGCAGAGAACAGCCGCCTCATCCCCTCCTCTCCTTACCACCGGCCAGCAAGCGACCCTGCCTTCGCCCTGCACCCCGAGGTCCCGGCCCGGGGCCCGGCCACGGCAGCGGGTTGCCCAGCTCCCGGTATCGCTCCCCGGAGTCCCTTCTGGACTGCGCCGCGAAGGCAGTAGCGGAAAAGTGGGCCTTCGAGAGAGTGGAGGAGCGCTTCGAGCGGATCCCGGAGCCCGTCCAGCGCCGCATCGTCTACTGGTCTTTTCCCCGCAACGAAAAGGAGATATGCATGTACTCTTCGTTTCAGTGCCGAGTTGCCGGCGAGGAAGGTCCGTCCGCGGCAACCAGTGGGACTGGGGGTGCCGGGTCCGGAGCTGCCACCGCCGGTGGCGGCGGCGGCGGCGGCGGAGGATCTACCGCGAGTACAGCGGCTGCCGTGGGGGCAGCCGGAGCAGTGGGGACGGGAGACGGGCTGCCTTTCCGCCGGGGTATCAGGCTACTAGAGACCGGCTGTGTGGAAAACGTTTTACAAGTTGGTAAGTGGAACATTTCTGTCTAAACGAAGCTTTTTGCCAACAACACGGCGGACTGTCTCGGAGGCTGCGCTGCGCTGCTGGATCTTCACCGGAGATGATTGATGGAAGTTTTCCCTGCAGTCGCGGAAAGTATGCAAAGCGTTTCCTTTCAACGCGTTGAAGCCCACACATGTTTCTGTGCGTGTTTTTAGTTCAGTTGACTTAAAAGGAGGCGTTTTTGTCGAGTTTTGAGTTGATCTCGACCTCTGAAAGGGGAAGCAGAGATACGGTGGTTTGCTAGCTTAGCCGACCAGCTGCTGTTTAAAAATTAAAGGGCTTCTTCTTCTTCCTATTGCGGCTCTTCGCTCTTCGCTCTTCGGCCGGCTGCTGCGTCTTCTGCTCGGGTTCGCCTGGAGGTCGAAGCCCTGGCCCCCCTTCCCCTGCAGCGGGAGCCGCGTCTCCGCAACTACGGGCACTTTTCTTCCTCTCCGGGGCTCGACAGCCGGGGCTGGCTGGAGCCGTAACCCCGGCGGTGAGGCAGGGGGAGGCGCGGAGGAGGAGGGCTGACAGACGCGGATACAAAAGGACCCAAACGTCGACGCGTCGGGGCTTTATTTTTGTTTGGGCGAATTCCCCGTTGCACAAGTCGCTTTTTCTCGACTCAACATCGGTTGAGGGTGGCTTAGGCAAGGGACAAAGGCGGTTATTGGGTCTCTTACTATGATTAATCCAACGTTAATCCGAGGAAAAAAAAAAAAAAAAAAAAATCCCCCAGTTTTTTGTTTATTTGCTGCCGCTGGTCGGACCGGACAAAGAGCGCAGTCGCCACCAGCGGGGAAAATACACGTTGAGGGGTGGTGGGAGAGGGGGGGGGGGGATTTGTGTTGTTTTTATAGTTAAAGTTAACCCATTAGCAAGCTGCAATATAACGTTAAATGTGCTTTACCGCTGCGTTTGCCCGCAGCCTCTTAGTCGCTTGCGACACAAAAGGTTTCCAGTTGAAATGATCGATAAGCGTCTCGCATTTCCAGCGCTGCAGAGCGCCTGTTTCCAAACAAAGGGCCATTCCGCAAAGCTCCAGCTCCACTCACATCCTCTTTAACGTCTTCCCCTCCCGGCTCTGCACGGCCACCAAACGAGCTAAGACATCAGGGGAGCTGCTGGGATGATACCGATGCATAGTCAAAAAAAACGATCTTTTATGGATACCGGGAGGATTTTTCTTGAGCCATATGGTGAGAGCCACCGGAGCCTGTCAGGGGTTTCGTGTTTCCTCAAGGTACCAGGGGGAAAGCTGCAAACTGTGGCTGACTGCTGGATCTAATTGCATCTTATAAATGCTCATTGATTCCACCCCATAACTAAATGAAATCTGAGGCTTATGAATATGAAATTGAGATTTGCTCTGGGTGAGATTTGTTGCAGTCTGGCTTGATACGTTTTACCAGTCAGATCCTTTTAAAGAGATAAATTAGATCAACATTTTCTTTTCTTTTTTTTTTTAAGTTGTGGAAGTCTTTGAACTGCTCCGAGGCTTCAAATTGTGCAGTTTGCAAGGATTGTTTGTAAACCGTAATCTGAGTTTAATTTGCCCGAGCAAGTTTAAAGTGTTGACCTACTTCACCACTTCCTGTCATTACAAGCACATCAACTTACTCCCACATAGGTGAAGTCAGTAGCACTACAGGATGAATGCTGGTGTGCGCAGCTACGGTGCAACATTAAAAAAAAACGGATCGTAAAGTTTGGAGCACATAATAAAAGTGTGTATTTAGTGATTTAAAAAAAAAAAAAAAGTTTGGTCACATTGAATTTCAGCTGAAATATAAACGGTCTCCGATGAATCATTTCCAGTCTTCCCTCAAGGTCAGTCACAGCCACACGGTTTTATCTTTCTGTCAACAAAACACAAGACGGGCTAAATAGTTGTGACATCAAGATTCGACTTGGCTTTCTCTTCACTCGGTGAGCCATGGGAACTGTGTTGCTGACTGACTTAACAGGAGAACAATTGTGTTTTTTTTGTTTTTTTTTCACGGCTGGATTTAGAGACGTTGGGCAACCAAGCACGCTCACACACAAATGCACTCATTATGGGTCATGTTACACGGCTGTAAGTGACAGTCTTAAAGCTGCTTTCACCTGACATGGCATAATATAATCGCCACTTAAAATAGTGGCACTACTTTTTTTTTTAAGGGGCTGGGCATACCTGGTGTACTTTGTAATAGGAACTTGCCGGAGAGTGATTAGGAATGAGACCGGGCTGCGTGCTGACACATGCATGTCGATGATGCACGGTTTAAAATATGGCATCTTGGGGAATTGCTGTCTGGAATGCTGGTTTTCAGCTTTTGAACTACATGGTTTGCATATTAATGGCTTACATAGGGTTTCAAGCTACATTTATACACCAGAACAAAGTACTTCTGTGGCGCATTTACATCTTTATTCGGTACTTGTAGTCAAGACTGAGTCGTGATCCGTCTGCATCAGTCTCGAGCTGAGGTGGGAGATACTGTGTTGCCGTGCAGCTCGTGTCTGTGTTTGACTTTTTAGGGGAGCTGAGTCAGCTGTTCGCCAGTTTGGGGGCACATCAGGCAAACTTGATTCAATTAAAAAAAATGTAATAAATTACACAAACCGTCCCGAAGAACCAGGAACACTGTAAACACAGAGCAAGTTTATCATAGGGTGTAGTACTTTTCTGTTATTCCTCACAGCCGTCACAAGCTCAGCAGGACCGCGCTCATCTTTTAACCCGTTTTTGTCGCGCTTTCTCGGCATCGCTGCGTCTACGGCGAGATCTGGAGTCACTCGTTTTTCCAGGTAATCACAACTGTTATCTGGTGCTGGGGAATATACACTGGACGTGGTGTTTTCCTGCTTGCCTTCCTACAGCTGTTGATCTTTATTGCTTAAAAAAGTTAGAACAATGTAACGGCTCCTTAACCAAGCTGAGTAACAAAGACATGGAAAATGGAGTCATTTCAGTTGAAATGTATCACATGGAGAAATATTTGTATGCGTCAACAATTAAAATGATATGACTAGTGTGTCCCTCAGAAGGCCTTTTGTATGTCAGCCTCTTTTTACGGTAACACTGTCGGATTGAAGGGACGTGAGCTCATCAGCAACTCATCAGCCCATGTGTTCATAATAATCTACTCCTTGCTCCGAGTCATAATTAGAATAATCAAAGCAAAGCCTGCTTGTTTTTTTTAAACCCCCCCTCTCTTTCCCCCCTCTACATCGTACACAACACACACACACACACACACACACACACACACACACACACACACACACACACACACACACACGTGCGCCCAGAAGCCCCCTTTGCCAGAGCCTTTATAAAGTCCTCAGAGAGCGGGAGGAAGGGATATAAGTGGAGGGAGGGAACGGTGGGTTTCTTTAGCTTTGACTCAAGCTTTGGGATTATTGGGTCATGCTTTGTTACCCAGCTGTAGAAAAACCCCTTGTTCACAGAAAGGGTGGGGTGGTGGGGGGTGAGGGGTGCACATCGCTGTCCCTGCGACGTTACATAAAGCTGTAATGGGTCCCCGACGCCTTTTGAAGCGCCGGTGACTCTGACAAAAGCGAGGCAGCAAAGTTGAACGGGATTAGAGCGTACGGGACAGTCGGGCAGTGGAATGAAAAACACAGTTTGAGATCCCGAAAAGTCCTGAAAACTGGAACTCGTGAAAATGGTCAAGTATTTAAATATTCAACAAATTTAAATGACATCAGATCTGTTTTGCTACTTTTCCTTGACTTATTCTGTAATAAGAAAGTTTCAGGTTTTCGCCTGTTTGTCGTCTATCTTGTAATTCTTATAGAAAGGGCCGCTCTTAACAATAGTATAAAGTATTAGCAAGCACTGCCTTCAAACTCAAACCCTTCAAACTCTTGTAAATGACCGGGAAACCAACCAAAGTAACCAGATAATTGGACCTTGTGTTTAATAGGGCTTTAACTAATTCTTAGTCTGCCAATTCGACTATTTTAATGTAGGTAACCAAAAGAGCGTGTACAAAAAATATGATTGTGATAAAGTGAGGTTTGTGAAACAGCAGCAGTTTGGATTAGTTTCTTGCTCATCACTCACAAATGTGTCAGTTCTCGTTTTCCTTCAGAGATCCTTGTGGTTTGATAAAAGCTCTGGCACGGTTAATCCAATTTAACTTTGTGACTGCAGTGACTCTGTATATGAGTTCCAGTTTGTGGAATGTGTGTGTGCGTGTGCGTGTGTGTGCGTGTGCGTGTGTGTGTGTGTGTGGGGAGGTTGGTTGGCTAGCCTTGCTAGTATTTCCTCAGATGTAATTTCCTGGCAGAATGGCCGCGGGGTTCCTTGTTGTGGAAAAGCTTTGCGAGCCTCTGGTGCAAATCCGCTCTTCGGTTTCTCAAGAGCACATTGCGATAAAAGACCGAAGGAGGCGGTGAGCTCATCCTCGCTTGCCTCATCGCCCATCTTTCTTCCTGACTCGAGTCTCAGGACTGAGTCCACTGACGCTGCCCACTTTTCATCTTTCACTTCATAACTCTGTCTTTCTTCACTTTTCTTCTTTTTTCTTTGCATTGTTTTCACTAAATCATCAACTTCTATTTAACTCCATGTGTTTTCTATCTGTCAGGCTCTTTTATGTCCGTTATACACACTCTCTCTCCCCCATATGTTTCTTTAGGAGACAACTTGCACTGTAATTATATTCTGTCTGCCAGCTCCCTCATCGTAAAGGGCTGCGAGTCGGGCCAACAGTAGATCTTAAAGAATCTTTCTCTTCATTTTGGTCTACTCCGCTGGTTCCTCCGCTGCTCGTGTGCGAGGCTGAAGCCGGTTGAGGAAGTGTTAGTGGTTTTGACAGGAGGACTTGGGGAAGCTGGAAAGAGTCAGTGATGACTGTGCTGAGTGAGAGCGGGGTCAGATGGTTGATGACGACGCTCTGGGTGTGCGACTCAGCAGTGTTTCCTCTGTGTGAGGATGTTGGCTCATGTTCTTCTGGGTAAGCATGAGTAACATTACCAAGATCAGACCCCAGTTTAAGTTCGGTGTGTTTCTTTTTAGAGTGTTTTGCACTGTTTGATCTTTGGTCCATCCTCAGGCTAAAAACAGAAAAAAGCTTTTTTTTGTTTCAATTCACACTTTTGAAGCTCTGATATCCTGGAGTTCTCTTTACCTTCCAGTGATACTGCTTATACATTTTGACATGTTGTGTGTTACACTTGGTGCCAGTAATTTATTATACATATTCATTCAAATTGACTATTGCTGTGGTTGAAATTTGTTTTCGAGCTTCTGTTATAACACTGGATGAAATTTCTTTGTGTGACATGAAACGTGTCCTTTAAAGTGACAGACAGGGAGTTATATATTTAGGCAATATTGTGTCTTTCAAAGATAGACCCAAGAGGTAGCCTATCAAATGAAAACAAAATTGAACCCAATTTGGAGCCTTGAGGGACACCGCAGGTGAGAGGAGGATCTTTCAGTCGCATCAGATTTAAACCAGTTTAGAGAGATTGGACTCTGAAGGTCCATATGTATGAAGCGTAGCAGTGAGATCAAGTCATACAAGAACTACAAGATCACCAGCATCAGCAATGAGTAAAAGTCAAATCTGGCAGCACTTTGTTCAGCGTATGCTGTGTTTAAATACATACATGCAAATAAATACTTTGACTTGCCTGTCTGCAATTTCATTGTTTGGGTTCACTGCAGCCAAAACCTGCAGCTTTTTTCCTGGAAAAAAAAACAACGATCTATTAACATATCAGATGATTTAGCTCCTTAAAAAGTGATCTTAAATCTGGCAGGTTTCCAGAAACTCAACTCCAAATTAATTCTGAAGTCTGGATGTTAGCCATCAACTTGATAAAGTACTTTGTGGCCAAAAACCTTTATGAATGCAGCTTTAATTTGTTTCCTGCTTTTTTGATGACATGTTTGAAGTATGTTTTACATGATCTTTCGTCCTGTTTATGTATGTCAGTATTATTTCCTTCTTCTGTGACCTTTGAGACTTTGTTTAGAAAAGGATTTATAAAAAAGCAATTATCATTTAAAAGCTCATCATAATGTTTGTATGAAGTAGTACATTTTAAACTGGTAAGTGCTTTAACCTTCACTGCGGTGGTAATTGTAGCTCAATGTTTAAGCATGAATTCTCGAAAATATGTTTTTTTTTCCCCCTCCTTAAGTGCATTTGTTGAATTTATTCACGTATCTTCACAGCATTTTGAGTCCAAACTTTAGCCACGTAGCATTCAGACGGGCATTCACAAACCCTCACAGCTCATGTCGTCAGCCCTTCCCCAGTGCACAAACCAGACAGACAATATTTAATCAGTGTAATTAACTCCACGCCCGCCACACTCGAAAAGAGAAAATCGGTCATACAAATCGTCCCTGCACTCTTATTAGCTCTTGGAGAGGCTCGGGATAGATGAGGCCATTAAGAAGACGCTCTGTTGTTGTACTCATCAAAGGGAGAGGCACCTGTACGCATGCATGTGTGAGAGTGCACGAGTCCCGATTATATAAAATCGTTAATTAGAGGTTGTTGTTTGAGGGCTTCCTTCACCATCTGTACGTTACAGTGGAGACACACAAAGCATGATGGGAGATGAACAGGGACGTCCTAATCCACTGTTGCTTTTGTCTGGTGTTGCTACTAAATGCTGCGCTCTATAACAGTGAGCCCGGTGCTGTGATCCTTTGGGATTTAACACCCAGTTTTGATATGTTTTGAGTGCCAAGTCGCTCAAGCTGTTCACACAATTTGTCATCAAGGCGCCACTTAAAAACCAGAAAGAACAAAAGATTCCTGGAAGTTTGAAGCAGTTTGTAAAAGGTCAGGTGCTCAAGTTTCTAGCAGCAAAACTTAAAACATCAGCAAAGAACAGCAAACTGCAGTCTTCATATTGCTTCGATTTATCGAGGTTTCTTTTTCCAAAGCTTTTCCCTTCAAAATAATGGAGCATTTCACCACCTGCTAAATGACTCAACATGATCTCCATGGCTGTGAGTTCATTGCGAGCAGCCGTTAATGTGTACACGCTCCCTCTCCTCCTCCATGCAGAAGCTGAAGTGGGCTCCGCAACTTGACATCAAACACACAGCAAGGCTGCTCTTGCAGTGAAAGCACTTTGTCAAATCTTTGATATAGTCGTTGCACTTTTGTCGTGGTTTTCGTCTACTTGCTTCCCGGTTGTCCTCGTCTTTAACTCTATGGTGGCTTCAGGTGTGCTTTGGACATGGGTCATTGTTTGGTTCTTCAAATTCTTGTAATTCCTACACAGTTACTTCAGCCCCTTTTCGTGTGAACAGCCAAGTGCGACACCAGGGAGTTCTCTGAGGAAACAGAGTTTGAAAGTGTGCATCATTATTCCCATTTGAACAGTTCATCCGTTCTCTCCCAAGTCAGCGAGGAGTCTTTACTTTTAACACTTTTGGCTTTGTAAATCTCTCTTTAGCGACGTTTTCTGAAGCTTCTACTCTGATTCTGGCAAAAAGAAGTTGTCTCCTGGGCAATACAGTGTAGAAACAACATGTGGAAAAGCTTGAACGGATCAGATATTATCAGCATTGTGTCACTATGTATACAGAACATAAAATTAATTAAAAAAAAACAAGCTTGTTTATCACTTTAAAGATCCTCTAAAATGCCATTGTTTTGATATCTCCACATGATTCATACCTCTTCTCTTGCCGTCTCCAGTGTTCTCGGTGATGTGTCTCTATTTAAACCTGGCCTCAGGTGTTTCAGACACATTTTTATGCTGCGATTTCCAGCTTTGCCATTTCCACTCTTGGCCCTGTTTGCAGTAGCAAGCGAAAAATGGCATTCTTTGCTGCTGGTATTATTTGCTCAGCTCCATCCCTCAACAACAGCTCCTCTCTTAACTGTTGTGTAACATCACAGCGCTCGCGTGTGACGGTTGTGTGTATGGAATAAAAGACAAGAGCAAACACATCTTTTACTACCCCTGTCCTGTTTTTCATCCCTCCCTGTCCTGTATGTGTGTGTTTTCCTCCTGCCCACCTTTAGTGCTTTTACCTTGGGTGGTGTGTGTGTGTGCCATTATCAGCCCAGATCAATGGTGGCCTTGTTCTTTTTGCTCTTGAAGCTGACAGCCTGCTGCATTCAGTTATTGCGCTGGTCCACACCTGTCTTTTATTGGCTTTCTGTATGTGTACAAGTATGTGTTTACCGTGGTCGTTGTACACATTTGGCCTCCGTCTCCGTCTCGGAGAGCGGCCGGACTTGAAAGGGAAGACTGAGGCTTGCAGACCGGATCATTACGCCCTCGTTTGGGTGTAATTGCTTAACAAATGTTGGGAAGAAAGGAGAGAAATGGACATACATGGAGGGGAAAGGGGTCATTTGACATGCAAACTAGACCCAAATCAAACCCTGTCCACAGATCGGGTTGTTACCCTCACATGCACCAGAAATACTATATTATCCTTACTACTTCTTCATGTAATATAATCCCGTAACTCGTTCCCACATCAGATTAAGTGACGCATTTCCATAAAAATAGGCGCGATGCCTCTGGCGGGGAACATGACATGAGGGGAAATCCAGGATGACTTCAGTGGGGCTAGAAAGCAGTGATGGGTAGCATTGTTTAAAAGAACCAAACAGGTAAATCTCCCCGGTTTAGACCAATACGTAGATAATGTAGTTATTTAACGTAAGCCCCTTCACTTGTCACATGAAAGAAGTTTAAGCCTGAACTGTCTTGTGAATTGAGTCATTTTACCCCCCTGAATAAAACTCGTCCTCGTATTATTTTACCTCCTTCCTCCTTTTTTTAACCTTGTGAGGGGAAAGAAAGCAGCTTTCTTCTGTTCATCCCTGCCCTGCTATTGATTACTTGATGGTTGGATAGAACTCAGTCGAGCAGAACTCTCATTCAAGGATGTGGAAGTGTATTCTCTCTTTTTCTTTTTACTGGCTGCAGGGAATTTTTGGAGGAGCCCCTCGAAGCTTAAAAAGGACAGTTCAGATTTTTGACATGGTGTGGTACGACTTCATCGCAGGCTGAGGATCCTGTTCAGATAATTGAGCAAGTTGACAGCTTTTTCAGACGGAAGCAAACGAGCAACATGTTAAACCATTCAATCGTACTGGGTTCACAGGTCCTCGTATTATTAAAGCAGAGATTTAGATCCACAAAGGCCAATAGGCTTTTTTCCCTTGGAGCAACCCAGCATCAGATATTATTTGCCTAGTTTTTCATACATGCTTAACTGCTAAAGTAGAGTTTGTTGTCAGGCTTAAGTTTAAAACATGAGGACATTTGAAAGGGTTTGGTTTTTTTCTGAAATATATTTATTGTGGGGGGCACGGTGGTGTAATGGTTAGCATGGTCGCCTCACAGCAAAAAGGTTCTGGGTTCAAACCCAGGCCTGGGCCTTTCTGTGTGGAGCCTGCATGTTCTCCGTGTGCCTGCGTGGGTTCTCTCCGGGTGCTCCGGCATCCTCCCACCATCCAAAAACATTAGTCTCAGGTTAATTGGTGGTTCTACAAATTGCCCTTAGGTGTGAATGGTCTTTGTTTCCGTCTGTCTCTATGTGGCCCTGTGATGGACTGGCGACCTGTCCAGGGTGGACCTAAATGAGCTGAGGGATAGGCTCCAGCCCCCCCCGTGACCCCGTTCAGGATGAAGGGGGTATAGATAATGGATGGATGGTTTTTGTATGCTGAAATTTTGATGAGAAGATTGATCTGGCTTTTACAGACATGAATGGTATCAATCTTCCTATTTAATCTCAGCAAGACATTGATTCAACATATTTCCCAAAATGTCAAATTATTCCTTTCTTGTTGCCTTTCACGCTGTTTTTCTCTCTTTGTATGCCGAAAGAGCAGACTGAACTATAACATAAAAAATGTTTTAAAAAAAAAATAAAAAAAAATCAGGGCTTCTCAGAGCCAATTACATTATATTTGACCTTTTACAGTCCACAGCATCGTCAGCTGTGGCCACTTGGTTCGATCCGTTTGGCAGAGCAGAGAACACGCTACACATTTACACAGCGTGAATATAAACTCCAATGTTTTGAATGGCAGCTGGAAAGGAAGCACTTTTAAGTAACGTGATGACCACATCTGTAGCATTTTAAACACAGCACTCCCCTCGCTCTCACTTCTAATGAAAATTCCTCTTCTTTCAGTTCCCATAATGCCCCACTTTGTGTTAGCCAGTTCTGACCGTTTCTTGATCTCTATGCTAATGCTTTCCATCTTCCCAGTGAATTTGGTGCTTTATTGTGTTGCCCATCTCCACTAAGAACGGGCAGTCGTAGATCATACATTTCAGGCACAGATAGTCATCGCCCCCCTCCCCTTTTTTTTTCTTTTTTTCCCCCTCTACACACACACACGGTTGTGTATTGCAGCGAGTGCCTGTATCGTATGTGCTTTTCCAATCTCGGCAGCACTCAAAGCCCTTCACAACAACAGTGCTATTACTGCCAGCAAGACAGATGGGGGCCCGTAGGAGCCGATTGTGTGTGAGACATCCATTATAGTTGGATTAGAAACTATTTCCATACATTTGGCTGACTTTGATCTCAGGAAATGGGAGTCAACAACCATACTGAAGATCTTTTTTTTTTTTCTTCTTCCTTTTTGTATGTGTGCTGTTTAGGGCTGTGATGGTGTACAGATGAGCTCCACCATGCTGCCTTCAGATAAAAACACGTTTCTGCCTTGATATGTAATTAATCATCGCTGACCTCTTCATGTGACTCAAGCTCTCTAATTGCACTTTTTTTGTTTTTTTTTCTGGTCATTTTGCGCTTGTCATTGCTCTCTTTCCCTCTGCTTAAATGTGTGGATAAGGTTTTAAAGGAAGCACTTAGCCCTAAAATTGTGAATAATTATATCACTTGGAGACCAAGTTGCCTATTATGGTGATTCAGACTGTCGGTGTGCATTAGCAAATGGACCTCGGCCTCCGAGATGAATTTATTTGGATTCGTTCACTGAAATGTGACCAGTACGTTGCTCTAACCCCCCAAAAGGTCCTGGAGAGTCTCCACCACTCCCATCTTTCCTTTGTGGAAGAAGTCCTTCCTGCGTTGACAGTCAGTCTCCACAATGTTCCATAAAGCTCTGAAAGATTGTTGAAAGACAAAACCATCGCCCATGTTACGAGGAAAAAAAGAATCCAGGTTATGCTGTAAACAATCTCGACTCTGCCGACTAACATACAGATCACTCACTGTGAGGTTGGCTTTTGAGCCGGGTCAACAAAACAAACTAAAATCCGGCCTTAACACCAGAAAAACAAACTATTGTGACCTGCTAAGACTCCCTGATTTATCTACTGGGTTTTAATACACAGACACACTTCTCAAATAGATAAAACTATCTTTTGACAAATTCATTCAAGTCTTATTTGGGTCTTGTTTTTTTTTTTTGTGTTTTTTTTTATAAAACAAACAGGAAACTTGCTCAAATTTGTATTTTACTTGTGAGCAACGGCTGCTAAATTTTAGTATTCATTTGGCGGCTGTTTCTGGTGACTTGACAAACATAATTCTAACATTCATCGCCTTCCTTTTAGATATATCTCCACCTGGCTGCTGCTAAATGGTAGCTACCAAAAGAGTAAAAAAACAAAAACTTCTTGCATGAAACAGCAGCAGTCAGAGGGTTTAGGAGGTTTTAAATGATCCTCCGGGTGAGCAAAACTTATTTGAAAAAGAAAATAATTTCCCAAACGGTGTGTTATGTGTCAAATGAGGCATTAGTACTGACATTTCGGGTATGCAAATGTTTCCTTCAAATAAAGCGCTTTGGATCATTTAGCTTGTTGTTTGTGCCAGCTAGCAAACAACAAGCTAAATGATGCCTGTTCAGTAGCTTTCCGGATCATCTGAGTCACATTTCTGAAGTTTTCACATTATATAAGTGAATTTCAATCACATGTACATGTGAGCGTACTTGAATCCCTTTATTAGCATCCTGAGGAGATGTTAAAACATTTGTTGTAGCTCGTCTGACTCACCTATCTGCTCTGTGGGAGGTTGTTGGGTCACGCTGCTCTCTGATTGGTCAGTTCTTCTCTAAACAAGCCGGGCTGCAGCGAACCAACACGCACTCCTATCAGGGAGATCAGGGAGATCAGGGAGATCAGGGAGATCAGGGAGTGGAAGATGCCTCCTCAGCACTCCTTAATTGAACACGGCATTAAAATGAATCAGTTTACCCATTTCTCTACATTGTTCTGCTGTAGTTTCCCTCCCGCTGCCTCCTCCTGGCCGCTCCTCCTCTCTTTCTCCTCTTCTCGCTCTCCTCCTCTCTCTCTCTCTCCTCCTCCTCTCTCTCTCATCTCTCTCTCCTCCTTTCTCTCTCCTCCTCTCTCTCCCTCTCCTCCTCTCTCTTCTCCTCTCTCTCTCTCTCCTCTCTCTCTCCTCCTCTCTCTCCTGCTCTCTCTCTCTCCTCCTCTCTCATCCTCTCTCTCTCTCCTCCTCTCTCTCCTCCTCTCTCTCCCTCTCCTCCTCTCTCTTCTCCTCTCTCTCTCTCTCCTCTCTCTCTCCTCCTCTCTCTCCTGCTCTCTCTCTCTCCTCCTCTCTCATCCTCTCTCTCTCTCCTCCTCTCTCTCCTCCTCTCTCTCCCTCTCCTCCTCTCTCTTCTCCTCTCTCTCTCTCCTCCTCTCTCTCCTCCTCCTCTCTCTCCTCCTCTCTCTCCTCCTCTCTCTCCTGCTCTCTCTCTCTCCTCCTCTCTCTCCTCCTCTCTCTCTCCTCCTGCTCTCTCTCTCTCCTCCTCTCTCTCCTCCTCCTCTCTCTCCTGCTCTCTCTCCTCCTCCTCTCTCTCTCCTCCTCTCTCTCCTGCTCTCTCTCTCTCCTCCTCTCTCTCCTCCTCTCTCTCTCCTCCTCCTCTCTCTCCTCCTCCTCTCTCTCTCCTCCTCCTCTCTCTCCTCCTCTCTCTCTCCCTGCCTGCTAATAACAGCACTCTGTGTGGGTTTCTTTAGTGGACGGCCTGCTATGGCCCATTAAGCTGCCGTCTCACCGACAAATGAACGGTAAGATGACTGTAAGGAGGAGGAGGAGGAGGAGGAGGAGAAGCCAAGGCAAAGATAGGACGGGTGAGAAAAGAGATGAAAGCGGGGGGGATGGAAGAGAGGGAAAAGAGGGTGTAAAAGAAGGAGAAATGGAGGGGAAGAGGGGCGGGTGGGAGAGGAGGTGTGAGGCAAGGGAGACGCGACAGGAGGGGAGGAAGAGGAGAGCTGAAAGGCAAATGTCAGAAGTACATAACCAACCTGTCACCTCTGGCTCTCCCTTCCCCCGTCACACACACACACACACACACACACACACACACACACACACACACACACACACACACACACACACACACACACCACTGTCACAAAAAAGCCAAAGGGGAGGGAGGGACCTCATTAGGATCTCAGCAGTCCATCACACACAGGGAGAGAGAGAGAGGGAGAGAGACTAGAGAGCTGGGTGGTGGGGGGGATGGGGAGAAAAGGAGGGAGCACAGGGAGAAATGAAATTGAATTGATAGGAGCAGTCAAGTGCAGCCACACACACACACGCACACGCACACCACACACACACACACACACACACACACACACACACACACACACACACACAGAGACACACACACACACACACACACACTGCTTCTCTCTCTATGCAACATGATTAATGTGGTCAACAGCCGTGAGGATCAGTCTGGTCGAGACCTCTCACCCTCTCTCTCTCTCTCTCTCTCTCACACACACACACACACACACACACCACACACACACACACACACACACACACACACACACACACACACACACCCTGTTCTGGCTCCTCTATTCACACACCCTCCTCACCCCAACCAGCCATCTCTAGCCTCCTTGCACCCAAGCAAAGATGGAGGAGACAGACCGGACACAGTTCATTATTTTACGTCCAGCATTACAATCGACTGGTGTGAGATGGAAATGTTTTGAACAATAACTGTGTCACTTAAAAAAAAAAAAAGAAGCAATACAATACACAGCAATGGTGAATGGAAGCTCCTGGTGTGAGCTTCCATTCAGCTCCATTAGGTACGACACGACAAAAACATGTCTGGATTTGATAAAAACGCTCCTGTCTCACCAGAAGAGGACATTTTCTTTAATGACATCATTTCAGGGTTTACAATAGAATCTATCATCATCCTCAGCATGTGTGATACTCAGAGGACAGTGAAACACAATTGTGGAATTATTATTTTTTATTTATTTATTTTTTTTTAATTTTTACAAACTTTTATCTGTTCTGATTGTCTTTCTGTCAGCTGACAGATCAATCACATATCAATCACATATCATCACATATCAATCACATATCAATCAGACCAATCGCATATCAATCACACATCAATCACAGATCAATCACATATCAATCAGACCAATCGCATATCAATCACACATCAATCACAGATCAATTACATATCAATCAGATCAATCGCATATCAATCGCATATCAATCACATCAATCACAGATCAATCACAGATCAATTATAGATCAATTATAGATCAATCACATATCAATCATAATCAACATCCTTCAAACTTGCTGGTCATTTTGGTTTGGAGTTCAAACAGGAATCAAACTTTGTATTGCTTTTTTTTTTTTTAAGTGACAGTTATTGTTCAAAACATTTCCATACCGATAACAACACCTTGACTTGGATACCAGTTCCTGAATGATACTTTTATTAATTTCAGTTCATAATATCCATTTTTAACAAAAACATCATGACGTCACGCATACAAATTCTTTTCAAGCAGTTTAGAGCGATCGAGTGACCATATTTTCAGCAAGTTTAACTTAAACATGTCCCCTAAACACCTCACATGTCGACTATCAGCGGACACTACAAGTTACAGATGTCCTCTAAACACCTCACATGTCGACTATCAGCGGACACTACAAGTTACAGATGTCCTCTAAACACCTCACATGTCAACTATCAGCGGACACTACAAGTTACAGATGTCCCCTAAACACCTCACATGTCGACTATCAGCGGACACTACAAGTTACAGATGTCCTCTAAACACCTCACATGTCGACTATCAGCGGACACTACAAGTTACAGATGTCCTCTAAACACCTCACGTCGACTATCAGCGTACACTACAAGTTACAGATGTCCCCTAAACACCTCACATGTCGACTATCAGCGGACACTACAAGTTACAGATGTCCTCTAAACACCTCACATGTCGACTATCAGCGTACACTACAAGTTACAGATGTCCCCTAAACACCTCACATGTCGACTATCAGCGGACACTACAAGTTACAGATGTCCTCTAAACACCTCACATGTCGACTATCAGCGGACACTACAAGTTACAGATGTCCCCTAAACACCTCACATGTCGACTATCAGCAGACACTACAAGTTACAGATGTCCCCTAAACACCTCACATGTCGACTATCAGCGTACACTACAAGTTACAGATGTCCCCTAAACACCTCACATGTCGACTATCAGCGGACACTACAAGTTGCAGATGTCCCCTAAACACCTCACATGTCGACTATCAGCGGACACTACAAGTTACAGATGTCCCCTAAACACCTCACATGGAGACTGACAGTGGACTCTGCTATTTACAGATGACCCGGAAATGCCTCGCATTCATGCTATTGGTCGACGCTCGCAGATACCAGTTAATTCAACACATGCAACTGTGACAAGTACGTGTCCAAAATTAGTTTGAAAAGGGTGAAACAAGTTATTCTAATTTCAGATTTGTATTTGACCTTTGTGGGCCACCAAAGCTGCGTATGGGAAACGACATATTGGCTCACTGATGCAAATGAGTTTTACTTCAAGGTAAATGTAGAAAAAGATATGTTTTAGAAGGAAACCGTATTTGTGTGGATGTAGCCGAGGTATCAAAATTTGGTACCGAATGACGAGACATTTTTCAATACCGGACAGTATCGGAGCAATTCTTACCATAAAAACATCAAAGTTGGGTAACCAGCCCCGGTTATATGACCGTTGATGCACTGCTGTGAAGAGTCGTCATCTGCTGATGGAAACCTGAAAATGCATTTATGTTCATCCTAATCAAAACCAAACTGATGTCAGTTGCTTCTCGAGCTCCAGGTTGAGTCACCGGCCTGTGCACTTGTGCACAGACAACATGGCAGCTGTTACCGGCTGTAAATAATTTTCTGCAGATAACATAATGAACGAATAGATCCTCTCCAGCTAATGCAGCTGTTAGAAACATTACCTTTGTAAGATGGCCTCAAGACGTTTGAACCGAGACCACTTAAACTGTCCATCACTGGGTAAAAGGTTACTAAATGTCCACTTTAAGGCTGTGAATTATTTCCTGTTCCCTTTTGCAGCGCACTTCTGTGTCCGTGTGTGTGTCCATGTGTGTGTGTGTCCGTGTGTGTGTCCGTGTGTGTGTCCGTGTGTGTGTCCAAACGTGGGCATTTATCAATGAATCCAGGGTTTCTAGTAGTTGTCCTGGTTTAACAGGATTAGGTGCCTTCTCCACTGCCTCACACCACATCACCATTGTAGTGTGTGTGTGTGTGTGTGTGTGTGTGTGTGTGTGTGTGTGTGTGTGTGTCTCTGGGGGTCTTGCTGTCCTGTAAACCAAGGGGGAGGGGGGGGCAGCGTGTAGGTGTGTATGTTTTCTATTCAGAGCGTGAAAACCTTTCAGAGGACATTTTTATTTCAGAAATCAGTTGTTCAGCACGTCACATTTTCAAATCCTGTTAACTGATTTTATAGAGTGAAGTTGTGTTTTTGCTTCATACTCTGTTTTATGATTTGTTTGGTTTTGGTTTTCCTTTGTGGTTTGACCTTGATGAATGCAGGAAGAGAGCCAGCATCCTATGTGAAACACTCCTCTCCTTCACCTTCCCCTTCTTTGACTCTCCGTTCCTCTCTCAACACACACACACACACACACACGCACATGCGCACACGCACACACACACACACGCACACGCGCACACACACACACGCACACACACGCACACACACATGCACACACACACACACACGCACACACACATGCACACACACACACACACACACACACACACACACCAAGCACAATCTGTGTATTGCTTTCTTTTTTGATTTTAAAGTCTAATTTTCACCTAGTTAAAATTTTGCCTCAAAAAAGGGTGCATGTGGTACGCTAAGCACTTTTTCTGCCACGACAGCAGAAAGGAAATCTTTGCGTATATATATATATATATATATATATACTTTGTGTGTGTCTGTGTGCACGTGTTCAAAGTGTTGTGTGTTATCGGTGGGATGAAACACCACCGCTGTAACAATGGGATTAAAGCTGTGCTTATGAAAGAAGCAATTAAATGGTATCTTATCTCATCTGCTTCTAACACCAAAAAGCACTTTCATGTTTTTCAAGTTTTCTGCTCTTCCTCTTCTTTGGAGGCGTCAACAGTGTTCCCGGCAGACACTGCTGATTGGTGGGGAGTAAAACATCCCTGTCTTCTGATTGGTTCTCAGAACATGTCCTCTCTTTGCTGGTATTAAAGATAAATACCAGTTAAATGCAACCAAATGTGTATTTTGCTGCATGTTCTCTGCTAAAGTGTAATAATAGCGCAGCCTACAGCCACCTTATTAAAACATTCATGTTTGCTGTTCTTAACACTTGTTGTTTAAAATTTGTCCAACAACAAACCTACATGTTATTGAATGGTCAGACAATATGGCACCTTTTATGTCAAGTGTAAGATTTAAAAATCAATCCTAAAAGTTAGTTGAGCTAGAGAACATTAATGGTGTGATGTAATAAAACCATGTGTGGCATTTCCCAGGTGCCGTGGGTCTGATAATGAAGCACGAAACCAACGATTTTACAACTAGGGATGCAACTCAATTAATCAGCTTGTCCCAAAATAGTGAAATGTTTTATATCCGTTCGGACAACAGTCCTAAAACTAAATATTCCCTTTACGTTAGGAGAAACTAGTTACTAGCACCAAATCCCCACATTACCATGCTGGAATAGGATAAATTTGCCAAAAATGACTTAAATAATTAGTTGAATATCAACTTCTGATTAATTTTCTTTCTCTTAAAAACTTACACAATTGTCTCATTATTGCAGCTCCAGGATCAAACATAATTAGAAGGTTTAACACCTTAAACTTGGCCAATTCATTTTGAGTAATCATGTGAAGTAGATTTTGGACTTGAAAAAAGGATTTGTCATCATAATGTTATTTTAAGTCAAAATTATACTAAAGTTCTGTTGCAAACTGGGCTCCAGTTCAACAAACTTCAGCCGCAGAGTTTGATTGAAGGGGGGATGCTGGGAAAATAGTGCATCAGAAAAGAGGTAAAGACTCAAAGCCTAAAAGATACAAACTTTATTTTTACTTTGAAGACTTTACATAGTTTTTGTCCTAAAGTTACCTCATGTTGTTTGGTCCACCGGCTCATATCATTATTGCTTTAAACCCGTGACAAAGAACGGACGATAGTCGTCACTCACTTCTTCTCCTTCCCTCTAAGGGGGGAAAAAGCGCTGACAAGGGTGTATTCACAACTATTACGTTAAATCATCCTTCATCTCTTCATTTTGAGCGAAAGGAAGGAGAAGACGGATGCGAGACAAGCAAACAGATGTAGCAGTGGGGGGGGAAATGGCCGTCTGATTGAAGAGGGTTTGTCAGGATAATTCTCTCTGATTGGAGTCTCCGTCTCCTCTCGCTTCGTCAGAACTGCTACTGAGCCCTAACTTGGCCTCTTTGTCCTCTGCGTTGTCCCTCCCTCATTTCTTCTACTGCCTCTGTCCAGGACACAAAGGAGGCAGCAGGGATATAGCTTTCCCATTATGGCAGGAGATCTTCCAAACTGGATTATTTATTATACTCTTTGCGTCATATTAGTTGGATTTAAAATTGAGATAAGATGTTGGAGTAAGTTTGACAATGAGTCTTTGTTCTCACAGATATATTAAACTTTCTGAGTGGGATGACTGAGTTAACTGCAGGCACAGAGGCTTCCTCCACCCAGCAGCTGATCACAGGCTGTTTTCAGCTCAAAGCTTTCTTTTTTCTGCGGTTAAAACTATGCAGATTGAGTTTCACCAACCTGACCTGGCTGATCTGTAGTTGATGGGCTTTTGGTGAAAGTAGTAATTAAATCAAATTTAAGACCCGCTGTTTTTCCTTTTGGATCTGAAGGTTGTTTCTTTTCCTCTTTTTTTTTTGCTTACAATTATGCTATTTTTATGTGATTCTTTTCATTTTTTGTTTTTTTATTCCCACTTAAAAGGTTTCTGTATTGTTGAGGATAGTTACTGAGTCTTCATGAAATGTTTCTTGGAATACCAAATAAAATAGCTGCCATTGATGTTGTGATTTATAGACTACAATTTTGCACCAGTTTTGCAAAAAAAGTGCAGTTCATACTAAAAAAGCATTCATTTGGAGTTGTGCTTTGGCCACATGATTCATGTAAATACACGATTCTTTCCTCTTTTTGATCAATTTGAGTCTACCAACTCCCAAGGAAAACATCTGGCAATTTAGCTGTTAAAATGCTCCACTTTGTTCACAAGCTGGTTGCTGACTTTCTTTGGTGCTGTAATAGTTCAGAGTACATTTAGTTTTACAGGATTGTTCTGTCTGTCTGCTGAGGCTGAATCCAAACACAAAAGCTTGGGGCCAAAAACCAAAAACAAAGAGTCAAAAAGAGGCGTTTTGCTGCGTTGCATTACGCGTTACATTTAGTCACTTGATCAATTATGACAATATAACATGTAGTGCCGCTTTAATGCAGAACGGAAAAGAGCATCTGCAGTTTACAAAAATAAAATACAAATGTGAGTATAATGTGTACATAGCGGCAGATATATATTCTCAGTCATCTTTCACAAACATGTGCAGTAGCTGTTCAGGGTGCAGCAGAGCAGGCATTCCCTCAGGTTTCGGGGTCATGAGACAGATAACAGCAGTAACAGATGTCTGTTCACATGCATGACTATTAGCAGCTTCCCATGCGGTCGACATGCAATCTACATATCAGCTCCTACACCCAGGACACCGCATGCACATTCAGCCTCATGTTGTACTCGTGCACACTGAACGGACAGCGTTCAAGTACACACACACACACACACACACACACACACACACACATTGTACACACACACACACACACACACACACACACATTGTGCACACACACCAAGTGACCCAGGCCGAGAACCCTTCGGGGGTTCCCATGCTATTTAAACACTGCTTTTGTTGCAGGGGTCTATAGCCTAGCTTGGCACACCTTTTAACTTACAAAGACCATTTCATTGGAAGCCAGTGGTTACTGAGGGCTGGAGGCACTTTGTGAGTGTGTGTGTGTGTGTGTGTGTGTGTGTGTGTGTGTGTGTGTGTGTGTCATGGTGTAAAAACCTAAACACTATGATCAGAACCTCCTCAGTTGTCCAGCTCCTGCTCTTTTCATTATTTTTTTTCAACCTCCATCTCTCCACCTTTCCATTTAAGCTTAAATGAAACTAATTCAGGTCAAAAGGTCCAAAAGCTTCGGCTGTTCCAGTGCGCGGCTCGTCTCGTCGAGGTTTTACTGTTGCCTAAAGCATTGTATGAATCAACAAATAAATATGGAAGCGACTCACTGGGGCGGGCTAAAATGGGGTTTCTATGCATGCTAGTCAGGAGAACCTTTGGTAGTCTGACTCGGCGTATTGAATCTCTGAGGTGAAACCAGGCCCTCGTTTTCACTGTGTTGCCAGGTGACTGATTCAGCAGCCTCAATAAACGACAGCACAACCACAGCTGACTGGTGAGCAGAAGGCTGAAGAATGCTTTTGATATCAAATACCACAAAGCCAGGAAAGAGTCATTTTTCCAAAAGCCAGGGGCAGGCCACACTTCAGCCTGCCAGGTCCAGATCTAAATGCTGCTGGCACTCAGTGAAAACCTTTTAGTTTATTATTACAGGGAGCTACATTTCCCATAGCAACGAGATACAGAGATGAATCCCATAAATGATGTACAATCTTTTGAAATCCAGAGGTGCAGCCCTTCTGGCCATACGGGCTAAAGACCAAAGGCTGGCGTGAGGAGCAGAGGCTTCATACACTGGGCTTCTTTATTTTGTAGGCCAAAGAATGTTTTGGAAAGTAGTCAACAAAATGGTCATAAATTATTGTTTCAGTTTTACAATTAGCCAGCAGCCAGTGCACATTTAGCTACTAAAGAGCTAGATGTCGACAGAGACCAAAACGGAGCTAAACAAATGGTGAATATTGGTCTTTTGCACCACTGCTGTACTTTGTGTGGGTTTTGGAGTGTAATAGGAAAAGTGGTGTTTATGTCCACCAGTAGCATCACAGCAAGTGGACCCTGTGAAACATGTTTTGTTGGGGGAATGTGGCTCCAAACGGTCATGAGTTTTTACGTGTGTGCAAAACTAGAAAATCTACTTTACTGTTAAAAATCAAATTCTGAACTTGATGAAAGCGCATCTTTCCTTCACAATGATAAATGTAGTGTCATGGACACATTTAGTCTTACCTTCCTTTTGGCCCCTTTCTGTCTTGGTCTGTCCCTCCAGGATTGTCATGGCTGTCTGCTAACTTAAGGGGGAGTTCCCCTGTTCGTCTGGCTCTACTCCCTCAGGTCCTCAGACTGAAAGGACCTCTTCCTTTGTCAAAGAGAGGGGAGTGTTCATGACACGAGAAAGCAACTATAAGATCTCACACACACACACTGAACCTGCCTCTGCCTGAGGATGAAAACTTAGAGCTGGTCTTTGTGGTCCATCTTGTGCCACTGCATCGTGTGTTATTTCATTCCAAGCTAATGATCACCACATTGACGTCCTATTATAGCAACACAAGTCAGTGGGATTTATTTTGCTATAAAGAATACATCAGAAGATATCAGAGCCGCAGACACGCACAACAACAACACAAAGTATGTTTTCTCACCCCAGATCAGACACGTTTTGTCCCTGTGGGTTTAAAGTGAGACCAGGCTGCTTTTGTGTCAAAGCAAAGGTATTTTCATTCATACGGGTGCCGGTTCAGAGCTTTGTGTGCAACTGCAGCTGTGCACGAACAACACACACCGAAATCTAGTCCGTCACCGTGTGTGTGTGTGTGTGTGTGTGTGTGTGTGTGTGTGTGTGTGTGTGTGTGTGTGTGTGTGTGTGTGTGTGTGTGTGCGCGCCTCCCCTTTGATGATTGTACAAGAGAAGAAAAAAATCCTCCCCATCATCAAATCCTTCTTTTAATATCTGTAGTGCTAGCCAAGGGCTTCCTCTCACTGTCCTCATCTTCTTTTCACTCTCTTTGATTCTTCTCATTTAACAGTTAATATGCCTGAAAGTCCTGAAGGGTGTTTGCTCAGGCCGGTCCAGCACTCCTGTATTTGATTGACGAGCCTCAGTCTTCCTCAGTGCACTCTTCTTCTGGGTTTTTTTTCTTCTTTTTTTTATCGTATCTGTATATTGTGTCCAGTAAAACTACTGTCTGGTATGTTTTGGACATTGACTATAAACTTAATTCTTCTTTTGCCAGTTTAAAAGGACAAAGCACTCAAATAAGGCCTTGAGGTGCAAACAAAAAGATGGTAAAGAAGACTTTATCCAGCGCTCCAGTAAAACAGCGAACAGGGCTGTGATTTTGTGGGTTTATGGCTCCAAAGTGATGGCGAGGAGGTGAAACTTACTCGGGATGGGGTTCAGGATCAACTTCTTTCGCTGATGACATTTTCTCTCAAAGTCTGTGACAACAAAACAACAGTCCCAGTCAAACTGTAGTCTGTGATTTTTGGCACAGTGCTGAAGTTGGTCTGAACCCAACCGTAAAAGAGCAAAATATGAGTTACATCAGGTATTTGCTGGGTTCATCAGGTGAAATTATTGACAAGAAAACAGAACCCGATCCTAGAAGCAGACGGTTTATCTTAAACGAGCGATGCAAGAATGAAACTAATACAGAAGGCTGAACTGAATACAAAAATACACACAAAGAAGTCTTTGCTCTAAAACACTAGTTCTCTGTGGCGTTTGCTTTTCTACAGGCTTTCCATAATACCCACTGGGAGTCTGAAAAGATGAAACTTTAATGGCCCCTGTGGGGAAAATGGGTCTGATCACAGATTTACCCTTCGCTTCCCCCTACATTACATTTAGCATTTTGCAGAGGCTTTTATCCAGGGAGTGCTATAACAGTGTTTCTAGTTTGTCACTGCCAAATGAAGCTTTCCATCCTGTTTCCGTTTCACCTTTTACGTGGTTTCATTTCTGTTTGAAAAGAGGAGAGAAAACTGGGAGAATCCTCCCAGTGTTTCCGGCTAATTTAAGCGAGAGCAGGCAGCGACCTATGAGCTCACTGGCCTCCATGCCGGCCGTCGCCGAGCACTCTGCACCGTCTTTCCAAGCTCTATTCATTAATTTATTTCTTATTGGGACGGAGATAACAGGATTAGTGCTCCAAGCATCCAGGAGTCAGCAGGGAGGGAGGGGGACCCTTTAACCCCCTTCCCTCCTGCAGACAATGCAAGTGTGTGTGTGTGTGTGTGTGTGTGTGTGAGTGTGTGTGTGAATGTGTATGAATGTGTATGAATGTGTATGAATGTGTGACTTTGTGATTGCGTGGGTGTGTGTTTGTGGCCTTGCCAGATGGGACCAGTGCCTCTTGCAACTAAGAAAATCAGTAACGCGCACGCACACACACGCACGCACGCACACACACACACACACACACACACACACACACACACACACACACACACACACACACACACACACACACACACACACACGTGCGCCACATTCTCTAGCTTCTTCTGGTTTGTGTCCATTCATCCACTTCTCTGTATATTCTTCTGGCCTCCAGCAGGGTTGTGCCAACAAAGCCAAATATCACAGTGATTTTGACCAGATTCAAATTTAACACCCTGCGGACAATAATTAATGTCTTATGGATATGATAACCACACACGGCTTGATGCTAACTTGTAAAAGTAGTTGCTAGACTGGCAACCAGGCATCAGCTTGCCATTTTTAGTCGGTTGGAAGACAGTAAAATCTCATTTGTTGAATAATCATTAAGCAGCTTAATAGTGGAAATGTGTCATAATGTTTAAAAGCTTTATTAAAAATATAATGAAATGACAGAAAGGTTCCCTCATTTCTTAGAATACAGTGGTGTGGAAAGGTTGTGTAAATATACACCGATGGTGGCATTAATCTTGCATACGGTGGTGCTCATTGGTCCTTCGACGGGTCAATGTGCTCCTGCAGCCTCCGCCTCACTGTTGTTAAGCTGCCTGCTCGTGTTACTTGTTTGTCTGGCTCCGTGTTTATGGAGGATATTCTACCTTGAGCATTTAAACTTCATCCGTCGCTTATCCAGATGTATGTTGGACACGCTTTAGTTCGTAGTCAAGCTCAAAGATTCCAGGATATTTGGTCTCCCAAGACTTTCACAAATGTCCTTTTTGTCTTCCGTTCAGGTTCTTCTGGTTCTCTGTCACTTGAATCATTGATTTTCATACAGACGAGTACAACTTTTCATACACGAGTAAACGCACCAGTGCAGGTGCAGCTTTGTCTGTTTCCAGTTACATCTTTAACAGCAAATATTCAAAAATCCCTGATGCAGCAAATACCAAAATGAAACGATTTATTTTGCAGTGCAGTCTTTGCTGTTTGCAGTCCATATTTGTTATGTGTTCAAATGTGGTTGCAATCAGTGGAGATCAAATTCCAAGAATTGATTGCCAATTTCTCTAAATTGTAGCCAGTGGCAACCTGGAAATTATATTTACTATAATTATGCAAGAGCAGCTCAGTAAAAAGTAGCTCAGAAAACTGTTATTTAATTGTAACGCAGCCTTTAGAGCAGGGGTGGGCAAACTACGGCCCGCGGGCCACATCAGGCCCGTTGGTCTTTTTAATCCGGCCCGCCGAAGATTGGTACAGAATTGCCCAAATCAAATCATATCATAATTATGACTGCATTCATTTGACCTTGTCCTGTAATACCTGGCGGTCCACCAGGTGGCGCATCAGGCGCAGTGACACATTGACTCGATTTTGCGGAGGCCGGGCTGCTCTATGTTGTTACTCTGCTGCTGCTCTGAACACATCTGTAACAATGAACGGGCCAAAGAAAAGAAAAGTCGACAGCGAGCGCCGAGTGTTTAATAAGGAACGGACGACTAAATACTTTTTGAAGGCTGTGTGTCTTTTTTGCCAAGAAACCGTTGCGGTTTTAAAGGAATACAACATCAGCCGTCACTTTTCCACTAAGCATGCTAATTGCGCTAACAACCAGTCAACGCAGGAACGGACGGCGACCGCTCGGAGGTCGGCAGATCGTTTGCAGGATCAGCAAAACACCTTTATCTGACAAACTGCCATCCAAGAATCAAGCACGAAGGCAAGCTATTTGCTGGCATTTAAAAGAGCAAAGACCAGCAAGCCTTTCTCCGAAGGGGAGTTTCTCAAAGAGTGCTGGTAGAAACAGCAGGTGTCTGGTGTCCTGAGAGCAAGAACAAATTAGAAAACATGAGCTCATCACGCAGGACGGTGACTCGCCGTGTTGAGCTGATTGACGAAGACTTGGCTAGCAATAAACAAAAAAGCGGAGTCATTTACATGATATTTCTTGGCACTGGACGAAAGTAACGACATAAAGGACACCGCTCAGCTTTTAATTTTTATCAGAGGGATTAACGACAATTTTGAGATAACAGGAGTTTTTGGCCGTGGAATCCCTGAAGGGGAAAACGCGGGGAGAGGACTCGTCGTGTCGGGGGTCATCGAGAGGCTCCAGCTACCTTACCAACGTTACCACAGACGGATCGCCACATTTGACTGGAAAAAACGTCGGGTTGCTCAAAAGAATCCAGGAGAGGGTGAAAGAGGACAACCCTGAGCAGGAGGACATTTTCTTACACTGTGTAAATCCGTCCTGCAGCTCGACCACGTAGTGAAGCCAGTTGTAGAAGTGGTGAACTTTATTGGAGCGAGGGGACTTCACCGTCGTCAGGTTATTAAGTTTCTTGAAGAAACTGACTCTGATCACCAGGACTTGCTTCAACACTCCAACGTCCGCTGGTTAAGTTTGAGGAAAGTACGTCAACGAGTGTTGGAGCTCAAACGGGAGATTATCTCATTTTTGGAGCTACTTGAGAAAGCTGACGGTTTTCCTGAGCTGAGTGACACAGATCGTCTTTGTGATTTATCTTTTGCTGAGGACATACTGACACACATGAATGAGCTGAACGTGAAGCTACAAGGGAAAGACCAGTTTGTCCATGAAATGTACACAAACGTCAGAGCCTTCAAAACCAAGCTAGCTTTATTCTCAAAGCAAATGTCAAACAAGTCATTCGCTCATTTCCCCACGCTGGCTACGCTGAAAGACGTCCTGGACATGAAGACATACAGGAAATCACTGGATGACCTGCACGGAGAGTCCTGCTATCGGTTCTCTGATTTTGATCCCAGTTGAGTGATGAACACCTCAGATCTGTTCTGAGAATCGCCACGACAAAACTAACACCAGACTTCGATGCACAGACTTCAATGTGGCCCCTGAGCCAAAAAGTTGCCCCCCCCCCTCCCGCTTTAGAGGCAGGAAGTTAAAGCTATAGTGAAATCCTACAAGCTAGATTATGATACCAGTATTCAATTTATGTATCTATCTAGTGCTGGCTTCTAGCAACATGTTTCAGTAATGAACCTCCTATAACTCAATTTAATATCCACATATTAATTCGCTTAAAACAGAATTGCAGTGACTGACAGTCGAGCTCCTCAGTGATACCTCGGTGTTTGGCAGTTTCTTAGTTAAAAAAAAAAAGAGTCTGTCCATTAAACAGAGCCAGAAGTTAATTATGACTCCCAAGGTTCAGTTATGAAAAACACCCAATCACCCATGGCTGAAGAAAAAATGTGAATCAGAGATTTACAGTGGAGAAAAATATTATAGAAACCTGCAGCTTTTATTGCTTCAATTCACTGCAATAAAGTCGAGATTTAAAGGAGCCATTGTGATATATTTTGTCCCTTCGAAGAGCACGTGTACAATATTAATACTCGGCCTGGTATCACAATATTTACTGTTTTTTTTCCCCCAGTGCTTACAGTAACACACTCACCAACGTCCTGTTTAGCTTTAACTCCACATATTGTGATTTTTGCCTTGCTGACACAATTGTAGTTATCTGCTGTCCATGTTCAGGTCAGAAGTTAAAGTGTAAACATGTTGCCTCTGCAGAGTCCCAGGACCGTGAGCACATCATCTCACTGGCTTTGGTTTGAACTCATCTGTTTATGATATACACAAGGTAGTGCCTCTCCCGTCTCTACCCACACCGGACCGGCTACACGAGGTGTTCAACCAATCAGGAGCGGCAGGACACTCCTGATTTAACCAATCAGCTGTGGGTCAAGCAGGAAGTTATGGAAACAAGGCAGTGGAAGGATTGAATACATCTGCTGTGAAGCGATATGTATGTAAACGTGTGCAGGCGACGGTGCTCGTGGTTGGTTGTGTCTGTGATGTTGTAAAAGAAACAGGTCTGGAATAAACAATGCTGCTCAGGCTGTCTCCCAGTTCACTCTCTGATTTGTTCTTCCTCGCTACAACAGTGCTTTTCCCCTTTTAACCGCCCCCCTCCCTCCTCCCTCCTCCCTCTGCTGAGACATACTCTATGGCCTCCTATCACTGGCAGCATGCGTCCCAGGAATGCAAGTGTACATCACATTCCTACACACACACACACACACACACACACACACACACACACACACACACACACACACACACACACACACACACACACACACCGCCCGGTGCCCTGCCAGCTTTGCAGGTCATTGTATTTGGCACGTGGCCACTATCTCCCTACGTTGCACACACATACACAGGAAACACACAAAACACACACTCGCCCCCTGCCTGACTCCTGCCTTGGCAGACAGCTCCTGCTGAGTAAGGAGGCCCTCTCCCCCTCTCTCTCTCTCTCCCTCCTCCTCTCTCTGTACCTCTCACTCCTTTCCAGACCAGCCTCCACTCGCTCCCTTCATGTCCACACAGTAGTCTTGTTTCATCTCTTCCTACATCTTTAACACGTTCCCAACCTGCAGAGGACGAGTAAAACCCGAGGCACTCCCGTTTTTACGCCCGTTTTTTCCGGCCGCGCGCCTCCATTTCATCAAGTCCTCGCTGAGGTTTTTTTTTTTAGCGTCAGCAGTATTGCAGCAGCGCTCGGCCCCACCGCACGCTTTACAATTGACACGTCGTAACTGGATGGGAAGATTTAACTTGGGCCATTAGTCATGTCTTTATTCTGCTGCTGGCAGTAATGTCTCAACAAATATGAATTAGAGGTGGGGCGTCTGGGATTCAGGCTGCTACATTTAGCTTTAAGCTATAGCCCAGGTTTCACAATGGCAGGTAGTGTGTGGCCAGGCTTGTCCAATCCTCTCTTTGTGACTCAGGTTTTAATTATCAATGCAAGTTGCTGCAAAAAAAAAAAAAAAAGACAACAGCTGTGGACCTCGATATGTAAAGGAACGTTTGTGTCAGCATTACGACTTTGAATGAGTCCATCAAAGACATACCGAGCATGCTGATTAGGAGATCCGTTCTCTGAATGACATCTGAGTCACTGGGACAAGGACGAAGCTGTTCTACACACAGTGACTCGTGTACATCTACGGTGGAACCATATCGATGATAACAGTATTTAGAGCAGGGGTGTCAAACATACGGCCCGCCAGGGGGTCCAGCTCGGCCCGCTGGATGACTTTGCTAAGTGTGAAAATTACAGAAAGACATAAAGTGCATTTTTTATGAGAATATGGAGGTTTATGAGTACAAACGTTTTGTAATTTTTTTTTAATCGATCCAGTAATTGCTTCAAAAACAGCGTAAATGTGATGTCTGCTCCGGAGGCAGCAGCGCTCGCTGCTAGGGAATCTGCAGAGGAGAGCCCAGGCAGATAAACAGTGGGCTGATGTCTGAGTTTTTGGTCTTTATGTTTCTAGTTTATTGTAGAAAGACCTTAAAGTAGGGTTTATCATCCAAAAACCTTCACCAATGATTTAAACATAGAGAAATATTGTCGTTATGTATGCGTTATTATGCTATGATTTTACTGGTCTGGCCCACTTGAGATCAAAGTGGGCAGTATGTGGCCCCTTAACTAAAATGAGTTTGACACCCCTGATTTAGAGTGAAAAACAGGGCGGACAGCATGGTTTTTTATGTACTTTGTACCATCTGGGCTGATTGCACTCAGTCTATCAGAGAACATGGTTCTGGTATGAGAGGTATGGTTAAAACTCCCTCCGGCTCATTCTGTAGGAGCTTCTGGAAGGAAGAAATACCTCATATTTTAGGGGATAATTGATGCTTTGATTAACTCGCTATATTCCTTCCGGGAAACTATTGTGAAACATAAATGTGTAATACTCCATGCTTTAGGCTACTTTTGTGCTCAGATGACGTTCACGAAGACAACTGGCAGCATCTACTGAATATCTAAAGATGTTTCTCTGAGTTGCTTTAGTACAGATGAAACAACGGAGCCTGTTTGTTTGGATTCCTTATTGATCCTTGGTCAGTTTTGAAACGTGTAGTAAAAGTTCCAGTAACCTCATCACCATTTGTGTCATGTTTTTTGATGAATAATCAAAGCCTTCCTTCTTTTTTTTTTTTTTTTTTCATTTCTTTCACTCCTCGTGTGAACGACTGCATAATTGGTTTTCGGGAGAGAGACGGTCTAAAATGTTTACCCTTTTGATTTGTGACAGATTTCGAGTATGTGGCTCATGGTTGTGTGATCTTTTACACTTGAGTGTGGTTTTGGGCTTGCCATTTAATACTGTCTTTTACGCAGAGGAAAAATACCAAATTAAAAGTCTTGAGGGAATTTATTTCATGCAAAGCCAAACATTTTCTTCAACTGCACAACTGTATCTGGTGCTCGGACCTGGTTCAGCCTCTCAGACTTCTAAGACAAGACTGCAGTCGAGCTAATTGTCCGTTCCTCCTTATGGACGTTTGGCTTCTGATGTGTGGTCATCATCACACAGAATATTGTTTTGCTCGGGATCGATGACCCTGACGTTGCTTTATCGGCTTCTCAGCAGGTGGCAGGTTGGAGATCTGCTGTAGGATGTGTAAAACTAAAGCTGCTTGAGTTGTGGGAAGTCGTAGAAAGTGAAAGTAACACGCGTCTGTCATTAGTTAACCCATTTTTTTTTTTTTTTATCAGAAACCATGCAACAAAGATCTGTCCGATAATGGATCACACTAATAGAAAGTGTTTTTTATTGAACGCTGTTTGTCCTTCAAGAAGTGAGAACTTCGCAGACTTCGACTCACTAGTTCACATCAGTTTTCTGAGCTGAAACACAACTGATACTGATACTGATACTACCCGGCACTACACTCGAGGTAAAAAGCCCATCCCAAATATCGGTCCAGCTCCCTCCACAGGCGCCAGCTGAGTGTCGTTCAAGTTCCTCTGTGTGTCTTATCCCACTCTTCCCTCACTCCAAGATGAAACGAGGATCCTGTTATGTTTCTGTTTTGTAGCCCGGCGCTGCTTCTTTTTACTGGGATCTGATGAACACAACTCGTTTTAATTGTCGCGCCTCTCTATAGCTCCACTTTTCTTTATACCCGAGAAGAGACGGAGAGATTGTGTGTGTGTGTGTGTGTGTGTGTGTGTGTGTGTGTGTGTGTGTGTGTCTTCACGTATGTATGTATGTGTGTGTGTGTGTGTATGTGCGCGCGTTTCATTGTCATGCCAAGGACAAGCGGGCCTGTCCCGTGCCAAGTGGTACCAAGCCAGCTGGCTGTTGCTCATGCTTTTGTTTTGTCCAATGCTCTGTATTCAGCCCACGACACACATTGTTGTGAAGAGTCTTTCACTCGCTCTTCCTCCCTTGTCCCCTCTGTGTGTGTGTGTGTGTGTGTGTGTGTGTGTGTGTGTGTGTGTGTGTGTGTGTGTGTGTGCTTCTTTCATGACAGTGACCTTGATGTGGCGAGAAAGCTAGAAACACGAGTGGACCAATGGAGGGAATTAGAAATTAAATGCTGCTGCATGTAATTACGCGCTCAACAGCCACTGGTGTTTGACTTCGGACCCCCAGTAACGCTGCTCTTCATCTGTTGGTACACCAAAGAGGTCCTGCGCTCGGTATCTGACCGCTGTTTCATGTCATCTTTAATGTGACTCTGCACTGTGTGCTAATCCAGGGAGCTGTAATACCTTGGAGCTGGACTGATCAGTTACCAGGTCATTGTTTCAGCTCTTTTCTCACTAAGTTAAAGCTACTGAACATAACTGGAAAGGTGTCCGTACGCTTCACATTAAGTGCTGGTGGGGTTGTCAAGCAGTGTGGGAAACTCTTTTCCAAAGTCAGAATCAAGGCTACTTTCTGAAACCTACCCCTCGACAGGCGTTTTTGTTTAGCCAGGTGTGTGAAAGTATGCAGGATTTTCTCTGAGGCTCTTTTTATATCCACTTTTTGAACTTTTTTTTTTTAAGTTAGTCAGAGTGCAACTGTATAAATACCTCAAAGGCGAAATTGTTCAAAAGGTTTTTTCTTTATCCGCTTTCTCACATTTGGTTTCTGCTCATCCTCTCATCCAGCTCGGGTTCTGCCCTGACTTCGTGTTAAGACTTTCAGAAACCAGTATGTTGTGTTTCGACTTGTCCAACAGTCTGGTTTGTTTGATGCCTACTGAAGTGTTAAGACTTGGTCTCACCAAAAAGTGACACACGAAGGTCAGCCTTCGAAAAGTATGTGCTTCGAGAAGCTTCTTCATCACTTGGGACTACTTTGAGCGCTGGTTTGTTACAGTTTGTGGGTTAACTCCAGGACATGTCAGTACCGGTCAGCCAAAGTGACTCTTTCACCTACTTTCTGTTTTGTATGATGAACCATTTATTCCGTGTGGTGTTTTTTGTTTCACATCATTTTATTTAGTAAAGCATTATTAAGGGAAATAATTCGTCCACGCCAGCAAGCATGCTAACAAAGAGCTTGGTCGCTGGTAGGACAGTCAGTCCACACAGCTTATGGAAAATATATATTTGTACAAATTATTCAAGTATCATCACCGTCTGTAGCTCATTCTGCTTTTGCGAAGCTGTTTATATCATAACAAAGGAAATTCAAAGTTCACTGTGATCCAATGAAATTAAATAAATGGAGATTTTTGGTTCTCCCTCAAAACGTTGCCATGAAAACGACAGCGTGACCGACCTCGAACTTCAGCAAACGTTCAGTCTTGAAGAAGTCATTGAGTGAGTGTTTTGCAGATAAGTTGATTGGCTGGTTCTCCCCATGTGGTGACCCATGAGATGATATGTTTAAAGTGTCTCCTCATAAATATTGATGAATAGAGTGCAACCCCACAACCCCCCCATCCACCTCCTGCTGCCTCATGTGTCCAAAGCTGTTTTTAAATCTACATAATTTGGGTTGAAGTGCCTTTCAGATGGCCTTTCCTGTTCTAACACTTTCCGGAAACAAGGGAGAGACACACTTATTAATCAGGCTCTCATTGTGTGTGTGTGTGTGTGTGTGTGTGTGTGTGTGTGTGTGTGTGTGTGTGTGAGAGTGAGTGAGTGACGGAGACAGAGGCAGACAAACAAACAGGGACTGCAGAGGTGAAACCACAGTAGAGATGAGACAGGAGTTTGGATGAGAGAATTAGAGAGGAAGAGAACGAGTTAGTGTCTGCGAGAGCAAACAAGACAAAATAAGGAGTCATGCTGCATTTACGTGGTGGCTTAAAAAAGCAAGTTTAGCATCATCCTCCATTTGAAAACCTTTAACACTGCCTGGAAACATTTACACGTATCTGACATTTGTGAATAATGTGAATGGAGCGTCAAACCAGCAATAAATGAGTCTCCACTCTGAATGACTTTTTCTTTCTTTGACAAAATAAAGAATCCTGGACCAACATTTCACTGGTCAACTTCACCATCACTAACCAGGCCAGTTGCTGACCTTATTTCGGTTAAGTATGTCGTCAGGCTCGGGAGTCTCAAAGCTGAATTTACACCTGAATTGTATTTTTGTTTAACGAGAATGTATCAAAGCCCAAAATGAAAAGCTAGTCTGGATGAAGGTCATCCAGCAGCTCCACAGGAAGCCTCTGAAGAGGAAATCTAAATTCACCTTCATCACACTCCATTCACCCAAAGTAGCAAACAAAACTCGGTACAGAGAAGTCGGCCTGAAGCCGTGTCTGTTTAAACATTTTTGGTAATCAAGTATGGAATAAGAACACTGAGGCCTATTTCCTAACACAACGATGCACATCAGGATCAAAAAGCACATCAAGGTGACGAGCTGGTGGCTTCATGTTGGGACATAGATTCTGAGAGTTCCTTATATTAATTACAATCTGTGTGATGCTTGTGTTGTCCAATTTCAGAAGATAGTCTAAGTGATCTCTCACTCAGATATTATGAATGTACGTGTACAGAAGCAGCATTTCAAACGTCACAGGACCCAGACTGGAGCTCCCAGGGACTTAAACAACGGTATAAATGTACTCAAGGAAAAATATACTGACCATTCTTATAAGTCATCGAAGTCTGGAACCAAGTGCTATAATAAAATCATTTTTACCTTCACTTTCTGCAAAGCACAGGTCAAAATAATCGAGGCCTCAGTTGTCTTTCAGTGATTTCTCTGAAAGAAACCGCTGAGCCGTAAAAGAATGTAGGTCCAGGTTACTTTTCGGTAAGACGTTTCACAATAGCAGTTTTCAGCGCCAGAGGGAAAAATACCAGGAAATAGAGAATGACTGACAAATACCGGCGCTTCATTCCCTTGACAACTGAACGCCCTTTAAAAGGTGGCTGGTTTGGGGTCAGATGAGAAGGTTGAAGATATGAGTTGCATTTTGTCTTTCTTTGAAACCTTTTGTCAGCAACTTCAAAGTGAGTCATACGCTCTTTTTCCAAAAATCAGAGCGCTCCATAGAGCTGCGATCACCTGCAGGGTTTTCTGATTGTTCTTCTGTGTTACGTGTAGTTTTTTCAATGTTCTTATATAAATATTTCTCTGTGAAACATGAGTCATCTACTTGAGCTTTGTATTTGAATGAAAAAAAACGGCATACCAGCAGCACACATGCTCACACAAACACTGTATATACAGTTCACACGCACACGCACACGCACACGCACGCACACACACACACACACACACACACACACACACACACACACACACACACACACACAAGTTTAGCCCGGGGGTTGTTGTTACTAACCCTTCATTGTCCATACAGAGGAGATTGGAAGACTTGAGTCACTGTTGGTTCAATCTTAAACCGTCCATGCACTGTGTGAATCCAGGCTATTGTGATGGGCTGTGATTTATGTGTGTGTGTGTGTGTGTGTGTGTGTGTGTGTGCGTGTGTGCGTGCGTGTGTGTGTGTGTGTGTGTGTGTGTGTGTGTGTGTGTGCGCGTGTGCGTGCGTGCGTGCGTGTGTGTGTGTTATCTGCCCTATATTGCCAACTTGGTGAAAAATGGCTGAGATCCTCGTAATGAAGGAAGCAGAGGAAAACTACATTGAGGGAAAAAGGCTTTATTTCAAAGTGCATTGATGGAGAAGAGGGACGAGAGGAAAAAGAGCAATTGAATGACTGAATAGAGTAAGTGAGAGAATGGTCTGTCTGGCATTGTGTGTCCCCCAGTGCACGTCTTAAAGGTCTCTCTCCCTCCTTCTCACTCCAGCTGTGTGAGTGTGTGAGTGTGAGTGTGTGTGTGTGTGTGTGTGTGTGTGTGTGAGTGAATGTCTAGCGATTGGAAACCTTTTCTCTAAACTCAAGTCTCTGCCAGGGAGCATTGTGGAGCATTGTTTACCAGCCTCCCCTCCTTTGTTCTGCCTGTGTGTGTGTGTGTGTGTGTGTGTGTGTGTGTGTGTGTGTGTGTGTGTGTGTGTGTGTGTGTGTGTGTGTGTGTGTGTGTGTATGTGTGTGTGTGTGTGTGTGTGCGTGCGTGCATGTGCATGTGCACGCATTATGTGTGTCCTTGTTTGACAGTTGACATTATCAGATGATTGCTCCCACGACTTGTGTGTGTGTTCATGCACACGCATGCCTGTGTGTGGTTATGTACATGACAGCTGACATTATTGGATCGCCACCTGTGTGTGTGTGTGTGTGTGTGTGTGTGTGTGTGTGTGTGTGTGTGTGTGTGTGTGTGTGCATGCTGCATGCTTGTGTGTGACAGTTGACATTATTGGATGATTGCCTGTGTGTGTATTTGTGTGTGTGCTTATTTTCCATTCAAACATGGCCTGAGGTCGGACACGAAGATGATCTGGTGTTCAAGGCAGCCTGGGAGAGTTAACTTGTTAGACAACAGATCATTGATTGAGCTAAACAAGCTAATGTTAGCATGTTGTAATACTGCAGGTCAGTCAGCTTTAGTTTTATAGACTGCTGTTCGAACCTCAGCAGGCGCTTCGGTCAACTGTGTTGTTGTTGTTGCTTGATTCGATCCATAGGCAGTGTTTTACCGGCACTTTGGTGAAGAAGCCAGCGGTATCGGCACGGATGCTCGACGGGGTCAGCAACAAAACAGGTTTTAGCCACCTAATAACCTCAAGTTTACTCTATATTTAAATATTTCCACTGTCACCTGACAGCCCTTTCCAACAGAAAGGGTAAAGTTAAATTGCTTTCTTCAAAGCCACCAGCCTCCGTTGAATATAACAGTAATTTGACCTCTTCACACGCAGGAGTTGCCGCTCTGCCGCTGCCTCTAACGGTGAGTTTCTTTGTGTGACAGTTTGAATCCAAGCTAGCAAGTTAAAACACCAAAGTCACACAATAAAACAAACTAACCAATCGAGGAAGAGGCAGAGCAGCAACTATTACCTTCTAAAAGCTCAAATTAATACTTTTGTCAGAGGAATCAGGTGGTTCAGGAGAGAGCGGTGTAACACCTCAGCTCCAACGTGTGAAAGGGTGTCTGACGGCAAAGTAATCGCAGAGTTCATCACCGTGCACTTTCGTCACTACAGTTCCTCTCGTACCGACCCTGAGGGAGATAAACATCCCTCAGAACTGGGTTCTGGAGAACTACGCTCGTCCTCTGTTCCTGCGGTGTGGACACAAAACGAAGGGGGAACTTCCTACAGCGGTTCTTAGAACTCTGAAAAAGTTCCTCTGGTCTGAAAGCGCCTTAAACGTACAGCTTCAGTTATGAGCTGGAACAACATTATGACAAATATATTGCATATTAATGTGATTTCAACAACTGCACAGTTACTTAAAAGTAAGCTGGGTGTTAAATAGCTGTTGGGTTAAAGGAGTTTGGCGCAGCAGCACCGACCAGCCCGATTTATTTTCCTGTGGATGTTTTTGGACGTACTGGTTGTTCAGAATGAAAATAGCCTCGCCTTCATGTCGTTACAGGTAACACAAGAGGACGAAAATCAAATGCCATCCACAAAGTCTGAAAGCTTAACAGAAGCTAAAACTAAAACACTTCATAATTCGATGAGGCAAGATTTTAAGCTCTTGAAGGTCATGGAAGTAATCATTTTATCCCCCATCATGACGACTGAGAGACAAACAGCAGAAAGTGCAGCTCGTGCACTGAACCCGGCCTACTGTAAACCTCTGCGATGCAGCCGGGCTGCAGTGACAGATGCTTCTGTTTGAAATAAATAAATGAACCTCCACTGGAGAATAAAGCTCACTTTGTTAAGCTTGATCCCGGCTTTAGATGGCAGATTCAATGGAGTAGACAGCCTGTGTCCAGTATAATGCTGTTGTGGCTTTGTGAGCAGAGCTTGCATCATTCACGCAGCCCTTTAGAGTTTGTTAAACAGTCCCCCCCTTTTTCCCACTTATATTGTGCTTTTCTGATATGGTGAATTCTATTTGTGGTACTTAATTTCCACTCCTTTCTGCTCTCTTGTCATCTCCCGTTCATTTCTGTAATTAGGTTTATCCCATGTGTTTGCCTGTGCAGTGAAGCCAGGCCTCTTCCCTCCGTCCTCCCCCTTCAGTGGCTCCTCTCTCGCCTGTGGCTTCCTCCACAAGGCCTCCTGGCTGCTGCCTGCCTGCCAGCCGCCTCTCACCCATTGTGGGCTAACAATGGCAAGCGAGGCCCCAGCCTGGAGGCCTACAGCCTGGGCCTTAGAGGGGGTGTCGGGGTGGGCGGTGCTTGGGGAGAAGGGGTGTGCTTGCCCGTGAAAAGCTGACTCGATGAGGGCAGCCAGTAAAGGGGAGGGAAGCCAAGAAAAAGCAGGTCACGCCCAGATTAACATTCAATGTATGTGAGTGTCTGCCTATGTCAGCAAGCTGGTGTGTGTGTGTGTGTGTGTGTGTGTGTGTGTGTGTGTGTGTGTGTGTGTGTGTGTGTGTGTGTGTGTGTGTGTGTGTGTGAAAGTGTGTGTGAGAGTGAGAGTGTGAGTGAGTGGTGTGTGTGTGTGTGTGTGTGTGTGTGTGTGTGTGTGAGAGAGTGCCAGTGTGAGGAGGCAGGGGGTGGAGGATTCTTTGGATTTTCAGGGTACCATGCTGGCTCCCCAGTTAACATGGTGAGAGAGAGGAAGGGGAGGAAGATGAGACATGAAATTAGGGAGGCAGTAATGGAGACACAGTGGGGGGGAGTGAGGAGAAGTGTGTGCGTGGGGGGGGGGGGTGAGGAGGTAGTAATCAGGGTGTCTGGCCCTCCGCTTTGCCTTGCTTCAGCTGTTTTAGCTCAACACACCTTTGGGGTGTGTGTGTGTGTGTGTGTGTGTGTGTGTGTGTGTGTGTGTGTTGGGAGAGTCTTCTTAATGGGGCAGCAGTAGCTTCATAATGCATGCAAGACAAAGCTGATTTGGTGATGCATGCTTCCTTTGTGTTGGTGTTGCATTTGGGGATGGGGGGTGGCCTCCGTAATACACACACATGCACACATACAATCCAATCCCCCTCTGTTTTGGGCCCCATCCCCATATGGTGGCTTGGCTTGATGAGTGCTTGATGAAGTCAACCAGAAGTCCCCCACCCCTCAGTGAGTGAGTGTGTGTGTGTGCGTTTGTGTTTGTGTGTGTGTGCAAATCTGTGATTGCTTTTGAGCTAATGGATAAATGAGAGTTTCACCCTTGCCGCGCTATTGTGTACGTGTGTGAGAGATGGAGAGAAGGGGCATGTGTGAGTCATCAGCTTGTATATTGGCTTGCAAGCTGTTTTCATTATATTTCATTATTCATGTTTCATGCATGATTGTGCAAGCGGTGCGAGCAGCGATCAGCTCTGTAGGGGTGGAGGCTAATCAGGGGGTGGAAAGCATTCTAAACTCAGACATGCAGACGGTCCAACAAAAACCACAAATGTCATGACCTTTTGAATTAGACAAAATCTTTCCCGGAAAGAACTAAGGGAGAATAACTTGCAAGCGGAATCATCCCATAAAACCTCAAAACAGTATTTATTTTCCGATTTGCCGAGACCTACAGCGCCAGCAGAGATTGAACCGAGTCCACGTTTGAAATTTCTTTTGTTCGATATGAACCTCAGAGGGATGAGCTGTTACTATGGTAAATGGGCAACCACATTAACCAACCGTGCTTATTTTCATTTCCCTGGGCTTGCTGAGATTGAAACAGTTTTTCACACTCAAGGAATCTTAACATCTAAATTTAGCTGAGGTTATTCTCTGAATGAGTGGCAAGTCACAAAGTGTTTGTGCACCTTTGTGTTTTTTTTGTGTGTCAGAAATAAAGACACACCAGCCTCTGACACACTGTACTTAAACCAGTTTTAGTCACCGCAAAGCATCAAGAAGTTGTTTAATTATTCATACTGTGTGTATTTTTTTTTTAATTTTGTGTGCATGTGTAACACACGTTGCCTCAGAAGCTCCATGAGAGTGTGGCGTGTGCTTGACAAGCCGGGGTTAACGCTCACTTCTTCTAAAAGTTACTTTTGTTCCGTCTTCTGACGGCGATCTGGGCGCTTTCATCAGATTTAGTCTTTTAGTCTGTACAGTAAACAAAAAGAACTGATTAATAAAGCTGGATTTGTGTTTCAAATGTTCAGCTTTGTGCTCAATCGTGTTTGTGCGCAAACTACAAATGCTCGGCTTTGTGCCTCCTTCCTCAGTGTGTGTGTGTGTGTGTGTGTGTGTGTGTGTGTGTGTGTGTGTGTGTGTGTGTGTGTGTGTGTGTGTGTGTGTGTGTGGACAAACTGCATCACAGCCAGCTTTTTCTTTCCCCTCTGTTTTTGTTGCTACCTCGCCATTCCTTGTGTTGTGTTCGCCAACTCCGAATGGAGCCATTTTGTCTCCTTCAGTTCCTGAAATGAAATATAAGCCTCTTAAATGCATACTTATCTTGCCCTGCAGACTGTGCTTGAAGAACCAACACACATACATACACGCACACACACACACACACACACACACACACACACACACACACCCCAACACCGACTAAAGAGGCATTGTGATGCCAGCCCTTGTTGTTCCTAAGACGGCGGCTGCGTGCTTATGGCAGATGGTTGTGCTTTTGCTTTGCATGCTGCCATATTAAACAAAAACCATGGCTAAGGCCACGGCTGGTTTAGGAAAAGGGCAAAGTGCGAGCGAGACGGAGAAAGACGGAGACAAAAGAGCAACAGAGGGAGAGGCAGAGACAACCGGCTCGGCATACGTAAACACAAGCAGCAAACCCACTCGTGTAAATGTTCATACGCGTGTGCATAACTGCATTAACGTCGCATGCATATAGCTTGTACCAATGCACACACACACACATACACACACACACACACATACACACACACACACACACACACACACACACACACACACACACACACACACACACACTGCAGGGGAAGCTCTGTAGCCGATAGCAGCAGATATCATGTGTTGTCCTGTGTATTGCTGGTGCTGCTCCCTGGAACATGTGTGTAAATGAGTTTCTTCTCATGTCTTCGCTAAGCTGAAGTTTTGGTAATTGGAGGGGAAATCCAGCACAGTGACCTTTTACAGCTGCCGCCTCCTTTTAATGGCTTAAATGTTGGTGTCTTGTTGGTGTCCGTGTGTCCGTGTCGTGCTCTGATGTTGTGGGACGGCGAGGAGGGGCGGCAGCGACACGCTGACATTTAGAGCTTCTTTTCAGTTCGTCGGCTCATCTTTTGCCTCCAGTTTTGCTTTTAGCTTTGACTGTAACAGTTGACTCTTTGATAAACTTAAAAACAACAACAACAACAACAGTGGTGATGTAGAAAGTATATGTAAAGCAAATGTTTGTGATTATCAGACAATCTTGTGTTATAGCCTCGATGATGCCTTTCCAATGGTAACTTTAAATATATGCAAACTGCTCTGGGATGCAGTTTCACTGATGCGTATCATTTTGTGCATGAACTTGTTTAAATATATATAGATACAAGATATTCAGCTATTTTTCACATTAGCTGCCTGGAAAAGAAATCGTCAGTCCCATTAGCTCGCCCGCTATGGTTTCGTCTTTCCTGTCAGTGTTCTGTCCCTTTAGTGTTTTTCAAGTTACAAAGTTCAGCATTTGTGAAACAAACAGGCGATATATGTGATCTCATATCATATTTGAGACGACAAGCAACATTACTCGGAGGCTCAAGAGCTAACTGATAGCAACTAGCATTCGGTGCCATTAGCTTGTTGGCTGCAGCTTTTTCTGTTCACAACCTCGTGATTTATTTCCTCGCCGGTTAGCGTTAAAGGTTCCCTGAAGACACACCGACGACAACATGGTGCGTAGTTGTCGTTGTTTTTAGGTTTTTTTCATGCTAATAAAATCTAGTTTGTCAGCATTTAAGTTTGTTAACGTTTAGCTTGTCTGGACTCGACAACACATTATGACACCTCTTGCACGCCGTAACTTCTCCGAGTGATGCCAGACACGGAGGCGGGATGCGTCAACGACTCGTTCGCCTGGTTCCGCCAAATTGTTGCTGACAGCTGCAGTTTTCTTTGTTGTGGTTCGAGTGTAGAAACCTTGTTTCAGGAAGGGTTGGATTGGTGCGCCAATCAGCAACCCGCGTCAACGGCTTAGTGCGATGACGCCGGTGGCCGGTTCGGCCGACGCTGCTTCTTACGGGTTGCTCCGGGAGTTTCTGAATTAAGCCGAGGTCGAGGCTGAGTAGGACTGTAACAGGTTCCTGATGGAGAATGGCCAGAAGCATGTTTTCACCAAAGGGTTTGGGTCTGGTGACACCGGGCTACTGAGACTGTTATTTACATATTCAGCTCTGTTTTTGATGCCTTGGTTTTCTGGAGGAATAGTTCTGGTGTTTCAGATGAAGTGTCGCCCACTTTGCTGCGGGACATCGGAGTAAAGTAAAAAGTTTCACATAGTTGTTGCGCCTCGAGGCTGCTTTACATCCTTGCAGCTGTGATGCCTCGTCTCGTCAGGCTTGTGGTGGAAATGACTGACATCTCTCTGCAGCCTGTTTGGAGCTTCACCTGTCAGCTCATCACTACACAGCTCGCTTCACGTCTCGCACGTAGAAAAACAAAAGAAAAGTCAAAACGGGAAGTCCACCTTGTTTCTACGAGACAATGAAGGAGGCTTTCTCACCTGCGGGGGAGTGACATGCCTCTGAGTGTTTGTAGCGTGATGAATTGCTTTTGCTCGTCTCTTTGTAAGTGTGGCCAGACAAGGCCGCAGCGCAATAATGCCTCTATACTGAAAACACGGCAAACAACGGACAGGGACAAAAAAAACCACGGCCTTCTTATCTGTAATTTAGCCTTGAGTGAACAGGGCTCACACACACTGCGGAAAGGACAGCTTCTGTGTATGACACACAAACACCGAGGCCCTTCAACTCCGCGTCACCTCGACACAGCTCCAGCTTTGTGCGCCGCACAATGTATTTCTTGTTTTTGTGTGTGAGCGATTCTGCTCTCGGCGCTCTCAGGTTTCTGATCCCGTATTCTCCCGCAAAGCTGAAAGCAGCATTTTTTAGCTTTTTGTCCTCTCCAAGTAACCTTCATTCTAGTGCTGCACACGCTCACAATGGTAGGAATCAACCAAGTGACTCTACATTAACAGCAGAATGTACGCGAGGCTTGAATTGGACTCCTTCAGGTTGCTTTCAGATAAGAAAAATGAAGTCCTTGATCGAATTTCAAAACACGTCGAGCAAAGGATGCCATCCATCCATCCATGCTGCTTTTATATAAAAAAAACATACCTTGACCTGTGTCAAGGTATGTTTTTTTATATGTTGTTTGTGAAACAGGTCACCGCCATAAGTGTTCTTCCATGTTCCCCTGATTTTCATTTGTCGTTGTACGCCTTTATCTCTATTTGACAAAGTTTAGCTGAACACAATCTTCCTCCCGCAGTAATGCGGTTTATATGCTACCTGCCCTCCCTCAGAGCTTCTTCTCTCCAATTCCTCATTTTTCCCTCTTCTCGTTGTTTTCACAGTGACACCTCGGCTGAAAGGAACCTGATTAAACCTTTCTCCCTCTTCCTCTGTCTCCCCCCCTCTCTCCTCTGTCTCACCCCTTGTCCTCCCCCGTCGCAACAGAATGGAGCAAATCAGGGAATCAATTCAATGTAATCATGACAAATGAGTCCCGGAGGTTAGCAAGGGTTTTTTTTGGTGTTTTTTTTTGGTGCATGTTTTGTGTGTGTGTGTGTGTGTGTGTGTGTGTGTGTGTGTGTGTGTGTGTGTGTGTGTGTGTGTGTGTGTGTGTGTGTGTGTTTGGGACAGGGCTGCTGGGAAATCACAAATGAATCAATCAGCTGTTATCGCATCAGCAAACACTGCAGGAGGGAGGGATGGGAGGATGAATGGATGGATGAATGATGGATAGATGGATGGATAGGCAGTGTACTCTGTGTGTGTATGTGTGTGTGTGTGTGTGTGTGTGTGTGTGTGTGTGTGTGTGTGTGTGTGTACGCATATGCACGTCTGCTGTGCAGAGATAGATGGTTGATTGAATACAGGGCCAAGTGGATGTCTGTGTGCGTGAATGAGAGCGAGCAGGGGGGTGCTGTGTTAACCTTGGAGCTGTCAGAACAGATGGGAGATGGGAAGGGCCACGGGCTGCAAGGGATGTGTTGGCTGCTGGAGGAGGATGAATCTCCGGCTACTTTTGGAAAGGGGGAAGTGAGATTAGAGAGGGGAAAAAAAAAAATAGGTGGCAGCGGCATTTTTTTTTTCTTTCTTACTCGGTGTATTTCTGCTGAGATGCAGTTTCTTGATAAAAGTCCCAAATAGCAATGTGTCATCACAGACAGATCGTGTGAGACACGTTCAGACAGTAAGGGACAGTTGGCGTGAAGAGACGGGCAGTTTGTGGGTGACAGATGAGGATTTGTGTTGTTCATTTTTTGAAGAAAAAAAAAGTACACTACTGTGTGTTTATTGAGGTGCATTATGACATCCAAACTGAATTTCATTAGCAAGAAACAAAATAAAAAGAGATCAAATCATCTTAAAAAGGTCCAACTTTGATAGTATTTTCTTTTTTTTTTTTGAAAAATCAAAATTATACATGTTGGATGATATTCAGGCTCATTCAGATAACAGCTTAAAGAACAGCCACAATCATTAAATATATCCTGTATGAAATGGCCTATCCGCTCGTATTTACTGAAATGAGCGGGATGATTCATAACGTATGTCATGGTGACCGACAAATTATAGATAAATCCAACATTAGTTACTTTAAACATGTATTTCACATTGCTGTACTGCAGTTTTTTTGCTGTTAATTGGATGTTATTTGCCATTTGTCAGCTGAACTCCGTACTAACAAATGACCGTCTTTACTTTTACAGTATATTTTGGGTAACAAGGTGAAAAGGCTGAAAGAATGCAGCTTTCTCCTCTGCTGCTGCCGTTCTTTATGATTTCCACTGATTATCGTCATACAAAGTCGGCCCTGCAACTCTGGGTTCAAGGTTGTGGCGACACACACACACCCGCTGCAGTGCTCGGGTTGCGTAGGTCAAGGATGTGAGTTTGGAGCTGGTACTGGATGGCAACAGAGATAATGAATAAATGAGTGGAAATGAATGTGGATGATTCCTTAAAAGCAACATGGGGTCACTGAGTTGAATCGTATGCAGTTGCCCTTACATCTGTCACTATTATTCAGCACCTTCCAACGCTGTCACGAAGAACACCGAATGAGAGAAGAGGCTTGTTGTAGATCAAACACGTTATTGTTGGTTTTTCCTTCAATTCAACACCCATATACGTCGCTCTGCTGAACGGGGGGGGGGGGGGGGGGGGGGGGGGGGTGCAGTGATCCTGTGTGGGCATCAAAATGAAGGCGTCGCTTTTGGCAACATGTGTGTAATGTAAGCACAGCTCTGGGGGGAAAGCAGATGAATGGTTTCCTCCACAACTTTATAGTCCGATGGGAGGGGTGGGCGGGGCTTGCCTGTCTGCCTCTGTTCAGCCTTTGGTTGAATAAGACTATGGTCTATTGAAGTGTGAGAGTACATGCACACTTTGGCTCACCGCCCGGCTCCATCTCCCCAGCTGATTAGGGGTTAATGGTCTATGAGTGTGGGGAGATTTCAGGCACCTGATTGGCCAACTGGCTTCGGTGTGGGCGGGGTTGCCATCGAGTGACAGATGGTGTAAAACAGGGAGGGAGGCAGGAAGGAGTGTGTGTGTGTGTGTGTATATACATGGCATCAAGGGGAGGAGGGTGTGTGTGTGTGTGTGTGTGTCTGTGTCTGTGGGGCGGGGGGGAGGGGGGGGTTGTCTCTAATTACAATAGAAAGATTTACAATGGTGGTCTCTCCCGTCTCAACGCACTTTGTGATTTTCTCACACATCAATACAACTGTGCTGCAAGATTTCAGCCTCTTACACATCTATAAATACACCAACATTGTATAGTGTGACATCTTCCCCACATGCATTACAATACATTTAGACTGAAATGAAAATAATCCAGATTAAAAGCAAATCCACATGCAAAGTCTGAATTCTGGAGTTTGACAGGAGAGGTGGGGAACCGGCTGCGGTTCGTTGTGTCCTCTTTCACGAAACAGAAAGCGAATGAGGATTATATCTGGGGCTTGAATGCACGCAGCTTTAAGATGTGCAGCAATGAATGTGTTAATAACCACAAATACCACACACACTTTACTCAGCATTAAAGATGTCAGTGATAGACAGTGTGTGCAGGTTGCAGTGCCAGCGCATCGGAACAGACAAAACACACACGCATGCATACAGTATGCACACATAGTGCACACACGGGGCCGCGTGATATTCCCCAAGGATCAGACCAGATCGTTGTCGTTGGCATCGCTCCCAGTTTACACACATTCACTAGTGAGTCACCTTTGTTCGAAAATCATCTGCTTTGCTGAACCAGGCCCATTGCAAGGATGCATGAAGTTTGTGTGTGTGTGTGTGTGTGTGTGTGTGTGTGTGTGTGTGTGTGTGTGTGTGTGTGTGTGTGGCAGAGATTAGTGATATCTGCTGTGAGTATCACTGACTAGTTTGCACCATTTCTTCTTTATGCATGCTTTGGCATTAAGAACAAAAGCAGACAGGCTGTGAAAAGATTGTTTTGTTTACGTGTGTGTGTGTGTGTGTGTGTGTGTGTGTGTGTGTGTGTGTGTGTGTGTGTGTGTGTGTGTGTGTGTGTGTGTGTGTGTGAGAGAGACTGTTTGACTGCAGCGTCTTTTTTATCAAGTGTCATTTCATTCCCATCTGCTGAAGATACACTGTCTTCCTCAGCCTTGAAACACACACACACACACACACACACACACACACACACACACACACACACACACACACACACACACACACACACACACACACACACACACTCACTATGTATCTGAGAGTGGTAGAAAAGAAGAAGGGGCAGTACACTTTTACTAAGCATTGTTCGATTAAAGGAAGTACACTCGGTTCTGGAGTATCTCAAGGTTCAGTTGTAGGTCCTCTTTCATTTGTACTGAACATTGTTTTGAGGCAGATGCACTAATAGTGGATGATGTACGGTCCACTATCTTTGTGGCCTCTCAACTATTAGCTTATTCACAATCATCTTAGTTGTATTACTGACTACAAGCAGACCTTTTTTGCACGGATTTTAACCTGTATAAGTCAAGCAGCTGCTCGTATCATGTGGGCCAAGACATGAGCTATTCTGGTCATTTGGTTCTCATTTTATTACAAGGACTAGTTTGTCATTTTAAGACATACAATCATTTGCTTTCTTGCTCCTCTCATTTACGACATCAAAAAGTTTAAAAACAAACTATTCCATTTACAAAGGAGCCAATCAGAAGAGAGTCAAACGGTGGTGAACCAGACAGTAAAGCTCACGAGTGTTACATGCTGCTAAACTGCTAACTTACCTGGATAACTAAATGATGAGAGTTGTATGTGGTAAACTGGCAAAGGATTTAGGGGAGGGGTGCCAGACGGACGGACGGACGGCCTGTGAAGTGAGTGTAAGCCAGTTTAGACTTGATTGAAAGCAAAAAGAGCAGCGGTGTCACCATCACATTCATCCTGGTGGCCTGAGTAACAATAGGCTTTAACCTAAGAGGCGCAGACGGAGTAGGGGGAGGAGTGTGTGTCTGTGTGTGTCTGTGTGTGTCTGTGTGTGTGTGTGGGGGGGGAGTCCAAACGCGAAAGAGAGACCACCAGTACCGGCTGTGGGAAAGACAATGCCGATTATCATCTGCCATCATAACTTCTACCCTCATCTGAAATGCTAGGCTGGAGTTTTGGAGACAAGTGCAACAATGACTGATGACTGACAAGACATTATTTAGACAGCGCAGAGGAAAGATAGCTCTCAAATGTTCCCCAATGCTTTTAAGAAATGCACTCCCCTGGTTTTTGCCTGATCTTTGGTCTTGCCGCTGTGATGATTTCACCACTGGAAGATCAAATTTGGACTCCCTTACGCTAAGCTGTAGTTAGTGCAAATTGGCTTTACAGGTATATCCATTATAGAGACGGAGGGGCGCAATGGAAAGCCATTTCTGACATTTACAATATTACTGCGCTGCAAGACACAAAGATTGGTCGGGCAGGCGGACTCAGTGGGAGGGAGAGATTTCCACAATTTGGAGGACTCTTTATGTCTATCACTGGCAGATGCATCAGGCTTTCTCTCCCTCTGCAGGCTGTTGTCTCACTCACACTTCCTGTCATAGTCAGATGCCCGCTTTGGCTCAGTGGACAGTTTGTCTTGGTCCCTCATTACTTTTGTTAATCAATGATATCTTGGTGAGTTGATGGTGTTGACTGTCAGTTTGGTCAGTAGACACGTGTATGAGTCTGAGTATGTTGTAGGTGATCTGTAGGTTGGCATGCAGCCAACGAGGCCAGTTTTGCAGTATGTCGGCCAGGAGATCAATCGATGGCATACATGTGGCTTTGATGGCTGCAGGCTGAGCTGGGACGTTGATATGTTGCGTTGATATGTTGCGTGTCGTTCGGCGGGCAGTCAGATGGTTAAGCCACGTGCAGATTTAAAATAGACCTGCATTGCAAATACCACAGGGACCTGCTTTGGCAGGAGCGTGCTGCTACAGGTATCAGTGAGGGAATGAAATACAACACAATCCAGTAAGTCCATGACACCGTGACATTGGAGAGATGGTACAGCCTTGGACAGTTGTTAGAGGTTGAATGCACTTAGTACTTGTAAGTTTTGAACAAAAGCATCAGCCTTTTCTCTCTTTATGACAGCTCTGAGTAGAATCAGTACAATTAGTCAGCCTGGACTTTGGGGTTGCATGCATGTGGTTGGCCAGTGCAGTGTGCTCGTTGATTGCATTGCATCATGTTGTGTGCTCTTTTTTTGCTTGAGCCCTATTCATTTGTACAAACGCAGCCTGAGTTGATGTCTTTGTGTCTGTTTCTCTGGTCCTCTGTCCGATAGTTCGGTAGCTTGAGATTTTGACCTGAAAGGAAGGCAGCCAGCTTGTCTGTTTGCGGGATGTTGATAATTGTTGTCTTAGTTTATAATTTGTGTTCGGCCACTGTGTGACAATGTGTTCAGCATGTAGTCATCCGTCTCCTCCCTTTATCTCCTGCAGCTCTTTATCTTTCTTTGTCTTAGTGAAAGCAGTTTGAGGTTGATTGGATCTAACTGTGTTTTGTGTGTGTGTGTGCGTGTGCGTGTGCGTGTGCGCTTACAGCATTTGGTTTGGAAAAGCCTGTTATGGGATTGTGCCAGGGAGATGGCTTAAAAAAAAGGAAAGAAACACGCTTATTGGACTGCTGTACCATGCTGGCCCATACCCCAGACTGTAAGTGTGTGTGTGTGTGTGTGTGTGTGTGTGTGTGTGTGTGTGTGTGTGTGTGTGTGTGTGTGTGTGTGTGTGTGTGTGTGTGTGCATTGGTGTTTGTTGGTTTGTCAGAGGTTTAGATATGTAACCTTTTCTCTGTCCAGGCCTAAAATAGCCATATCATTGCTTTCCAGTCAGCGTTCTCATCCTGTCCTCATGATTCTCTCTCTGCCCTGTCTATCTCGCTGTGAAAGCAGCAGTGGGGTTGCCATGGTTTGGTGAGATACAGTAATCCAATGTGTACACACACACACACACACACACACACACACACACACACACACACACACACACACACACCTCACCTCATAAATAATTGACCTGTCACAGTGAGACGACATGACAGACCAGATACACTCTCCCCTCCTCTATTCTCTTTTCTGCGCTCACATTTCTCCTCCTATCTCGTCCCCTTTACCCTTTATTTCCTCACTCGCCTTTCTTTTACTCAGTCCGTTTTCTTGCTCCACCCTAACCTTGTCTTTTCTCCAGTTATACTTTTCTTGTCACGTTATTTCTTTTTGTACTAAGGCTGTATAGGAGCCCTGCAGTTTAGGCACTGGGAAGAAAGTGGTTGATTTAGTTTATTTTAAGTAATTCAATTCAAGGTATGGCTATATTCCAATTTAAGTTGTTTTTATTTGTAAGTAAAGTAATTGAATTGGTAAGACTTAGTAAAAGTAGGGCCGAATGGGAGGTACCAGGTTACCAAACCTGTCATTAAATTCCACTTTCAATGACCTGAGAAGGATTATTGAAGAATCGTCTTTATTGGAGCTGAAATAAGTTATTAGACATCCAACATTTGACATCAGACCATTGGTGGTTACATACATTTGTGTGACAGCAGTATAGCACTGAAAAAAGGGATGCATTATTCTAACAAGTGGAAACATGTAGATACATTATTAATTAATAAAGTAAATACCTACCTACCTACAAAATGTAAGAGGATCTAGGATAGAGCCTTGAGGTATGCCACTGTTCTCCCTTTCATCAATATCGAGGCACTGTGTTTCGCCTGGTGTTTAACATCATGTTTGACAACCTTTTAGAAAGCAGTTTTATCTATTCTGTATGAAATATAATATGAGAATGTTTTCAGATTAATTACATATGTCGTATACCACATGTCTTTATTAAGTGTCATGGAAGTGCGGACAGTGGTTTCGTATTTGACCTTGATTTGATGGGTCATTTTAAAGACTACAGCTGTTGGACTGCCGTTTGCCAACAGGCACGGCTCAGAAGTCGGTGTTCAAAATCCATCAAGCCGATACCGTGTGTGTGTGTGTGAAATTGGCCAAACAGCTATTTGTAATGGCTAACTGGAGCCACCAACGGCTGATGTACCACAAAAATTGCCGGAAACTGTTGCACACAGATGCTCAACAACAGCCCAACAGAGCGGGCAGCCTGGTGTGTCATGGCTCTAAAGATTAACTATGCAAAGCGGAGTTAAAGTTTATACTTTTAGCCAACTGTGCTTATCCTTGGGGCAGTGTGTGTGTGTGTGTGTGTGTGTGTGTGTGTGTGTGTGTGTGTGTGCGTGTGTGTGTGTGTGTGTGTGTGTGCAGGCAGGAAATGATCCCACCTTAGCAACCCCTTTTTTCACTGCACACACACACAAATGCACAGAGGCATAAAAAGAGAGAAGCAGAGAGAGTATCGAATGGCACAGTGCCCTGGTGGAGAGGTCTCATTAAGATGTGTGTGTTTTGTACCGAAGGTTCACTCTGTATGTTTGTAGAAGCTCACATTACCACCGATGCTCCTGCTTCTTTTCTTCTCCTCTCCAGCTTCTTTACTTCTTTACCGCCCGCACCTACGGAGCTAAAAACCGAAGCTCATATGAAGGAAACCTTTGATAAACGGGATGAAGTTGAATGAACTGTACATAACCTGTTACAAAACACTTCATACACAGTTTCATTTCATCACAGTTAATAGAACCCTTTAAATCTCACTTCTCTTTCCTCTCCTCCTTGTGTCTTTGCAGGATTCCACCTCAGTGGCACAGTAACTGAACCTGCCACGTCGACAGATCCTGAGGTCACCCACAAGGTGGCCATCAGCTTCGACCGCTGCAAGATCACCTCCGTCACCTGCGGCTGCGGCAACAGGGACATTTTCTACTGCGCACATGTGGTGGCGCTCTCTCTTTATCGGATTCGCAAGCCCGAACAGGTACTAACTACAGTGTATCTTTAAACCCTCAAGATCGATGTCTGCTTTCTTTACCAGTCAAACCAAAACATGCACACGTCACAGTTCTCCCAAGTCTGTCCTGTGTAGCACTGATAGTTTCTCTATATGTTTGTTTGGGATAAACATCCATAAATCTGTTTAGAAATCATGTAAAAAAAATAAAAAAAATAAGCTGCTTTCACATCACTTCAGATTTGTCCTCTAATGCAGAAGATTGAGAAAAAAAAAATCTAAACTGTATTCATGTAATACAGAATTATGCAGCTTCAGGCCAAAAACGTCCTTGGAAATATTACATTGCCTTTTCCAGTCATCTGAAACATCACAGAAACTGCAGTGCCAGAGAGGAAACATTTACATCCTGGATGGAAATGAGAGATTTAATAGTAGGGACACATTTTTTTTTCTAACATAATCAATACATTTCTGACGCCAGTAGGTTTTAAACCAGAGCTGCGCAAATTATTTCCTATAAAGGGTCAAAAATGAATCAGGATGAGGAGCCATGGGCCACAAATACGTATTTGTTATGTGAAAATACATTTCATTAACATGTGATATATTTGACAGAAAATTAACATATTAAACCTAGAATAAAATACCAGAATAATTGAAACACTCTTTAATCTGTGTAATTGTCATTTTAAAAATATTTTCAATTTCATGAATCTTTGTCATAACAGTTGTCCTTGAACATGAGTAGCGCCATACAGATAAATACGTGATGTCTCTGAACATGTCAAACAGACTAACTAGCCAGTCACAGGCCACCAGTCCACACTGATGACATGTATGTAGTTGACATGTCATACATCAACTTTTATGGTGTGTTTGATGCAGGTGAAGCTGCGGTTGCCCATCTCAGAGACCTTGTTCCAGATGAACAGAGATCAGCTGCAGAAGCTGGTCCAGTATCTGATCACAGCCCACCACACGGAGGTGCTGCCCACCGCTCAGAAGCTGGCCGACGAGATCCTCTCCTCCAACTCCGAGATCAACCAGGTCCACGGTGAGACCACAGCCATCATCTGATTGATTGTACAGGTTCACACGAGCGTGATTATTTCTTTTACGGCAACTTTGGTGTCTCGCTTATCCTCCAAATCCATCTGCAAGAGATTTGTAATACTATAAATGCACAGCAGTCAACAGGAAAGTACAGCGCTTTCCTTAATTCTTGAAAAGTTGTCGCTCTGCGGAGGTTCGGTCCATCCCTCCGCAGTGATATCTTCACAGCGACAGCCCACACTTAAAAGCCTCCAGACTTAAAACATGCTGCACGCTAGCCTACAGGCTGTCATACGTCAGAGGCCCCTGATTACTCGGGCGAGGCAGCGAAGCAAGCTTCAAATGGCTCGTTTGATTTCTCTGCTCCTTCTCTCCAGTCACTACCTCCTCCCACTGGCAGGGGTAGGCAGAGAAGAAGGAGCCGAATGATGAAATGGATGCAGGAGAAGGCGGAGGGGAGAGATGTGAGGAGAGGAAAGGGACACTGAGAGGAAGAGACAGGCGAAATGGCACTCGGGGAAATGGGAGAGAAGAGAGGGGAAGATGAAAGGGCCGGAGAAAAGTACGAGAGATGAAAAACAAACGAGGAGAACCACAACAGCCCCGCATCAGGGAAACGACAAACAAGACACATCCTTTCACCAAACAAAACTCTTTATCTCCTTTCTCTATTTCATCCTCCTCGCTAAATGTTGACATTCTCCAGCCGTCCCGTCCAGGAAAGCCCTGCGCTGGGCTTCCTGTCTGTGTTTGACAAGGGGGATCATGGGGGTTGAAGTTCAGTCGATCCAGGAGCGAGGCCGTCTTTGATGGAGCGCTGTTGCTGTTTGCTGCAGCGCCAGTTGGAAACACATCTCTGGGCTTTCCTCAGCTCGCTTCCCGTTAGATCAAAGCAGCTTCCCCCATCGGAGCATATCTACATTTCCCCGTAGTGTTAAACGCACGCACGCACACACACACACACACACACACACACACACACACACACACACACACACACACACACACACACACACACACACACACACACACACACTCGGAGCCAAACAGCAGGAAAATAAAGTCGGCCTCATATTCCCTCGGTGCATGATTAACCTAACTCGAGCAGCTTATCCTAAGTGTCATGCAGGTGCACTTTATATTAAATATAAAACAAAAAGGTGTGAGAGCAGTGAGATTTACAAGAGTTCAGTTTTAAATAGAAAGTAGAGTTTAAACTAATAAGTAGGTGGTGATTTTGCGAATGAGGCGGTCTACAGGTAAACTCCATTTCCCACAGTCACCGCCGTTCTTCTTGTGGTGTGAGTTGAGAGCAGGAAGGACCGGAGTGCCCGAGTGAACATGGAAACTTTATTCTATTGACACCAGCTTCGATGGGAGTATAAGGACGTCATGGTCGGTGCCTGCGCTCCTGTGTCTCCAGCCCTCCAGGGTCACTTACCACAGTGCGTCTCTGTGTGTGTGTCCTTAGGTGCTCCAGACCCGACTGCAGGCGCCAGCATCGACGATGACAACTGCTGGCATCTGGACGAGGATCAAGTCCGGGAGCAGGTCAAACAGTTTCTGTCCCAGGGAGGATACTACGGCTCCGGGAAGCAGCTCAACTCCATGTTCGCTAAGGTTCGCCACCTCCGACCATCATCGGATTTATTGTTCCATTTATTTTGTGTAAAATTATTCCTCACGGCAGTTAGTAAAATAAGTCCTACGATAACATCTGACCATAAAACAATCAATTTGACACTACTGAAATATGTTATGTTGTTTCAACAATAAAAGGCCAAATCACCTTTTTATAGAATTCTGTTATTCACCAGATTGTTTTTAATAAATTCATAAAACCCTCCATTATCATAAAATATTTTATTTCCCACTGTAGCAACAATCCATTGTTGTATCACTGATATCAGAAAGGCAAGCTGTCGCTGTATTTTTAAAAGGAAACGAAACACCCATCTCTTTAATCTCTTTTATTTTGAAGTCATATTTATTGCCTTGGTTTATATGTTTTAGTTATTATTTTTTTAATGTTTTATACATTTTTTTTATTGTTTTACTGTTGTTATTTTTATCCCTGCTTTTTCTAAAATCTTATTTATTTATTCATTTATTTTTGTATATTTTTGCTTTTATTTTTGTGCATTGTTTTATTTTTAAAGCACTTTGGGCTGCATGTTTGTAGATAAAGAGAGTTGAGTTTCATAATACCAATGTTTCAGCGGGTCCCCTCGGCCCTGGGGAGCTTTTTTATTGTCTTTTAGCTCATTTTGGTTTTCCGATGGTTGTTTGGCCACTGCAGGCAGCTGATTTCAACAAAGATGCTCTGAAAATCTTCTGTCTGCTCCAAGCACACTGACAGTTGTCTAAAATCTGGTGAACATACTGGAGCATTTAACAGCACTTTAACCAGCAATTATGTTTTAAACTTCCATAAATTTAAGGACCAATAAAAAGACAGACTGGTGAAAAATCAGTGCTGCAGCCAAACAGAAATCCTGAATTGTAGTTTCTATTAATGAGGAAAGCTCCAAAAACACTACATTTCCCATAACGCACCTGAATAATGTATTTCACTTGGACCTTACCAGCCAGCTTCTCCAGGTCTTAAGAACATCTGTCTGAGAATGTATTTAACTTAAATAAGTTAAAAGGCATTAACAGATATCAAATATGGTTAAAAATAGCTTTGCAAATCCTTAAAGTCGGTATAGAGGTTATCGATGCACTTTCTTAGTGCTCTTTTCCTGAGTAGAAAAAGCCCACTCGACTTCAGATTAGCCTGAGCTCTCCATTTCAAGGCCAAACGGTTACTTATATTTAGCTTTTACCGGCATTCAAAAGGTTTCATACAATCTTAAATATAACGTTTGAACCTAAATTGAAACTGTATGAAAAGTGAACTGCCAAGTCATCCTCGCTTCTGTTATCTACTACAGGAAAGGAATACTTTTATGGGGAATAATACACTCTTTCACCGTTGGCCGAGAAGATGTCTGTTTTCTTTTTTCTTTTTTGCCTTCACCTCCTTGTAGCATCTCTGTGTTAATGTTTAAGATACAATCATGCACATGTAAGCATGTTAAACTCACTGAGTCTGCACTCTTTCTTTCCAGGTGCGGGAGATGCTACGAATGCGAGACTCCAACGGCGCCCGAATGCTAACACTCATCACGGAACAATTTATGGCGGACCCCCGGCTGTCGCTATGGAGACAGCAAGGCACAGGGATGACGGACAAGTGCCGGCAGCTCTGGGATGAGCTGGGTAAGAACAGTTAGAGAAAGTCTGACAGAAACACGAACTCACTGCCGCGTCGCCTCGTTGCCAAATCACCCGATCAGCTTGTTAGTTGCTCCCGTCGGTAAGCGGCAGGTCAGACGGGCGGGTCATCTCCAACGCTACGACGTCGGTCGCTCAGACAAACGTGGAGTCACGTTGTCGGGCGAACGTTCATCCAGTCGGCGAGCTACGAGGTTATCCGGTCGGCCGCTGCTGCTTCTGCACCGGCCGCTCCTCTCGCTGCCTGCCTGGTGGAGGCTGCCGATCAATACGGCTGCTCAGCTTCTCTGCAATCAATCTCAGCATTTAGGAGGTCAATAAGAACACTTCCCGGGTGAGCGAGGGAGATCATGACACGGACAGAAATAACAGCCAGACAGTCGGGTGTGCTGCTCGATCAGAGATGCAGACGTCTGACAGGCTGACGTGCGTCGGACAGGTGAGGCCACCGAGCCGCCTGCTGGGAATACCGATATCATTAGATCATGTCATTCGAATATAAGATCTCTATTTAGGACCGGTGCTCAAACTTTCATCGCTAAATTTCAGGAAAGTCATCACGAGAGTCTTCATCGAGGCAACGTTGCAGCTGAAACATTCAGCTGTGATGACCTGGTTGTTTTGCTGCAGAGAAGCTGTGGGCTGCAACCAGCAGTTTTTCTAATTCTCAATTATCTTCTCGATTAGTTCAATTAGTTAATTTCCTCTTTATTTAATATATATATAAATCAGAGTTCCAAGACCAAGGACATTTCTCCATCTGGTTTGTTTTGTTTGAATAACATGCCTGAGATTTTCAATTTATTGTCATGTATGACATTTCATTGTTCATTGATCGGATTCATTTTTTTAGGATTTACAACTATGTTTTTATTTACTCTATGACACAGTTTAAATCTTTTGGGAACGAAACTTCCAAATTCTGAATTCCTAATTAGTTTTCATTGTTTTTAGTGATGAGTCACACAAACTTTGTACAAACAATCTTGACATTTTTGTGTGAAAGTAATTAACGAGAAGATCTATGCTAGAATACAGCAAAGACTTTGACAGGATTCCAATTTCATAAAGACTAAAATCAGTTTGCCAGGAACACCAGGTTTGTGAGATTGTACTTGATGAGACTCGTAGGATGGCAGAAAAACGTTTCCTTTCATAACCACTGATCCATAGAGATCTGGTGTTTCAGATGCTATAGCCAAAAGAAAAGTAAGCACATCTCTCTGTAGCCGTTTAAAAGTCTCATAATGACAGCACGTAAACAATCAGGTCACTCAGTTCGGACTGAGCTCTGAAACGAGCGTTAATAGTCGTTAGTAGCCGGAAGAGAAAAGAAAAACCTCAAACTGCACAATGTGAGAAATGTTATATGTAACTTGGAGAAAGATTTGTTAGCGGCTGATTATTCCCCGTTAGGTGGCCTCGTATGGGCAGCAGGTCTTTGTTGTGCGAAGTGACGGACTCTCACGTGAGAAGTAACATGAGAATAATGTAGTCATTTACTGATGTCCCAAAAATATACATGTAAACAATGAAATGAACATCATGAACGTGTGATGACTGGTCGACTGTTGGCTTGTACTCACTACTATTATTCAATCTGGTGAATCTTTGCGCCGAGGCGGCCACAGAAATAATACTCCGGTGCTGCTGCTTCCTCAGACCTCTGACCGCCTTCTTGTCCCCAGGTGCATTGTGGGTGTGCGTCGTGCTGAACCCTCACTGTAAGAGCGAGGAGAAGAGCGGCTGGCTGAAGCAGCTGAAGAAGTGGGGGGACATGGACGTCTGCCCGCTGGAGGACGGCAACTACGGCAGCGAGCTGCCGAACATCACCAACGCTCTGCCGCAGAGCAACCTCGCACAGGGTCAGCACCAACACACGCACACGCACACGCACACACACACACACACACACACACACACACACACACACACACACACACACACACACACACACACACACACACACACAGCTGCACACGTTACACTCAGAACGAACCGCAAACACGAACAGGACCTGCTCTGAACTCGTACTGTCAGACCTCTTTGTAAAGATGTTGTCTCACTGCATGCTGTGTGTGGCGTCAGACTCTCTGTCCAGGCCGAGGAGGACGGTGTTCACTCGGGCCGTCGAGGCCTGCGACCTGCACTGGCAGGACAGCCACCTCCAGAGGATCATCAGCAGCGACTACTACATGTCTCCGTCCTACCAGAGGGAGGGGGAGAGCCTGCTGTTCAACCCGCAGGGCCTACCGCTGTGGCTCGGTACGACGCCAGTACTCATCCCCATTAAAAGGATTTCTATTCACCTATTGGAACATTCGCACCCTGCAACACCCACGAGCACATATATGTCAGGATTTATTTAATATATTCATTTAGGCAACCATGCACTGAGCAACACACACTAACACACACACACACACACACACACACGCACGCACGCACGCACACACACACACACACACACACACACACACACACACACACACACACACATACACACACACACAAACATGTTTTTTGCATTACAGGAGTGTAGAAAGACTTCATTTTGAGAACGAATGACTATTTGTGTGACATTTCCACACACACAATCACACAATATGTAATTCTACTGAAAGCCGACCCAAAACACACGCACACGCACACACACACACACACACACACACACACAGTCACAGACGGTAATTCTGCTGATATTGAGGCCAGTATCTGCAGTAAGCAGCTTCCAGCTAAGATCTGTCAGATTCTGCAACTTAAGCCAGCTATCAGACACACACTGGCTTTCTGCTGAGACTGCACTGTGTGTGTGTGTGTGTGTGTGTGTGTGTGTGTGTGTGTGTGTGTGTGTGTGTGTGTGTGTGTGTGAGGCATGTTCTGACCCCACCTTATCTCCCTCTCTTCCTCACAGACCACGTCCCAACAGCATGCGCTCGCGTTGACGCCCTGCGTTCCCACGGTTACTCCAGAGAAGCCCTGCGATTGGCTGTCGCCATCATCAACACGCTCCGTCTCCAACAGCAGAGACAGATGGACATCTACAAACACCAAAAGAAAGGTAACACACACAGATACTGTAAAGTGCTGTTTGTTTTCTGGAGTCAGTACGTCAAACAGTCATTTTAACACCGACTTCCTTTTTCGCTCTCAGAGCTTCTCCAGAGGGGCGTTACCTCCACCACCAACCTGGAGGGCTGGGTGGGTCATCCCTTAGACCCGATTGGCTGTCTGTTCATTACGCTCACGGAAACGTGCCGCGTGGATGACGACAACACCATGGACACCGGAGGTACGAAACCATCGTTCTTTTTCTCCGTTTTTTTTCTCTCTCTCACACAAGAGATCGTCACAACTCTCAACTAAAACCTGACAAAAAGGTTTATTTTCTAGTTGTATGTAAAAAAAGGAAGATGCACTCTGTTATTTGCCTTCAAAATCACATTTAAACAGAATATAAGAAATGGCAAGTTTGAAAGAACTTTTAAATGTTTAATTGTGTTTATGTTGCACCAAAATCCCAACACGAGTCATCTCAAGGGACTTAATATTATGACGTCTTTACAACAGAACCTCACGTAACAGTGAGGAACCCAACGATTTAACAATTTCCACATGAGCGATAGCTGCGAGAGAAACTCCCTGCGAACAGGAAGAAATCCTCGGGCAGAACGAGCCTCCGATGTCAGCGGCCATCTACCTCGAGCGATTGGGTTGAAGGCAGAGCAGAAAGAGAAAAGAACAGCATAAAGATACAGGAGATAATAAACTGATGGTGGAGCCAGCAACTGCAGACAGTAACATGCAGCTTCTGCTCCAAACCGGTCAAACATTTGCCGGTTCCAGCTGTCAGATTTGAAGACTTTTAAGTTTTTCAATTAAAATAATCTTTTCAAATTCGGATCAAAATCATTCACCCGCTGTATGTTCGCAGCGTTTTAGTCTGCAGCGCTACCGAGCTCATATTCTGTCCGCTAAACCCACACAGCTGACCAAACATATAACATACATCTGACCAACACGGACCCAACCGGCCTCCTCACACAACAATGCTTTAGTCAGAGCAGATTAGTGGAGCTTCTTTGCTAAACACAAGGTATAATTGGTGGCACACTTCACCAGCTGATACAGTGTAATCCTGAACAGAGGGGATCAGGATCAGCAGCAGTGACTCATCACACAACAGACTCCCATGTTCTCGTACGAGGACCGGGCGCTATTGTGCTGCAGACGGCCATAAAGCAGCAGAGCATGAATGGATCGGGCTGGAACACCCTGGTGTGTGTGTGTGTGTGTGTGTGTGTGTGTGTGTGTGTGTGTGTGTGTGTGTGTGTGTGTGTGTGTGTGTGTGTGTGTGTATGGAATCCATCACCATTTGCATTTCTCACCCTGCCTGGATTTTTTTTGTATTTATTTATTTGCACCAGTGGTTATTGCGACAGAGCAGAATAGGGGTTGGGTTTTCTCATTGTTACCAGGCTACAGGGAACTATTGTCAGTTCAAACAATGCTGACCACTGGCACACTCATCAGTGTGTGTGTGTGTGTGTGTGTGTGTGTGTGTGTGTGTGTGTGTGTGTGTGTGTGTGTGTGTGTGTGTGTGTGTGTGTGTGTTAGGGACAGAACGACAGAAAGAATGATTGTCTTGTGTTGTTTTGGGACTTTGAGGAGAGTGGTATGATCATTTTGCATTCCTGGGAGTGTTGCCTCGTCGCCATGCTTTCATTCCTCTGTGGAAGACAGCTGGGAACATCTGTTACAAAAGTGGGCGGGCCCAGACTGTGTGTCATCCAATCGAAATGCACTTTTTTACCTATGATCTTTTCAAATCGACCAATCGGAATAAAAAAAAAAAAAATAAGAGCAAGGAAGAGATGAGGTTAAGTCTGTCAGACCGGGTTTCACTTTTCCCTCGATTTCTACACATCCGTACACACACGTACTCACCCTGCACACATCCCTGCAATAAACAGGATTTAGGAGGGATCTATTGCTCCGAAGGGATTTAAGCAGAGTGATGGGGCGGGGGAGCAACGGAGAACAAATGGACACCAATCAACAGCTGAGGCTCTCATAGCATCTGTTCTCACTTACAGTTGTCCAGCATGAGTGAAGGGAAAGCAGCCATCTTAGATTTGGGAATACAATCTACCATGTATGTCCCACTGATGTTATAATACACCCACTTTCATGTGAGGTTTTATCTTCCCATGCAGGGATGCGCATAGACTGTAGTCGTTTGAAATCAAACATCAGAAGTTAGTTTTTTATTTGAATAGAACTTGTCAAAGTCCCACGCTGAGTACGGGAAGCAGAAAGGAAGCTAATGTTTCACAGTCGGGTTGTAGCTGCATTCACAGATTTTAGGAAAGCATTTGTCCTGGAGTGTTGACTCTTAAAAACTAAACCCAATCAAATCATCTCAATATGTGGAACACTGTGCAGTCCCAGGTGAAGTGGGACGCCTGGTCACCCATAGTACAAATGGTTTTAGCAGTGTTGGGATGATCCTGAACAATGTGGGTTTCCCACAACAAAAAGCTTGGAACAGTGATTTAGCTCCTCCTCATGTAGGAGTAGGATTAACTGCACAATGAGTTCAGCAGGCTCAGTGAACACGCAATGACTCATTACTGATGTAACTATCATGGATTTCAGTTCATTAAAGACGAGACTGAAAACTTTTTTTTCCCATTCAGATTATAACTAAAACAGCACAAAGACAAACTTTAAAAAAGTCTTGAATATTCTTCTGTGTCTTCCTCCCTCCTCATACAACCTGTAGATGACATGACTGACTTAAATGACACAGAACACAAAGCACTGACAAGCTGTCTTCTTTCCTCTCAGAAGGTGACCCCAGACCTCCAGTCTACCACCACGTGCCCGTGTGGGGGAGTCCAGACGGGGGGGAGTCCTACCTGACTCTGGCCTTAGAGGTGGCTCTGATGGGGATGGGCCAGCAGAGGATAATGCCTGAGGGCCTGTACGCCCAGGATAAGGTACGGGAGAACCACACGCTGTCGTATAAGGCATTTGTAATAATGACATTTGAATTTGAACATAATCAGTGAAACTCTGAGACAGTAAACCGGCTTCATGCCTCATAGAAAATCCAGTAAAGCTACTTAATGTTAACAGTGAAAACTGAAATACATTTATGGCTCGCTGCATGTTTAAAGAAGGTGGCGTGAATTTGCCAGTTGCCGATGATGTCGCCGTGATGGAAAATGACTATAATTTAACGCGTGTTTGAAGTAAATGCCAGGCATAAAGACAGGGAGGGTCGCAGCTTCTTTTTTTTTCTTTTTTTTTTCTCCCTGAAAAACAAGCAGGAAGTCACAGTACTTAAGTTCAGTGTGAATTAGAATAAATCCAGGGAGCGTTTCTTTGTGTAAATGCTAATCTGCTTTAGAGGGCTTAACACGGCTGCCACAGACCTTTCTTAATGTCACTGGAATTAGCCACAATATTTATGTTAGAAGGGAGAATTGCATTTAAAACCAGCCACACGTGTGAAACGGACCTCCTACCAGATCCTTTACGGGACTGAAACCGGTTTCTGTCACGTAGCTACAGATTTGCACGAGATGCTTGAGTGTGAGGTATTAAAGGACCCTGCTACTGCTTTAATACCTCACACTCAAAATCCCTTCTTCGCAAGGCATTAAAACTTCAAAGAATTAAGATCTTTTCTCCTCCGTCATCCGACGAACATATTGCATGAGTTAAACAAACTGCTTTTAATACCAGTGCTGCGATTTTATCGACAGTTTTGATAGAATAAACTGAAATAAGATAAAATCTGTGAGACGCAATGAGAAGAATGTGTCCAAATAAAAAGGAACTACATGTTTTGGGGAAGTCAAGTGTGCTTTTTTTCTGCCTTCTTCAGACCATTTAAAAATAAAAAATAAAATTGAAAACTATTTATGTTTTCACTGCGTTCTAGGTGTGTCGTAACGAGGAGCAGATTGTTGCAAAGCTGCAGGAGCTCGAGCTGGATGATCGCCTGGTGGAGACGCTCCAGAAACAGGCCATACAGCTACTGGAAGGTACGACGTCTTCTCCAGAGCATCCAGAACCACGTTATTCTGCAGTTCAGATTCCAAGTTGTGATCGTGCAGTATTTATTTAGCTCAATCAGTGTGTCACATCCAGGCTGTGGAAACTAGACGGTACCTCACGCAGGATGGTTGTTTTGGCACGTTCTCGATAAGAAGGATGAACGAAAGATGATTGTGTCTTTGTCTCGGCTCCAGCTGGTCCGTTCAGCGGCCTGGGAGAGGTCATCCACAGGGAGAGCGTTCCCATGCACACCTTCGCCAAGTACCTGTTCTCCGCCCTGCTGCCACACGACGCAGACCTGGCCTATAAGGTGGCTCTGCGCGCCATGAGGTCAGATTCTTCTTTCACTGCTGCACTAAACAGTCGTGTTTAAACATGAATACTTATAGTTCCCTGCTACGATACTCTTATTGTGTACAAATTAGACCATGATCAAAATAATAGTCTCTATCTCATGACACGGCATTATTAGTTCTACTATTTC